>NC_140965.1:87103989-87118989 GCF_056783735.1 Eptatretus burgeri
CACACACACACACACACACACACACACACACACACACACACACACACACACACACACACACACACACACGAACTGGACCCCGTCGGGTCTTTATTTCGGCCTTTCAGCTCACAGCGAAGGCGAGTTGGGGGCTTGAAATTTGAAGAGCATTTGCAAATCAGGTCACTGAATTCAATTAAGGTCTAAAGCAGGGGTTCCCATCCTTTTTTTTAGTGGGGTTACATTTCACATGTTCGTGGTCCCACCGAGTACCACTGTACCAAAATTCACCTAAAATAGTGTTTATTTGCGATACAGAAACAACAATGGGGAGTTAAACAATACTAACAATTCACAACTATGACATTGAGCAATCTGATCTGAACAAAAGAATGATACAGTAAGTACCTATTTTGTCCTATTTGATTGTGTAAAATGTCCAGTCAATGGGATGGTTGAGCCTGCTTCTTGCAAACAAGCAGGTCGATGTCAGACTTTTTTTTGGATAAAGCGCACCGAACATCATGTTCAACATCCAGTAGGGATCTTTGTTTTGTTTTTAGAATAACGACTGACGAGAACCTAGCTTCACACAGCCATGTAGATGGGAGTACTATGAGCGAATGAACAGCCAGGGCAGCGATCTTAAGGTAAGACCCCAACATTCCACACCAGAAGTCCACAAGATTCATCTCGTCAAACTGATCTCGGGCTGTGGAGTCGTTCTGGAGATCAATCAAGCTTTCCTGCAATCCTGTTCCAGGTGGCAAATCCAATGCATTTATGCGAAATGGGTTGCGAATCATTTTCAGATCCAGTTCCTTGAGATCCGGAAAATGGGAATTTAATTCCTCATCCAAATAAGCGAGGTGATCTTTTACCAGTTGTATGAACTCCCTTGGGGGATTCTTTTCACGCATCTGAAGAATATCGGCCGTGCAAGAAAACATGACCACCACTCCCGCTTCGACATTCGTCTTCCACAGACGGAGTTTTTCCTGAAATCCCTTGACCTTGTCTATGAAGTCAATGATAGTCGCGCCAGTCCCCTGAAGAGACTTGTTCAGGGCGTTTAACTGAGAGAAAATGTCGACCAAATAAGCCAGGTGCAATGCCCAGTCGGGGTCGTTCAAAGCAGCGACGAAATCGACAGTCTTTGGTTTTTCCATCGTTTTCGAAGAATTCACGAAGCTCAGCTCGCAGTTCAAACACGTTCTCCGCCATATCTCCACGGGATAACCATCTCACCTCAGTGTAGAATAAGAGAACTTTATGGTCTGAGTCGAAATCCTCACAAAGTTTCTTGAAAAGTCGCAAATTGAGAGCCTGGGATTTCACATGGTTCACAATTTTGAACATGGTTGAGAGAACGTCAGTCAATGGCTTGGGGAGCGCCTTGGCTGCGAGTGCGTGGCAGTGGATCGTACAGTGTAGACCGCGCACTTCAGGAGCAACTCCCTTCACAAGCGTTTGGAAGCCTGATCTGCATCCCAACATAGCTGGAGCACCATCTGTAGTACAGCCTTTCAGATCAACCCATGATAGCCCAACTTGATCAAAGATGGAAGACACCTCTTCGAAAATGTCCTTTGCTTTCGTTGTGGTTTTAAGCGGGCGGCAAAATAATATTTCATCCTTGAACTTGGCTTTATGCACGTACCGAACGAACGCTAACAGTTGGGCACAATTTTCCACATCAGTTGACTCCTCCAATTGCATAGGAAATCCGCATGGAGATGCCTTGATTTCTGCCACCACCTGCTCACGAATATTGGTTGACATTTCTTCAATTCGCCTCATAACTGTGTTGTTTGACAACGAAAGAGAATTGAGCTTCTTGGCGCTTTATTCTCCCAGCATAAGACGTACGATATCCTTTGTGGCGGGAAGGATGAGGCTTTCACAGACGGTGTGAGGTTTTTTCTGTTCTGCAATTCACAGTGCAACTAAGTATGATGCCTTTACGGCTGCCGTGGACTGCTGTTGAAAACTGCCACTGCCGTCTTTTCATGGCATTTTCCTTCCGACAAAAAAAATCATGGTCCTTGTCGCTGTGTTCAGGATGAACAGAATCAAAATGGCGCTTCAATAGACTTGGCTTAATAGATTGATTGCCGAGAACTTTTCCACAAATCACACACTGTGGAGCTTCTAATTCACCTTTTTGGATGGAAGTGAAGCCTAACTTGAGATAACTCTCCGAGTATTTTCGCATTGACATGATGCTGTGAACGATAACGGTAGCAATAAGCCGGGCAATAAGCAATGATGACAGTGTGGCGTGTCGAGACAAAACGAAAAATATGACGTGCACAATGGCCGATAACAAACAGCTGTCAGTGTACAGCCGCTTTCGATATAAATTTAATTATTGTGCACAAGCTGCATGAGAGAGAAGTAAAATAAAAACTGCGTTAAAAAAAAAAGCACGCTGCCGCGTACCACGCCGCATACCACCGAGAACGTCCAAATGTGCCACCTGTGGTACGCGTACCACAGGTTGGGAACCCCTGGTCTAAAGGTGAACACAGGACTAATTTCTAAAATTGAAAGAAAGGGCCAAAATCTAAATATATTGTGACGTTCACGGGACTTGGAACAGTCCCGCCAACGTAGAATGAGCCGAAATGATGGAGGCGGTTTATCCTTTACAACCCAAAGATGGCGCTTCTAATCGTTCTACCGCAAACGGGACGAGGAAGGTGGCACGAGTCGCTTTTCACTGAGTTGATAACGTTTATTTCTCTAACCAGAAATAACAAGACTCGGCAAGAAGAGGGATCCGGGGCGATTCGACGGGATGGTGGTGTGGGTTCGGGCGTGGAGAAAACACAGACAATTCCAATGAATATACAAATCTCAAACCCTCTAAGGCGCCAGGTACACACACACACACACACACACACACACACACACACACACACACACACACACACACACACACACACACACACACACACACACACACACACACACACACACACACACACACAACGTAGCTGGTCCTGGTGGTCAGGTTGGCCCGTGGTGTAAACGCAACAGTCCCTGGATTGGCGTCGGATGAGCTGGCGTTGCGCTCGTCAGGGGCAGGAGACACCGTGGTGCTGTCGACCTCCTGGTCCTGGCCCAAGTCCGCTCACAGCCTCCAGGGAACCAGTTCTGGCGCCAAGTTGCGAGCAGGAGAGGGAGGCAGGTCCGTCCGCCGTTCAACCCCGTACTCCGAGCCAGCAGAACCCCAGAGCCAACCAAGGTGAGGCACGAGGCTCAGCAAGGCTACAAAACACGATGAAACCAGGGCCGAATCAGCGCAACAACACAGCACGCTCCCAGCACAACAGCCTCCACCAGAACAGTTTTTCTGTCCCGATCTTCTTCCTCTTCCTTTTCGACCCTGAACAGAACCTTTTTATCCTCCCGTCCTCGTCACTTCCAATCGAGCCGTTTTATTGGCCCTGCGCCGTCGCCTTCCGCCAATCGTGATCACGGGGCGGAGCCATCCGCAGCACTGTCCTGTGACGTCATGGCAAGCCTCCAGGGTCTACTAAAAGGGGTTTACGCAGACACACTTACCCTATCCCGTGTCCCTATCTAATTACGTGACAATTATCATTTCCCCCTTGAAGAAATGGACATTTACTAGACAACTTATCACCACTGAATTGCTACTGATTACATCGAGATCCTGGTACACTAGAACAGCATGGCATACCTAATTAAACATCCTAATTACCCTTTGAATGCATACCCCCCCCCCTCAAACGTAACAATATCACTTTTGTTCAAAAAGTTGTGGACGAGTTGGACAGGCTACAAGAATGGGATACAAAATGTGAATTGTTCCACTTGGCAGAGGTATGCGCTCCACCGAGTGCCGTTTTACTTTGTGCTGTTTTGCCATGTGTCGCTCTCATTGATTTTTCATTTGTTTGTTTATCTGTCCGCTTGTCTCATGTCAGGTCAGGTTCGATCTGTGACCTGCTACAGGTACCATGTAAACCTGTACTAACCTGTTCCATGGTCGCGTTGTCGGCGACTAAACCGTCTCCCCCACCAGGTTTTCTGGTGAGGAGGGTGTTTGGATATGGACACCCAGCAGGATTAAAAACAAAACCTGTCAAAGGGCGGAGGAGCTCCTTGTGAGCCAACGGCCATCCATATCTAGTGCCCAACTGTGTCTGCGGACGTCCTCCTGCAGTTGGGTTACTTCTTATTAGGAGGTTGGTGGCAGGATTTGCACTCCGGCCACCGTAAAACCCTTCATTCCGCAAAATGCAAAAACGCAAAAAAATCTGAAAACCCACTCCGTGGGAGTACCTCCTGCGCAGCTTCCCTTCGCAGGGCAGCTCACCGGATGACGGGATTGGGGCAAAGCCTTCGGGACCCCCAATCTTTGATGATAGGAGGGAAACCACGGGGTAACATCCCTGGGTCAGATTGCGGGAGAGTGTGTCGGAGTGGTGCTGAGGTGTCGCCCACCAGACGGCGGTCTCCTTGGGTTAACCTGAGGCGGTCCCTTCGTGTGGGTGCCTGGAATGTCCTATCCCTAAGAGAGGATGATCACCTGTCTCTGTTATCATCTGAGCTCAAGCGTTTGGACATCGGGATTGCAGCTCTCTCTGAGGTTCGGAGACCAGATTGCGGCGAGATAATGGTGGGTGGTTACACCTACTATTGGTCTGGTCACTCTGATGGTTACCATACCCAAGGAGTTGCTGTAGCTGTGTCCAATATGCTGACCCCAATGATAATTGAGGTAACACTGGTCAACGAGCGTATTATGAGATTAAGGATTCGTCACTCCTTAGGTGTCATTTCCCTGGTCTCTGTTTATGCTCCGACTGAGGCGAGTGATCTCACCGTGAAGGATGCATTCTACGCCACACTCGAGTCTGTGGTTGATCATTGCCCCAGACGAGATACACTTCTAGTCTTGGGGGATTTCAATGCATCGACTGGAACTGATAGGGATGGTTATGAGGTCTGTGTTGGTCCCCATGGGTCAGGAACTATGAACCAGAATAGCACTAAGTTCCTTGACTTTGCAAGAAGTCATGGACTTAGGGTGGCTGGTTCATGGTTTCAGCGCCCACAAGCTCATCGCTGGACTTGGTATTCCAACGCTGGCGGTGTGGCAAAGGAGATTGACCATGTCCTCATTGACGGTCGTTGGAGGATGATCCAGAACTGCAGGGTCGACCGGAGTGCTCAGTTCCTCAATACTGACCACAGGCTTGTTGTAGCAACTCTAAAGCTGCACCTTAAATCCTGGAGAATGGTACCATCCCAGCCTAGGCTGGATGTTGCCAAGCTCAGGGATGAGAGAGTAGCTGAGGAGTTTGCGAACAGGCTGAGTGGACACTTGGGGGGTCTGCGTGCTTTGGGGGGTCCTGAAGAGTTGTGGAGCGCCTTCAAGACCACCGTCCTTGATGTTGCCGGTGGATGCCTTGGAGCTCACCGCAGGACAAAGAAGAATTTTGTCTCTCAAGGGACACTGGATACCATTTGACCAGAGTCGCAGGGCCAGGCTGAATGGCAGAGCTGTGCTGTTCAGGGAGCTGTGGCGTAAAACTGTACATGCACTGAGGGTGGACAAGGAGGCCTATGTGCGAGGAATCTGTGAGGGGGTAGAGCATCACCTGTGGATAGGTGATTCTCGTCCCGCTTACAGGGGAATTCGCGCATTACGTTCATCCAAGCCCATCCCTCGGAGCACTGCAGTTCGAGCAGAGAGTGGTAGGCTCTTGACAGAGGAGTCTGAAGTGAAGGCCCGCTGGGCCGGTTACTTTGAGCGGTTGTACCAGGCTGATCCCCCAGCTGTCGAGTTGGACGTCAAGGGTGTCACAATCCCTGTTGCTGACCCTCGAATCAACTGTGGTCCACCTACGCTTGTGGAAACACGGGCTGCGGTGAACCAGTTGAAACGGGGCAAAGCTCCAGGGATCTGTGGCATCCATGCTGAACTTCTCAAGGCTGGTGGAAATGCTGCACTCGTGTCGTTGCATGCAGTTTTGTGCTCTGCCTGGAACACAGGCATCATCCCAACTGACTGGAAGAGGGGCCTTGTTGTCCCTCTCTGGAAAGGGAAGGGTGATCGCCAAGACTGCAACAACTACCGAGGGGTGACGCTGCTCTCAGTGCCGGGCAAGGTCTTTGCTCGGATAATTCTTGATAGGGTTCGCCACCATCTGCTTGAGCACCAGCGTCCAGAGCAGTCAGGCTTTGCACCAAAGAGGTCAACGATTGACCGTATCCTTGCACTTCGTGTCCTCACCGAACGCAGACGAGAGTTTCGGCAGGGTCTGCTTCCAGCCTATGTTGATCTCTGTAAAGCGTTTGATTCAGTGAATCGAGATGTCCTCTGGAGGATTCTTGGTCTTCGTGGGGTGCCACCAAAACTGATCGATCTGATGTCTGAACTCTACTCTGGTACTGAGAGTGCTGTGAAGTGTGGTGGTACCATCTCTGACTTATTTCCAGTTGTTACTGGAGTTCATCAGGGGTGTGTACTGGCCCCCACACTTTTCAGCACTTGTATGGACTGGATTTTATGGAGGATGTCGGAGAGAACAAGTTGCGGTGCATCGTTTGGCAATGTCAAGATCTCGGACCTTGATTTTGCAGATGATGCAGTCATCTTTGCGGAGACTTTAGACATCCTCTTGGGGGCCCTCGAGGTGCTGAATGAGGAGTCGGAGCCGTTGGGATTACGGGTTTCTTGGGTCAAAGCTAAGATCCAGGCTTTCGGTGACATCTTGGATGCTGTTGGCCTGTTTGTGTCTGTTTGTGGTGAGGATGTTGAGGTCGTGGAGAGATTCACTTACCTTGGCAGTGATATTCATGTCTCTGCTGGCTGCGAGTCAGAGGTCAATAGACGTCTGGGGAGTCATGGATTCACTGGACCATGGGGTGTGGCGCTGCCGGTACCTGTGTGGGAGGACGAAAGTCCGAGTCTTCAGGTCCTTGGTACTTCTCGTCTTGCTCTATGGGTGCGAGACTTGGACTCTGACCAAGGATCTGAGACGGAGACTTAATTCCTTTGGTACCAGGTCTCTTCGGAGAATCCTTGGCTATCGCTGGTCGGATTTTGTGTCCAACGAGCGGTTGCTGAGAGAGACTCAGATGAGATTTGTTACCTGCATAGTCCGTGAGCGTCAGTTGCGGCTGTATGGACATGTGGCTCGTTTTCCTGATGCTGATCCTGCTCACCAGATTCTCTCAGCGAGGGAGTCTCATGAGTGGAGGAGGCCAGTGTGCCGACCACGTGCCTCATGGTTGCAGCAGGTTGACCAGCATCTCAAGGAGATGGGGATGGGCCTGGCATCTGCCTGGGGGATGGCCAGACAGAGGCCCCTGGAGTACTGGCGGAAAGTGGATGCAGCGACGCGCTGTTCTGGCACATACTCCCATACCTGACCTGACCTGACCTGTCTCCAGCCTAATCCGCTCAACCGATCATTGTGAAATTTTCGGAGATTAATGTCATAAACCCTGTGATGATCACGCATTGAAGTTTCATAAAATTCGGTCGACCAACAAGGTATACATCGGCCAATAGGCCAATTTAAGACAAATTTTCTGATATCCTCACATTTCGTCTGATTGACTTGAAATTTGAACAGGATTTGCATATCAGGTCAATGAATTCAACCACCTATGATTTTGAGGTTAACTTGGGTCAAAAGGTCAACATAGGCCATAAGGTTAACCCAACATAGGCCAATTTTTTTATTGTTTCTAAAATTGTCAATTTTCATCTGATTGAATTGAAATTTGAAGATCAGTTGCATATCGGTTTGCTGAATTATACCACCTATTAATTTTGAAATCAGCAAAGGCCAAAATTTCAACATGGACCAAAATGCCAACATATGCAAAATTTTCAAAAATCCCCAATTTTCCTCCGATTGATTTGAAATTTGAAGACCGTTTGCACATCCGGTCGCTGAATTGAAGCACCTATTATTTTTGAGATTAACAACGGCAAAAAGGCCAATTTGGGCCAAATTAGACCAAATTTTCCAAAATCCTCAATTTTCATCTGATTGGCTTGAAATTTGAAGAGCATTTTCATGTCGGGTTGCTGAATTCAACCATCAATTAATTTTAAGGTCAAAAGGTCAACACAGGCCTGATTTATAAAATTGATAGATGGGGCCAAAAACTATATATATATATATATATATATATATATATATATATATATATATATATATATATATATATATATATATATATATATATATATATATATATATGTCACTCTATCTGAAAAAGTTTTGGAAGAGTTTTGACAAAACAAGGTGGATGAGTTGATTCGGTGATGAGAACAAGCGGATTAGATTTTGGTTTGGATCCAGCCCATCAGTGGGATACAAAACCTGAACTGTTCCACCTGGCGGAGGTATGCGCTGTTTTGACAACTGTCGCTCTGAGTGATTTATCGTTTGTTTGTTTGTTTGTTTATCTGTGTGTTTGTGTGTTTGTCCGCACAGAACTTTCGTGGTTTTCTCCGCAACCGCTTGTTGGATTGAGACGAAATTTTCATCATTAGTGTGACTTCTCATGTAGAATGTTCTAATGATAATTATAGCATCATGGGTCATGTGGTGTGGCAGCCATATTGGAAAAACGGAAAAAACTTTGGACCTCTGTATCTTTGAAACCGCACCAAGGAAAAAATTTAAACTTGAAATGTAGGGGAATGAGTGTGATTTTTTTATGACATCATAGGTGCCCTCGTTATAACGTCATAATTGCTTATGTAGAACGCCACATCTGATCAGTATGAAAAATTTTGAGGGTCACCTAGGGATAAAATGGTCCACAGAAAAAAATTGTATGACGTGATTCAGCAGCCATTTTGTTTATGAAGAAATAAAAAAACCTTCAAAAACCTTCTTCTCTATAGTGACTGAACAAATTGAGGTGAAACTTTACACGTATGACCGCCTGTCCATGAGGAACAAAAAGTTCACACATATGATGTCATTGGACACATGGTTTGGCAGCCATATTGGATTTACACTAAAACCTATAATAAACCAATGTCACCCACAGGGTGACCCGTATCTTGCCAAAAGGTGACCACGTGTGACTTCTTTAAGGTCACATTGAGGTGAACAGAGCTGCTATCCACCAGGAGCGACTCCTTGAGGAATATCTGCCTACGAGAGATTCCGATGAGAATCGTTCTAAAGAGTAACCAGGAAAAATATGCGTTTGCCTCATAGTGTCACCAAATGACATCATAATATATCAAGCTTGACATATCTAGAAAGCACTCATCGAGGTGTTCAATTTGAGGTACAACACGATATGGTTCCTAAAACTTGAAAATTTGACCTTGGGGTCAAATATGTTTGACCTCAGGCGCTAACCATGAAGGTCAAGGCCAATCACCACCAAAAACTTATCAGCTGAGTGCCACACCATATACTACATTCCCATAAAGTTTGCAGATGATTCGATTAAAATTACTCAAAAAATAAGGGTTTCGTCGACCTCCATGATTTACCGCAAAGTGACCTTGACCTTGACGTTTATGTGTGCTGAAGGGTATTGTAATAATACTACGATATGTGTACCCACAAGAGTTTCCGATGAGAATTGTGCTCTACAGAGTGATATAAATGTGAAAAATCCAATGATTACAGACAAAGAAACAAAAAAAACTTACCAAGTAACAGATCTTGCAAAAACTTCGTTTTGGCAAGATAAAAATACACCACTCAAAAGAAGTCCAAGCAAGGGTCTGCAATCTCGGCTCTTTTTCTTGTTTTTATTTGTATTTTTCTCTGCCGAAGTGACCGTTCGTATAAAGGAAGATCATACAAAAAGGGGAAATGTCGTATGAAATATAATTTCACATTTTCAGTGAGCGAGCCACCACCTGTTGCACTGCAGAACAAAACGTGGCCAACACACGTGAGTGGCCCCTGAAGTTTGTTCAAGTCGATCAATATGCAATATTCAGTGACAATGCGAATATTGCAGAGCGCTCGCCCAGTTGCTTAAGCACTCAAGGAAGCACTCCAACGAAATACTTGATTAGGAACAGCTGGCTTTGCAAGCAATGATCCATCACATTAAACACCTCCCGGAGACACCCAAGTGATGTCCGAATTGGATAAATGTACACTTTTCTTTTGCAGTCGGAACTGCTGCTGAGTTTAGTTCTGGAGCTTAAATTTTGTAATTCGGCTTAGTTAAAGAGATTCTCGATGTTAGGGCATGTGTGGAAATAAAATAAAGCCACAAGCGCTGGCATCTCTGGGCATTTATAGGCATTGCAATGTATCTAGCAATGCGTCGGTATCGATAATATAAGTGAGGAGTGTGGGGAAAAAAATAAACTAAAAAATTTTATCGTTAAGAAATTGTTGCAGCCTGTTCCAAGTCAAGCCATGGTTTAGCAGGCCAAAAAACATGGCTGCTTCAGACCACCAGCAAGGTAACCCAGAATACACTTTAAGACTTCGTAGAGAGTGAGGTGGCAGAGGATGCGCCTGATGAAGGATATAATTAAATAAGGCCGTTAATTATCTTCAAAAGGGATGTTTTAATTTACCCAAACACCTAATGTTCATTCATGCACTTCGTTGGAGTTCCCTTAATATGCATACAAAGTTTCAGACTGCTCGGTTCCATGGTTTTGGAGTTATGGAGAACATACACACACACACACACACACACACACACACACACACACACACACACACACACACACACACACACACACACACACACACACACACACCCACACACACACACACACACACACACACACATTTATTAGTTTAGCTGAAATTTTTGTTATGCAAGCAGATGTTTAAAATAGCAGCTTGCTTACTTAGTATTTTGTTGTTGAAATTAGTTCTAGAACCTTTGATCAAATCCAGCTTGTTCACCCTTTAAGTCCTCCTCCTCCTCCCCTTTGCTCTCGCTCTTCCTCTTGTCCTTTCATACTCTGGGTCTCCTATTTTGTCTTTCTACCCTTTTGATGGTGTCTCTCCCCACCACCACCCCCCCCCCTCCGTTATTTCCACTGTTCATCTCCTTCTGGCATTTCCTGGACCATTGTGTGTTGTAACTCCTCCATTAGCCTCGACTCTGTGTATACAAAAATAAATCATGTAAAGAAGCACAGTGAATTTGTTGTGAGGTAGAGTTATTGGAGTATTATTCAATTCTAAGTTTGTTTCAAACATCTCTTAAGGCGCTGTCACACCTTGACGATTTAGCCAGCAATGGCAACGTATAAAAAGGTATGTAAAACGTTGGCGTACGCTGAAATTTTGATGTTTTGTTTTAAAGTTTTGGTCGTATTCATAACGTGTTGGTCGTATGCATAACATATAATAACGGGCACAGAACGTTTCATTTTCTTATAGATAACTTGTACCAATGAATGCTTAGCCTGTTGTCGGTGTTCACAACCTATGCCCAACAATAGTTTAACTTAGGCATAGCGCGCTGCACGTATTGTCGATGAACTCGTGGCGTAGCCTGTTAAAAACCTGCCGCACGCTGATTTAAATCATAACCGCCTGAGAATTGGAAGTGTCAACCATGCAGTCACACCTTGACGATTTAGCCAGCGTATGCCGACCTTTGAAAAATTTGCCGAACCAAGCTGGCACACGTCGAATACGGTATGGGTAAGTTGTGTATACGTTAAGAGCACGCTGAAAAACGATGAAGTATGCTATCATATTTCGTGGTACGTCTCGTACGTCGTGAAATTTCAAGCATGCTGAAAATTTTACGACGTACTCGCCATATGGCTCACACATTCCGCTACGCTGCCATAAGTTGTTGGCACGATATGCGATCATTGACACACGTCGACACAAGTTCCTTGTAAGTTACTCATAAGTCGAAACACGTCGAGGTAATGTTTAGCATACCCGAAACTTATTTTCTCCGTTAAGGCACAGTTTCTTTTTTTCTCCTTGGCTTCGTGAAGGCACGTGACGAAATATCTGAAGTTGTTGTTGTTGTTGTTTTTTTAAATTATTTTTAGTCCATCACGAATTTTAAAATATATTCGGACATTTGCTTTTAAGTTTCGACGTCGACGTGACAATATCCTCAAACAGAAAATATTTACAGAGGAGGAACTAAGAATAAGACATGAGCAAACTAAAGAGGCAATCGGACGTGACGTAACGGCACGTGACGAAATATCGGAAGTTATTGTTGTTGTTGTTTTTTTTTTAAACGCTGCCAATACACCATTATACGGTAGCTGTAAATTAGAAACACGTTCAGTAAGTTCTGTGGTCGTCCGGAAGACGTCAATCAAATACGTCTACATACGTCAATATGCGTTGGAGGTACGTTACACATCGGTTCAAAGCACGTTACTCATAGGTTAGAAATAAGTTTTGGGTACGCGAAGCATTACCTCGACGTGTTTTGACTTATGAGTAACTTACAAGTAACGTGCCTCGACGTGTGTCAACGATCGCATAACGTGCCTCGACGTGTGTCAACGATCGTGTAACGTGCCTACAACACGTTACTCATAGGTTATAAATAAGTTTCGGGTACGCTAATCATTACCTCGACGTGTTTCGACTTATGAGTAACTTATAAGTAATGTGTGTCAACGTGTGTCAACGATCGCATAACGTGCCTACAACTTATGGCCAGCATAGCGGAACGTGTGAGTCATACGCTGGCATACGTCGTAAAATTTCAAACATGCTAAAATTTGAGGACAACCACAAAGTACAACGATGAAAGCCAGCGTACTATGACATATGGCAGTGTTTTTCAGCGTGCTCTTAAAGTATACAAAACTTACCCATAACGTATTTGACGTGTGCCAGCGTTTTAGACAAATTTTTCATGTCGGCATACGCTGGCTAAATCGTCAAGGTGTGGCAGCGCCTTTACAAAGGAGGCAAATTGTCACATTGAATGAATGGTCCACATTGCCGCTCACATTGAGTAAATTGCACATCATTCACCTTACCGACGAAATATCACACACGTCACCAGACTTCATTACAGAAAGTGATTATTTAATGCATTTTAATTAATGGTGTTATTTCGTAAACAGGATAGTATGAATTGGTTTTGGCTCTTTTAAATTCAGGTTTTCTGCAAATGAAACTGAAGGTAAAATAAAACCGTTTCCATCTGACATGACATGTTACTTGCGTCTACTTGACAATTGACCTGAAATGGACACTTGGAGAAAGTAAAAAATAAAAATATACTTACTTCAAGACTGGGGTCAAAAAATACACATAAAATACCCAATAGAATAACAACATCTTTTGTCTTAAACAATCAGGAGAGGGAAGAATGTATGGATTTCCCATTTTCAGGTCACACACGTTACCAAAGAATGGCTCAAAATTGAAACAGATTGTTGCCCGTATTGGACACCAAGATCATTTATAGAATGCCTCTATCAAGCTGCTGGCCTTGCTGCCCATTGCAGCACATTGCACAATCCTTAGACCAAAATAGGCATCAGAAAAAAAAAATGGCGGCTTTCCCTGCACAAGCCCTTATTATAATGTCGGTTGCATCGTTGATGTGGGAAGCAGCTGCCTCAATATTACATTAACAACTGTGTGTGTGTGTGTGTGTGTGTGTGTGTGTGTGTGTGTGTGTGTGTGTGTGTGTGTGTGTGTGTGTGTGTGTGTGTGTGTGTGTGTGTGTGTGTGTGTGTGTGTGTGTGTGTGTGTGTGTGTGTTCTGTGCATGCAACATACGTCGAAAGATAATTTTCTTCTCCACCGTATAATCCCTTTGGCTATTGAGTTGCATTGCTATCAATGAGCCATAGCAGTCTCTCGTTTATAGTTATTTATTTATTTATTCTGAGGTATTTGATTGAGCCAACAAATTAACTCACCATTCTTCATCAGTAGCCTCATTGCCCCCACCGATGTATATATATATGTATATATATATATATATATATATATATATATATATATATATATATATATATATATATATATATATATGTATATATATATATATGTATATATATATATATGTATATGTATATATATGTATATATATATATATATATATATATATATATATATATATATATATATATATCTTCTTCTTCTTCTTTCGGCTGCTCCCGTTAGGGGTCGCCACAGCGGATCATCCGTTATGATCCGCATAATGATTTGGCACAGGTTTTACACCGGATGCCCTTCATGAAGCAACCCTGGTCGCCTCTTACGACACAGGAATATGGTACACCTATTCTAACCGGGGCATACACCGGGCCCAGTATACTGGTACTCACTTTGCCGACCTCGGAAGGATGACAGGCTGAGTCAACCTATATATATATATATATATATATATATATATATATATATATATATATATATATATATATATATATATATATATATATATATATATATATATATATATATATATATATTGTTGCGGATTCGCGCCCGCCGGCGTGCTGACGGCCACGTAACTCGAATCGCGGCACGTCGCCCACCGGACGGACAATCCAGTCGTGACCCTCTCGGACTAACGCCGGGAACCAGTCACGGGTGGACCTTTCGGTCTCACCGCGATCGAGCCAATCAGCCCCCGCGTGGGATAGGGGTGCTCGCCGGGTCGACCTACCTAAGTACCCACGCGGAGGGTAGACCGGGCGATCGCACCTCGCCGCAGGTCGACTTCGGACACGGGCCACTTAAGCGACCCGTTCCGTACTATCAGAATAACAGAGCGGTGTTATCGTCGACCTCGACGGTTCGATTAATTATCGGGCGTATTCAGCCCACTACCAACCCTTTACGTGAAGCAAGATGGGGATTCAATAGAGGAAAAGACGAAGCGAAGCGGGAGAACAGTTCAATAATAAAGCACATTTATTCGCGACGAACGGAAAGCACACATATTCAATTCCACCAAAAGCACACAGAAAATAAAAACACAATGCAATTTACACAAAAAGCAAATGCGACAATGCAGATCTAATACCGATTACACGAGCACACGGCAACACTTATACAATTTT
>NC_140965.1:87126489-87153989 GCF_056783735.1 Eptatretus burgeri
CACACACACACACACACACACACACACACACACACACACACACACACACACACACACACACACACACACACACACACACACACACACACACACTCACTAGTAGTAATGCCCGGCGTTGCCCGGGCTTTCTTGCAAATTTCCTGAATAGCGGTTAGGGGTTAGCGGTTAGGGTTAGGGTTAGCTGTTAGGGTTAGTGTTTGGGTAGCTAACCCGAACCCAAACCCTAATAGCTTGGCGTAGTGGAGGTAAACAGCGCCCGGGGCAAAGTGGAAATTTGCGTCCCCCGTAGGCCTTAAACTTGAGTGGATTTGAATGGAAAATCCCATAAGGGATATCGATTTATCGTTTTTTTCGAATATCGGAAGTGTTATGGAAAAAATTTAAAGCCATTAACCTAAGTTGGACCAAAAGCCATAATCGTACCGAATTTGAATGGAATCTGTTGGAGTTTGTGAAAATGCATCAAAACGAATTTTGAGGGGCCTCTTGAGGAAGACGATAATATCATTAGTATATGTGCCAAATCTTGTTTCATTTCATGAACAAAAATCTGATGGTGGAACAAAGGGGTGTGCCGAAATATAAATATATATATATATATATATATATATATATATATATATATATATATATATATATATATATATATATATATATATATATATATATATATATATATCTTCTTTTTCTTTTTTCGGCTGCTCCCGTTAGGGGTCGCCTCAGCGGATCATCTGTTATGATCCGCATACTGATTTGGCACAGGTTTTACGCACGATACCCTTCCTGACGGCAACCCTGGTCACCTCTTTCGACACGGGGATAAGGATTGGGTTTCGCCATGATTCTGGGCTGCCCTCCACCCTCTCATAGTGCGGCCCAGTGCAGAGCTCCCGTCCTCAAGCGATTCTCCAACCCAAACCTCCGAGTAGCCGGATTACAGACGCACTCCACTACGCCCGGTAGCTGTATCTCTCCTCTCTCCTCTCTCCTCTCTCCTCTCTCCTCTCTCTCCTCTCTCTCCTCTCTCTCCTCTCCTCTCTCTCCTCTCTCTCCCTCTCTCTCCTCTCTCTCCTCTCTCCTCTCTCTCCTCTCTCTCCTCTCTCTCTCTCTCCTCTCTCCTCTCTCTCCTCTCTCCTCTCTCTCTCCTCTCTCCTCTCTCCTCTCTCTTCCTCTCTCTCTCTCTCCTCTCTCCTCTCTCCTCTCCTCTCTCCTCTCTCCTCTCTCCTCTCTCCTCTCTCCTCTCTCCTCTCTCCTCTCTCCTCTCTCCTCTCTCCTCTCTCCTCTGTCTTGTATGTGTGTGTGTATATATATATATATATATATATAAATATATATATATATATATATATATATATATGTTCCCGATATACAGTCAAAACCGTACATGAAAGCACAAACATTTTAGGGCCATCTTTCTCACCATTCACCTGCGGTGTGCAGTATCAAGTTTCGTTCAAATCGGGCAACAAAAAATATTGTTAAAAAATCAATTCCCGATTCAGTCAAGTACTTTTCTGGAGTATTTGATCAATGCAAACAACTTCAGCATTATAGTTTGCTGGAGCTATCATTTTTTTCTTGAAATGATCTTTTTTCATCAACCGCTGTCACAACGGGAACCCAACATGTTCAGGGGTCGTCTAGTAGGCTATCGATGTCAAAAGAACACATTACATTCTCCAAACCAGAAGGGCTCACTTTATGGCATCAGCAAAAGTGAATGAATCTTTGATGACAAACCTGGAGACTGACTCGAGCGCTGGTTGCAGTAACTCTCCCAGCCATTTTGCTAGCTGATGCTAGACAGAGCTGACCATGGACAGAATTGGTCTCAGTGGAATATTCTGCTTGTGACTCTTCGGTCGACCATACATTCTCAGACGAAGAGAGCCTACCGGCTTGAGAATGTAATGTGTTCTTTTGACATTGATAGCCTGTTTACAAATGACCCTTTGGCAGAGACCATCAATATATGCGCACATTTGCGATATCACATGGAACTTGAGCATCTGCCTAATTCTGAATCTGTCTTCATAGAATCAATGAACATGGCTCCAAGATATGTCAAGTTTAGTTTTATTTACATAATGTTCTTCCAAATCGATTGGGTGGCCATGGGCTCTCTTTTGGGCTCAACGTTAGCAAACATTCTTACCAATTCTGGGCGTCCTCATCGAGAGATCTGCATCTTTATTTACTTCGTCCATCTACAGAAAGCCCACTTTCACCGGCCAGTATACTCGATGGGACTCTTTTAGTTTAACGAGATACAAGATTGGTTTGATCAATGTATTAGTGAGTCGAGCGAAGAGGATATGTTCCAACTCCAAGCTTCAGAGAGAAATGGACAAGACTGCTGGCATCCTCAGTGGGAATGGATATCCTGAGTATATCATCAGGAGGTTTATGCACAAATTCCTCACTGCTATAGATGAACGGAAGATGGGTCTTGAAAAGTGCCCGGTCGATATCAAGATTCCTTGGAAAGGGAAAATGTCGCAAAGATATGAGGAACGAATCAAAAGATGTGTGTGAAACACATATCTGGCTGTTCGTCCAAGAGTGATTTTTCACCTCTCGACGTCTGATTTCTGCAGTTAAGAAGGATGTTCTGCCTGCCTAAAAACTTAGCAATATTATTTATGAGTTCAAGTGCCGGTGTGATGCTCAGTATGTAGGCAGAACTACCCAGACTCTGACTGACAGAATCAAACAGCACGTCCCTTTGTCCCTTTGTCCATCAGGAAAAACACAATTGGTCCACGAATGCAGCCGGTACGTGCTTGTAGGAAGGTCCCAGCATCAATCACAATGTCGTGTGTATCTGCTATTGGACAGCATTTGATTGAGCATGAAAACTGTGTTGAACATTTTAATGTGGATGCATTCAAGATAATGAGTAGAGGACGAAGTATAACGCAGCTCCAAGTATTAGAAGTGACATTTATCTATTCCATGGACCTGATGTTATGTCGGCAAAAATAGTTTGTCCACTCGCTTTGCTTGTTGTGCAAAGAAGAGGAGGAACACAAACTCATCTCACAATCACAGATTGTCCTTCTGATGGTGATGGTGATGGTGATGGTGATGAGGATTGGTCCATCACAGATGGTGATGAGGATTCTACAACAGCCTTCGCGGCTCCACCTCAGACTCTGCAACCTCAAAGTGGAGAGCTGAACACTGAACAGGCTCCTCGTACCTAGACTGTTGGGAGATAATGATGCATCAGAGGAGAACGTCCAATCAGAATTGGCTTTGTTGATAGGTGTCTATTAGACTGTTCTTCTTCATTACTCATTCACTTTGTGTGAATTTAACCTGATGAGAGCACAACGAAAAGCTTTGTGGTTTTCTTTTTATGGTAATGTCCTTCAAAATGTCTCTGTTTATGTCCGTATTAAAATGGTGAATCGAAAAGCGAAGCAAGCTGACAAGTAAACTTTACCAGCAGAGCTTCTACGTTTCTCTTTGAATGACTGAGGTGTGAAAGTTCAGCAAACAATGCAGCAGCAGACCCATTATTAATACAAGTTGTTCCGTTGTCCATTGCCTGCTAGTCAGCCTTTCTCGAGACTTCTACTTTTTCATGGAGTTACTCAAAAGGCTGTGATATAATTTGGGAGAGGACGTGCTTTTCTTGGTTACTTTCATTCCGCCACTACTTTAAGGCAGTCAATGAAGAAGCAAAGAAATCAAAGTATTGCTCAAATCCAGCTTGTTCATCACCCATAGCTCCTTGAAGGGAAATGCTATTTTTTTTATTTTAAAAGGTCTGCCTACCAGTGAAGCTTTACGGAAATGCTAAGCAGCTTTCGTGTCAAGTTATTTTTGTGTTGTCAGTGAGCTCGCTAAAGCCAGTGCAGTGACGTGAGATGCTATCTATATCTGGCAACCACGTAAAAATATCGAAGGCCGGATACCCGCCCAGTGAATGTTTACCATGGCGGGTTGTGTGGACGCGGAGTTTTTTTGTTTTTTTTGGTCCACATAATTTGTGATTATTACACCCAATGTACCAAATGTATGGCACGACTTGCATGCCGACTCGGTAGATATTTAATAGACTCAGAAAGGGTGCTCTCACCCTTATGCCACTGAGTCTGAGGTTGGAGCGACCTTAACAAAATGGTATGTGCTGCTTCCATGATTGATGTGATCATCATTTAGAAAGGATAGAGCACGCACAAACAGCCATAGGTTGGCAACCATTGTGCAGGCTTGATGGGCCAAATGGTCACCTCCAGAATTGAAATTCCTTGTAAGGAAGGTCATGTTCACAGTTCCAACCGTGTTCTTGACACGTAGCTCGTGGAGTAGTTCAGGACGCTCTTTCCAAGCTGGAGACATCCTGCACACTTAATAAACGAAGTTAATGATGCTGTCTGAACAAGTAAATGTACAATCTTGAACTATAAAATATCAGTAAATGTGCTGATCATTTCTGTGTCCTTCATACACAAAGCAAAATTAATTGCACAATATTTGGATGTTTTGTTGCAACGCATTCTATCATAAATTCCCATATCCTGCAAGCTGCTTGAATTCCATCTTTGAAGTTGAGAGTATTCTTGCAGGGTCTCTCATGGGGAACAAAGTATTTTTATTGTTGTATTAATAATCCATTCTGAAACATACTGTCCGTCCAAGTAAAGGAAGTGCTTCCATGGTTGGCTCAGTTGGCTCGTTTGTTTGCCCTTGCCTTTTCAGCAGAGGATCAGGAGATGAAAATTTGGAATTTTCCGAGAGTACCAGCACACACTGCCTTCTCTTTTCAAAAGTGATACCACACAGGAAATCCAGCTTGAAGTTCTGTGGAAATGGATTAGTTGACTTGTTGCACAACTGGACGGCCGGGGCTCAGTTGGGGTGTGGGGCTTAAGACCCAGAACCACCGTGTGTGGTTGTCACCCATTCCAACAATAACATTATGCCACCCCAGGACGATGAATACCTAATCGGATTACCTATAAAGTATTTTAATTTATGGTGCAAGCTCTTTTATTTTTCCTTTTCTTTCCTTATTCCTTTAAATCACACTTGTTTTGACATTTATGTTGTTAGGTATTAAAGACTCATACACCACTGATTTTGTGCATAAAGTAAACTGAGAATCATGTTATTTCTCATAGTCAAGCAACAGCTGATGATAAGATTTGTTACAAGCCTGCTTGTAATCCTTGTTTGAAGGCAACAGCTGTTTTGTTTGTTGTAAAGAGCAAGAGTAGCTGTGGTCTGCCACACCTCCTCCTCCCCCCACCCCCTTTCTACCCCGCTTTCCCAGTGTACAACTCTTACACAGCCATCTCATGTTGTCTTGACAGGTGATCCAGAGAATATTTTACGTTGTAAACAGGTCCTGGTCTGGCAAAATAACTCTTACGGAGCTCAGGAGAAATAACTTCCTGCAGGTATTCTCGAATACTTTCCTGTCTAACTTGTACATTTTAATGCATCTTTCTTTTTCCATTGTGTGACTTCTCTTTTTTAAGTTTAAAACAAAACACTTACTCGACATACGCAAAAGATTAGAGATTTTCCAGGCAGTTATAAATATTTGTTTTGTATGATATAAAACAGCTTTTGCTGCTGTCTTGTACAAAGCCTGCCTTTTGTGCGAGCTGAGAAAGGGTCGGCCTGTTGGGGTTCCCATCCGAACCCCCTTGCTCGTGATGTAGGGAACCCGGGTTCAAATCCTGTATGCACCATATGTTTGGCAATTTTATGTTTACTCATGTCCTCATAATAATAATAATAATAATAATAATAATAATAATAATAATAATAATATAATCCACGCATAAAGTAAATTGATGTTTACTAATGTCTGTCCGACTCAATGTCGCTTCCTCCTAACTAGTCTGGGTTATCTTTCGTATAGGTGTCATGTCATACTTCTCACAAATGCATGAGGAACTGAGTGGGAAATGATTACCAATTTTTCCTGCCAGTCACATCATCACTGAGGCTCTGCTGTGCCACTGATGCAGTGCCCCTTTGTCATTGGGCGAGAATTTGGTCATACATTTTAGTCGTCTCGTGTGAAAGGACACAAGGATGTTTAATGTACACCAGTAAATGCTGTCTGGGGACACCTGGTCCAACATCCCTCCAAAGACTGCACCCAATGATGCAACACCCTGCCTGAGAAGCACTGAATGGGGACTGTTTGCTCATATATTCAGGTCGGGAATCGAACCCAGACTGGATAGCTCAACAATGAGTCCACTAATTTTATGCTTTCCTGTCAATGCCAATCTCTCTAATAATCCATTAAAATGTGAGTCAAGCAAACTAATTTGTGCAAAACTATCAAACGACGAAAGAATATCACAACTGAAGAAACTAGTACTGTTTCACAACAACTGGAGGTCACTGGGAAATTTTCATTATGATGGTGCACTTTAAATAAATGCCCATGTGAGTACAGAGCAGTGATACATGACATGGCCAAAAGTATGCAGACACCCCTTCTAATTAGTGGATTCGGCTATTTCAGCCACACCCATTGCTGGCAGGTGTATAAAATGAAGCACACAACTATGCAATCTCCATGGACAAACATTGGCAGTAGAATGGACTGCACTGAAGAGCTCAGTGACTTTCAACGTGGCACAGTCGTAGGATGCCACCTTTCCAACAAGTCAGTTTGTCAAATTTCTGCCTTGCTGGAGCTGCACCGGTCAACTGTAAGGACTTCTACTGTGACGTGGAAACGTCTCGGAGCAACAACAGCTCAGCCGCGAAGTGGTAGGCCACAATCTCACAGAACAGGACCGCCGAGTGATGAAGCGCGTTGCACGGAAAAATCGTCCGTCGGTTGCAACACTTGCTTACCAAGTTCCAAACTTCCTCTGGAAGCAATGTCAGCAAAATCAATATTCGCAGAGAGCTTCATTAAATGGAATTCCATGGCCGAGCAGCCGCACACAAGCCTAAGATCACCATGTGCAATGCCAAGCGTCGGCTAGAGTGGTGTAAAGCTCACCGCCATTGGACTGGAGCAGTGGAAACGCTTTCTCTAGAGTGATGAATCACGCTTCACCATCTGGCAGTCCGATGGACGAATCTGGGTTTGGCGAATACCAGGAGAATGCTTCCTGCCCAAATGCATCGTACCAACTGGAACGTTTGATAGAGGAGGAAAAATGGTCTGGGGCTGTTTTTCCTGGTTTGTGCTCGGCCCTTTTGCCCCATTGAAGGGAAATCTTAATAATACAACATACAATGATATTCCAGACGATTCTGTGCTTCCAACTTTGTGGAAACAGTTTGAGGAAGGCCCTTTCCTGTTTCAGCATGACAATGCCCCCATTCACAAAGTGAGGTTCATACAGAAACTATTTGTCGAGATCAGTGTGGAAGAACTTGACTGGACTGCACAGAGACCTGGGCTCAACCCCATCGAACACCTTTGCGATGAATTGGAATGCCGACTGCGAGCCAGACCGAATCGCCCAACATCAGTGTCCGGCCTCACTAATGCTCTTGTGGCTTAATGGAAACAAATCCCCGCAGCAATGTTCCAACATTCAGTGGAAAGCCTTCCCAGAAGAGTGGAGGCTGTTATAGCAGCAAAGGGGGACCAACTCCATGTTAATGCCCATGATTTTGGAATGAGATCTTGGATAAGCAGGTGTCCACATACTTTGGCTATGTAGTGTATTTACGTAGCAGTAAAATTGATGAGTATACATGAGTATTAACTGGATCGTTGAAAACCTGTGTTTGCATTGAGATGGTGAGCACTGTGTCCTCTGCAGACCCTTGCCCTCCTCGAAGAGGAAGAAGACATCAATCAAGTGACTGACTACTTTTCATATGAACATTTCTATGTTATCTACTGTAAATTCTGGGAGCTTGACACTGACCATGACCTTTACATCGATGAAAAGGATCTGGCAAGGCATAATGACCATGGTATGGCGACTGTTGAGACATGCTGTGTGACCCGCTTTTTTTTATTTTTTTAAAATCTTTTTTCCTTTTACTCCTTCATTGAAACTCTTAACATGGCCTTGTTTTTTTCCTTCCAACATGCCTGTTTCCTTCTTCCACTCAACGACACCTCCAACTTCCCTGCAGCTATTTCCAGTCGGATTATTGGGAGGATATTTTCGGGAGCAGTTACCAGGTATGAGTTGGTCAATGGGTAATCCCACAAAGGGTTTAATAGTCAAGTAATTGTTTGTTTAATAGTCAGTTTGTGGTTGTAGGAAGTTTATCATGTGTCTGTGTCTGTCAGAGGGAATGCAGTGCAAAGAGAAAAGAAAATGAGTTATGCCGATTTTGTATGGTTCCTCATCTCGGAAGAAGATAAGAAAAGCCCAACGAGGTATTGGCGCACAGCACACTCATGTTTTGGTGGCATTAGTATTTCTGTGGTTCAGAAATGGGACAACCTCTGTGTAATGCTGCATGAAAGTTCTGGTTCACAACCATTTTCACCCAACATGAAAAGGAACTCTAATTTTGCTCGTATTCTATCACAGCATTGAGTACTGGTTCCGCTGTCTGGATCTTGATGGAGATGGCGTGCTCTCCATGTTCGAGCTGGAGTCCTTTTACGATGAACAGTGCCGTCGCATGGAGCAACTTGGGATCGAACCGCTTCCTTTCTCTGACTGCCTCTGCCAAATGCTCGATCTTGTCAAGCCAAAGCATGAAGGTGTGCTTATCACTGCAAATAATCTCTCACGTCGTCATACTCTGTTTCCTTGCTTCATCTTCAGCTTTATTCTTCCTCATACACAGTCCTGCCTGCTTTTTCAAAAAATGACAAAACAGCGCTGTGTGATGTGGTACATTGTGATTGGTTACCTTTTGACTAATACAAAAGTATGCCTGTATAACTAAAATTGGTGATACTGCTACCACACAAGTTTATTTTGAAAGGTGACTTCCATGGGGAACTTTCAGATGATGATTGATATAAAACATATTCGAGAGCCCTGAATATAAACGTAAATGAGAAAGTCTTACCTATATTTGGTTGGGCAAAAAATTTGTCGAAAGTTTGTTATTCCCAAACATCGCAGGTATTTTGGGAACTTGTTCCTTTGGATTTGCAATACATACGAGTTTAAATTTTCCCAATATTCTGGCAATGAGAGTAAGCTCGGTGGTTTTTATTTTATTTCTCATCTTAAAACATGAATGGGAACGTCGCAAACAATTGATTACAATCACTTGCAGAGTATCTGCCCTACAGGCTATTACTACTGCTGCTGCTCCTCCTCCCATTATTACGACGACTCCTCCTGCTCCTCCCCGTCCTCACTCATATTGCTACTTCGACTACACCTCCTCTTATCACTCCTCCTATTTTTACTATTACTCCTACTCTTACACCTATTATAACTACTCCTACTCCTACTATTACAATTAGTCCTCTTGTTCTGACTATTACTATTACTCTGCCTATTACGACTGCTTCTCTTTCTCCTCCTCCTCCTCCTCCTCCTCCTCTCAGGGAGGGAGAAGAGAAGTAGTATTACTCCTCTTCTTCAGACTCCTCCTCCTCCTATTAATACTGCTCTTCCACTTCCTCCTACTCTTATTACTGCTGGCAGAGTACCCACCCAACGGGAAATCTTGTTCCAAGCATGCAACATGTTCTTCTGACACAGATTTATTCCCACCTTTATTTGGGTGGCAGATGGGAAACTGACACAACCCCCCCCTCCTCCCCTCCCCCCCTCAGGCTACATGCATGAAGCAAAAATATATCCACTACCGATAATTCAAAATACCTCACTGCACTGAAAAATGTGGTGATAGGAAAACTACACTGTAATGCAAATGGTGGAGAGTTTGTTATACACTCTGCCTTCTTGTGGTGGCACTACATGATACACATTTACATAGAGAGTTTGTGTCCACTCTCTCCCCCCCCCCCCAAATCACTGGCAAAGAAAAAAACACCCCTATACATTATTAGGGGTCATACTGATCCTATGTAGCAAGTATGGATGTAATCTGCCCAGACTGTAGGAGGAGTTGCACGACAAACACGGGTCTGTGAATTATAGTAAGGATAATATGGTGGGAGTTCAACTTGTGGGCTGTGTCAAACTTTGTGAAAACTTATCCAAACCGTCAGGGTTCAAGTATCGGCATTTACAATCTGTTATGCTTTATCAGAAACGTGTCTTATAAAGGAAGAATGTAAAGATTATAACCTACAGAGTGAAAACCTGCCAAACCTGAGCTCCTTTTCGACAAAGACATTGTTCAGGAAAGTTGTCTACATTGCTGTAGATACGATGAATGTGTGCAGTCCATCTATCTTCCACAATAGTGGGATGTGATCCAGGATATGTAAACATTAGTTGTGCTCACGTCGACAAACCCTGCAGAATCATTGCATCTTTGTGTATTGTTCTCCATATGGAAGAGTTCACTGTATTCTCCTTTAGTTAAATGATTTGTTGTTGGGCTTTCCGTGTGGTTGAATAACTACAGACCCACTCTTGTTTGCTGACAGAGAAGTTTCCTTTTGATCACTGTGAATTCTGCAAACACGCAGCACAAATTGTATGAAAGGTCTTTTGGTGGGACGGTTTCGGCGGAGCACACGGGATTCGAGCATCCGTTTTCTAGTCGAGATGCAGTTGTTCTTTGAAATGCTTTTGTCATACTGTTCATGTGAACACTGCCTCCTAAAGACGATGACCCATCGCCTCTTTCCTTCTACTTTATCTCTGCCTCTCTCCTCTCTTTCTCTCTGCAGGAAAGATCACACTTCTGGACCTGAAGCGCTGTAAGATGGCATACATCTTCTTTGACACTTTCTTCAACCTTGAGAAGTACTTGGAACATGAACAGAAAGACCCTTTTGCAATGCAGAAGGTGAGCAGGCATGCTGTGTAAGCCAAAACCAAGCAATAACTGCTCAAAGGATTTGTCGGTTGTTTCCATGATGTATGGTAGAAGGATGTTGAGCGTGTTGCTTTGTTACTGTAATGTTTGGTAGAGGTGTTTTGCTTGGTTTACATTCTCAGCGAGGCATTAAATGGACAGCTACCTGCAATGTTTACCACCAAATGTCAAAGAACACACACGTTTTTCATGATAATTGCTGTGTTGCCTTTTAATATGTTGCAGGGCCACTCCGTGCCCTAATCACAGCCTGGCCACCCGCTCTAACATCTGCAACCAATTTGTGGTTGGTTGGAGTAGGAATTTTCTGATGTTCCTCATGTAGTTTGTCCCCTAGTTTATTTCAGATTTTTCTCATCGTTGTTGAGACAATAATTGGTATTTCAACACCACATGCCAGAAACCCTGCTATCACAATTGAACAATGTGTACCTCAACTTGTCACTCTACAAAATATGTGTTCCCATTTTGAGTCCTCATGATACTTCCTTGCCATGGTCATTAATAAAGGAACAAGACGACGTCGTGCAGAGCACGACACTTGCAAAATCCATAAAACAAATTTGACCTCAACAATAATTGGTGGTTGAATTTAAAATATAACAAATAATTCCTCTTCAAATTTCAAGTCAATCAAATGAAAATTGACAATTTCAAAAATTCGGCCTATGTTGACCTCAAAAATAATTGGTTGAATTCAGTGACCTGATATGCAAATCCTCTTCAAATTTCAAGTCAATGGTATGAAAATTGAGAATTTTAGAAATTTTTAGAAAACACACAGACAGACAAACAGACAGACAGAATAACAAAATCGACTGACTAATATACTTGAAAAATCTTCAATTTTGCAAGTAACAACAAGAAAAAAACGTCGTGCAGAGCATGATATTTGCAAGATTCACACCCCCCCCCTTCTCCTTTGGGTTCCGAGGGTCCTGACTTTAAGCCCCATTGGCCACTGAATTAACACCAGGGGGTTGTCTCAGCCTGTCATCCTTCCGAGGTTGGCAAAATGAGCAGCAGTATACTGGTAACAGGGGCACTGCATCAACGGCATGGCTCTGCCCCGAACCAGTGATGCAGCCAAAAAGGCAGCACATGATGGGAACCCCCCTCTCCAAAGGTTGCCACGGATACATCAAATTGTCCATTTCATCAAGATTAAAATTGACATTCTTAATCGAAGCTCAGGTCAATCGGATGAAAATTTATTATTTTTCAGATTGAAATTGATGATTTGAGAGGTTTGACCTTGAGTTGACCTTTGACCTTTTGATTTCAAATCGTTGTTTTCCCAATCCAGTGATGTAATTTGCAAATCCTGTTCAACTTTCAAGTCAATCGGATGGAAAATGACAATTTTAGAAATTTGACCTCAAGATGACCTTTGACCTCAAAATCAATGGGCTTCTCAGTTGAGACTACCCCTACAATTTGGTAAAGTTTCATGGCGATCGGTTTGGAATTGTGATCTGTCGGCGATTGACTGACAGACTAACAAAATCGACTGACCAATATACTTGAAAAATCTTAGATTTTGCAAGTAATAAACCAGAGTGCAATTTGGTTGGAAAATGTTCAGACTCCTTCAAAAGTGTCATGATGGCTCGAGCCTTGTGTTGAACGCTTTTCAGTTTTAGCGACCGACCATGTAGACACCCACAAACACTTGGTTAGAGAAGGTAGAATGAACTGCTGTGCACCTTTAAAAGCTTTTCTGTAAGCTTGTAGGTAACTACACCAGAGTGAATTGACTGCACAGAAACTTAGAGGTATACGGATGGTCAACAGTAAGTGCTCTGAAAGATGCGGTCTTCCCTCTGAATTGTAGGTTATGTTTTACAAGATTGCAGTGTGGCCACTGTGTGGCACTAACATGGTCATGACCAGGAATTAGAGTAAATTTGTGGACCTGTTTTAGTGCCAAGCATATGGTCTTCATCGTGCAGGGTTGAGAGGATGGCCTGGAGGTACATACACTCGCCTCAAAGCCGTCAAGCCTGGGTTTGATTCCCAACCCAGCTATAAACTTGTCAGCCTGGTATTTCATAGGCAAGGTGATTCATCAATGTGTGTGCCATCACTCGGATGATGTTAAACAGGCGTCCTGTCTGCCAGCGTTAGTTGGTGGACGTTAAAGATCCCATGGTGTCCTTTGCGAAGAGTAGGCGAGCTATTGCCGGCACCCTGAACAAATTCCAACTTCCTGCCTGAATTATCGACCATCAGACCTGGCCAGTCAGTTCGTGAAGACCCGGGTGAAGCCCCTCCCCGCAACCCCACAAGGAAGGTGGGATAATAGTAGATGTTAAAGAAGAAGAAGAAGAAGAAGAAGAAGAAGATGGTATTCATCATGTAACAACATATTACGGTTGTTTATTTATAGGAGGTGGAAGGTGATATCGTTTTAGAGCAGTCTGACTGGGACCGATATGCTGCCGAGGAGTATGAGGTTCTCGTCGCGGAAGAATCTGCAAACCAACAGCTTCAGGCCATGTGAGTTTTCCTTGACGAAGGAGTCACCCGGCCTTGGTGCTTGAATTGCAAAGTATGAGGAATATACTGTCCTATCATTTTGGATTGCAGAATTGTCAGTTTTCTTTTCTCGTTATATAAATTGTGCTTTATTCTATAGATTGCCAATTTAAAAGTCCCATGAAATTGAGAATATATTTTAGGGAAGTTCTCAAAACCCTTGGATGCACAAATTGATTTGTACCATTTCCTTCTGCACAGCACAAGCAGCTGCTGTTACCTAGTTAACAAAAACGGCATTCATGACACGTGTTTCCCAGTTAACTAAAATGACATTGGCAGCACCTATTACCCAGTTCACTAAAATTTCATTTGCAATACCGGTTACTTGGTTAACTAAAACAGCGTTTGCAGCACCTGCTTCCCAGTTAACTAAAACGGCATTCACAACACGTGCTACCTGGTTAATGAGTTTGTTTATTTTATGATTTGAATGAGATATTTAACACCCCTAATGGACAGCCAGCGTTGTGACCCCCATCGAAAGGACGCCATGCTTTGGGATTCAGTAACACTGCAGTTTACAGACAGTGCTGCAGAATAGCAGTTTCTTTATTCCAATGTTGGACAACTCCAAGCAGATAGCTCAGATGTCACCATGCTATGAACTGGGCTATCTCTCAGTTTCTGTTGATTTCTACCCTAACCTCCTTGGTGGTCTCCCCTGTAACTTGTAAAGTAACCAGACTTTATTTTGCTTGACTTCCCTAGATGAGTAATACCTTTGAGTTGACAAGTCAAACACTTTCTTGCGAGGTTCTGCAGAACGAGTAACTGGTTATCTCCTATTTAGTGAAATATCCAACTTTGTGATGTATCTTGTTTTGTGATGTATCCTGTTTAGTGATGTATCCTGTTTAGTGATGTATCCTGTTTAGTGATGTATCTTGTTTAGTGATGCATCTTGTTTAGTGATATATCCTGTTTAGTGATATATTTTATTTCATGATATATTCTGGTCAGTGATATATCTTGTTTAGTGATGTATCTTGTTTGGTGATATATCCTGTTTAGTGATGTATCTTGTTTGGTGATGTATCCTGTTTACTGATATATCCTGTTTAGTGTTATATCCTGTTTAGTGATATATCCTGTTTAGTGATATATCCTGTTTAGTGAGTGATATATCTTGTTTAGTGATATATCTTGTTTAGTGATGTTTCCTGTTTTGGTGATGTGTCTTGTTTTGTGATATATCTTGTTTAGTGATATATTTTATTTAATGATATATTCTGGGCAGTGATATATCGTGTTTAGTGATGTATCTTGTTTGGTGATATATCTTGTTTGGTGATATATCTTGTTTAGTGATGTTTCCTGTTTTGTGATGTTTCCTGTTTAGTGATGTATCTTGTTTTGTGATATATCTTATTTAGTGATATATTTTATTTCATGATATATTCTGGGCAGTGATATATCATGTTCAGTGATTTATCTTGTTTCGTGATATATCCTATTTCCTGATATTGTTGTGGTGCGGGGGTCGGTGGCGAGGAAAGGCTGCCAGGTGGAGCAGTAGAGCCTTCTCCCACTGAACACCTGGAATTGCAAGGTCGTAACCCTTGGATAACTCCAAAGGTCACGGGTCCCTTAGCGGACCGTGGTTGCCAATATTTTGACGGCGTGGGGTAGGGGTAGTTGCCTAATTTCAATATACCTAAGTACCCAAGTCGTCTAACTACCGGAGAAAAACACACCCTCGACGGACCTCGGGCGGAACGGGCCGTTTACCGAGCCCGATCCGGGTGTAAACCGAGTGCGGATTACCACGATCCGTCGGTCCAAATGAACAATTACAGCAATAAGGCCTCCCTAATTCCCAATACGCACCGTGCTAAATCAATGAAAGAAAGTGACAGACAACGAGCTGGTACATTGAACAATCGTGGTTTATTTTTAATGGGGCAGGGGGAGCACAAAAAGAGCAGAGTTAAACTGACTATCAAGAAGTAATGCAAGTAATGTACAAGGCACTGAAACAATTGCTACTTATAGACTGGGCCCACAGACACACACGCACACACCCAAAATAAATGGTGGTTGCGGCCTTTATTTGGCCCTTCAGCTGGGGAGGGAAGGCGAGCTGAGGGCAAGAGTCTGCACTTGCACCTGTCCGCCTCATGCGGTCTGGTCGAGCTGGCTCGACGGGACTCAAACCCACCGCCTCAACGCAGCACCAAGCACCAGGGACGAGGGATAGAGCAATGGACGCCAGCTAGCACGAAGGCGGACGAGGCGAAAGGCGATCAAGGCTGAAAAAGCTTCCAGAGGAATCAGGCGGCACCAGGTGAGGCAGACCTAGACAGCCAGACAGAACACTTCGATCACTATCCCTCTCTTGAGGTGGGAGGGATTTCTTCCCTGGCCACTCGCCTCCTGATTGGACAGTTGGGTCGTGCGATTCGCTGGCCGTCCCTCATTGGACAGGCCCACGGTAGGCGGGGCAACTCCCACCCTTTTGGGTGGAGTCCCAATCTGAGGCGATGAGCCTCCTGATTGGACGAAGGGCGCGCCCTTGCCCTCGTGGGCGGAGTTGGCTCTGGAGTGAGGGTCCCACCCATGTCCACAGCCAGAAACACGTGCGCTATGGTGTCGGGGGAGCGAGGCGACGGTGCTGCTGTTGTAAAAAAAAAAACCTAACTATAAAAGAAACCCGCAGCGCACACATGAAATTCCCATTAGACATAAGGGACGGGACCCTAACGATTAGATAAACACGTACTTATCGAAATAACTGAACTGCGGGGGATGCTCACTGTCTGTGTGCGAAAGGCTTCCAAATCCGTTACAATATATCCTGTTTTGTGAGATATCGTGTTTAGTGATGTTTCCTGTTTAGTGATGTATATTGTTTAGTGATATATCCTGTTTCTTGATATCTCCTGTTTGGTGATATATATTGTTTCGTGATATATGCTGTTTAGTGATGTATCTTGTTTGGTGATATATATTGTTTAGTGAGGTATCTTGTTTAGTGATATATCTTGTTTGGTGATGTATCCTGTTTAATGATAGATCCTGTTTAGTGATGTATCTTGTTTAGTGATATATCCTGTTTTGTGATGTATCTTGTTTGGTGATATATCCTGTTTAGTGATGTATCTTGTTTAGTGATATATCCTGTTTAGTGATGTATCTTGTTTGGTGATATATCCTGTTTAGTGATATATCCTGTTTAGTGATGTATCTTGTTTAGTGATATATCCTGTTTAGTGATGTATCTTGTTTGGTGATATATCCTGTTTAGTGATATATCCTGTTTAGTGATGTATGTTGTTTTGTGATATATCCTGTTTAGTGATGTATCTTGTTTGGTGATATATCCTGTTTAGTGATATATCTTGTTTAGTGATGTATCCTGTTTAGTGATGTATCTTGTTTGGTGATATATCCTATTTAGTGATATATCCTGTTTAGTGATATATCTTGTTTAGTGATGTATCCTGTTTAGTGATATATCCTGTTTAGTGATGTATCTTGTTTAGTGATGTATCCTGTTTAGTGATGTCTCTTGTTTGGTGATATATCCTGTTTAGTGATATATCCTGTTTAGTGATATATCCTGTTTGGTGATGTATCTTGTTTGGTGATGTATCTTGTTTGCTGATATATCCTGTTTGGTGATGTATCCTGTTTGGTGATGTATCCTGTTTGGTGATGTATCCTGTTTGGTGATGTATCCTGTTTGGTGATGTATCCTGTTTGCTGATATATCCTGTTTCGTGATGTATCTTGTTTCATGATCTATCTTGTTGATAATGTATCCTGTTTAGTGATTTATCATGTTTAGTGATGTATCTTGTTTCGTAATGAATCTTGTTTCGTGATATTGTTACGAATCTGGAACCCATCCCACACAACAGCCAGCGTCCCTATAGAACAGTTATATCAGTAAGTGTGTGTTTAGAGTTAGGGCCCCCTACCTGTGTCTAATGGGAATTACGTGTATGCGCTGCGGAGATTCGTTTACAACAACACGCCTTCACCTCGCTTGCTCACACCGACGCCATTGTCTACGTGCGTTCAACCATGTACGTGGGCGGAGTTTCCTCAGCCACCAGAGCTCCGACTCCGCCCCAGAGAGATGGAATGTTCCCCGCGACCAATAATAGGCGAGACGTCTCAAACATTGACTTTCTCACGAACCCCGGAACAATTGGAGGCGAGACGTCTCAGACGGCAAACTTTCCCACAGCCTCTCGACCAATGGGAGGCGTGAGACGTCTCAGACACCGACGTTCCCACGAACCCCGGACCAATGGGAGGCGAGACGTCTCAGATGGTGATCCTTCTCACGATACCCAGCCCGCAGGAGAAATGCAATATAAGGAATGCCAGGGCCTTGGAAACAGCGTCAGGGTTGGGTGATCAGGTTTGAGGTGTCGAAGATCGACTCGTCTGGTCTGGTCGGCTTGGCAGCGATCGGGTTCGAGGTGCCGGAGATTGACTCGTCTGGTCTGGTCGGCTTGGCAGCGATCGGGTCGTCTCTTGTCTCGTCCACCTGGCGTCTGACGCTTTTCCTCCGTCCCTGGTGCTTGGAGTGACATCGTGTTGCGGTTTTGAGTCCCGTCGAGCCGGATCGTCGAAGACCACACGAGGTGGACAGGTCCAAGCGCAAGCTCTGGTCTCCAGCTCACCTGTGCTCGAGCTGGAGGCCTTCAATAAAGACCATTGGGGTATGTTTCTGTGTGTGGACCCGTCTATAAGTAGCAACTGTTAAATGCTTTTTGCTTGTACATTGACTGCATTTCTTATATTCGGATAACTCTGCCTTACGTGCTCCCCTCATTTCCCTATTGTTAATAAATATCCCCATTTGTGAAATGTATCAGCTCGTTCGTGTCCTTTCCTCCATTGGCTTAGCGATTTGCGTGTTGGAAAATTAGCAAGGCCGTTGTGCCGCCATAAGGGGACATTTGGACCGACGGATCTCGATGACCAACCGCTCGGGTCACACACGGTTCGAGTACGCTAGCGGCTCGTTCCATACGGGTGCCGTCGAGGGTGTGGAGACTCGGTAAATCGCCATGTGGACATCTAGGTATTTTGAAAATTGGCAAATAACCCTGTTCCACATGGTAGAAATATTGACGCTTCACGGTCCGATAAGGGACCCATACTTTTCGGATTTTTCTGGAAAGATACGATCTAAATTCCGGGTGATCGGCGGAGCCGACTCTACTGCTCCACCTGGCGGTCATGCTCGCAGCAGACGCCCGGCCCACAACAATATATCCTGTTTTGTGATGTATCTTGTTTCGTGATATATCCTGTTTTGTGATATATTTTATTAGCCCCCGTTGGACTTGGTCTGAAATGGATTTGGTCTCGATTTTCGTGTTCGTGCGTGCGTGTGTGCATCCGCAACCATACCTCGGACATGTATGGACCGATTTTATTTATACTTGGCAAAAAGACAAAACATGATGGTATACAAATGCATGTCATTTTTTTTTCGACATCAGATCCAGGATGGCCTGCTGGCAGCCATTTTAGTTGTAAAAAAAATACCCTGGTGTCGAACACGTACTCAACCGTTTCTTAGACATGTATTTATCGATCTTGTTGAAACTCGTCACACAGATAATGAATGATGGATTACATAAGCACGTCAGTTGTTCTTTTTCAAAATCAGATCCAATGTGGCCGACCGGCAGCCATTTTAGTTGTAAAAAAAAGAAAACCGATGTTGAAGATGTCCGCAACCATTTCTCTGACATGCATTTACCGATGTTCTTCAAACTTGTCACACAGATAAAAAATCATGGCTTACATATGCACGTCTTTTTTTGTTTAGATCAGATCCAAGATAGCCTCCCATTTGAGCTCTGTCAACCAGCACAATAACAAAAGTATTCCTTCCCTCCCCCTCCCCCCCCATTGTGGAATTTTTATTTTTTGCTTGTATGGTATTCAGCACACCGCAGACACCTACACCTCCGTCATGACAACAATTTACCGTCAATAAGACTAAGCAGCTCTCGGAAATCTTGCAATGGCATCATGGGACTCATCACACCGGAGTGATGTAACCATTACTAAATATGTTCAATTGCATTCATTTGTTTTTTATCCAAATGAGATAAAGTGTGTGTTGGCAAAGCAATGATGGACTACAGTAGTTAAAATTACACGAACATAATTTTGTACTTTGGCAACTTGTATTTCATTTTTATTTTATAACATTTATTCGTGTCAATATTGCCGATCTAAAAGCATATATTCGTTCAAAAAATCCGATCACGTTCGAAATCCTACAATTTAATGGATATGAATATGCAAAATAAAACATACAAAACTACACTCCCCACAATGACATTTACATTCACAATGGGACCTACAACAGCCCACTTGCCTATTCCTGAGTGTCCCTTATTTCTTTTCCCTCCTAGAACCTGGTCACCCTGGATATGTAAGTGTATCTATTGTTTTCCTTTATGCTTGGTTCAGATCTTTAACTGTTATCTGAAAAAAGCTTTACTCATCATATTTGGATGAGTTTTTGTGGAGGTGTACGTTCTGTGGACCGTTATCCCAGCAGGTTTTAAATATCGTTGAACACGTTTTTGTTGATCAGTTATCGGGGATTAAATGGGACCGATGGACCATCACTCCACATTGAATGTGGCTATAAATTGAAACCAACGACACCTGTACCTAAACCCTGAACCGTAAGATATCATAAGGAGGAATTTTGAAGAGAGTGAAATGTTATCGGTTAAGTGTGTTGAATTATCCCGGTATGGCGAGCCAGTATTGGAGTTGTTCTTCCATAATGGAAGAGGTGAGGAAGGGAGGGGGACTAACAGGATAGCTCAGAGGTAGCACACTCACCTTTGAGCTGTTTTGTCTGGGTTCAATTCGAAAGCAGACAATCAACTATTACCCTGGTGCCTCCCAAGGAGATATGGGAATAGCACACAGTTTATGGCAACCAAATGCAATTTATCTTATACGCCCAAACATGGCTTCTGTTTTGTATAAATGATGAGACAAATCTTTGTAAAAATAAAAATAAATAATATTGGAAACATGAGATAGTATACAGCAATGAAAAGGTGAAGATTGTATAGGCATGCAATCTGGTACTCCCTCCCCTATATACATTCCTTATATCAGGCGTTCCTGAACTATGGTTGCGAGGGCCTTCTGATGTGTCGCGGATGACGACACGTCACTTGATCTTGCAGTGATATACCACATTCAAACATTGGTAGTTTGCCAACTTCTCACATTTCCCTGTTTTTAGGGGGGTTTTCACGTCGAAAGCATTTTCTCCGACAATTCTATGATTGGTACTCATACCAAGTAGATACTACTGGAACCATTTCGGTCGTGAGGCGAATGTGATTTCAAGTTTTGGGTTATAGAAAAAAAAACGTTTGGGAGCCGATGTCCGACATCAATGTAAAACGATGTCGATAAAGATGTAAACCATCTTCACAAATAAATATTTACTGTCTCTGTTTACTCTGTGGCAGGTCCTATGAGGAGGAGTTGGAGGAGGCCCTTCTGGGTAAGCCAGTCAGTCGGCTGACCTTGAGTGAGGCCCCAGGCCCTGCCAGCCAGACGTGTGGCCAGAGGCTGCTGGCAGCCGGAGATGGTGAAGGTTTTGATGATTTTGAGTACTGAAGGACAAAGAGAACGGGTGGGATTGGCCAGTAGCCATTGAAGATTTGTGGGATGCGAGGACACAGGGCACAGGACTGGAGGTCAAACTGTATGTGTTTGAAAACAACAGTGGTTGTTGGATGCCAGTATGGAGAATCGACTGGTTGCAGGATGCAGTTTTGTACATTTTAATTGGGACTGAGTGGCTGAGGTTTCATGGCAGAGTGAAGCACTTAAACTGGGAGCAGGAAAAGGTTAAAGATCGAATAGGCTCACACTTGGCAGCTACAGGCTGAATGCAATGAGTGAAGGAAGAATAAAGGGGAACATGCGTTTCAAAAGTTGGATTCTCTACACAAAGCACACGTTTGCGTGTAGTTTGCACCTGGTTGTGTGTCCTCAAAGGAATCACAAATGTGATGATAAATTGGGGAAAGTTATCCCTCAGTATGATTGTGAAGGAAAACATAGGCTGTAAAACAACACGCATTCAGGGAGCGTGTTTTGTGCATTTCAGCTCCACCATGTGTATTGAGCCAGCAAATGTCCTGCAACTGCTGAATTCACTCGTTTTGATAGCTGGGAAGAGTATAAATGGGTTGTACAGGGCCAGAACGAAGGGCCGGCAGGGCATGGCCTTCTTTCATCCACACACAGCTCAGTTCTTCCCTTCAAATCACACGTGGACTTACAATTCTGAAAAGCAGCCGTCATGAGACGACAGGCACACCCTGAGCACTGGCCTCACTCTTCAACCTGCACTGAATCTCAGCACAAGCACTGGCTATTGCCAATAAAAAGCACAAGTTTCCCCCCCCACCCCACCACCTCTCTACATTGCCTTTGTTTTATTTTCACCCCTTCCCGAGGGTAAATTGCTCCAGAATTGCTTTCTTGGCTCTGTAAAGCACATCCTGCTGATTTCACCTGCACGTACTCGAGTGCCTTGCCAATCAATGAGCTGCAGTGAAGCTTTAAAGGTCTATGCACGAGCACCTTTTCTATTGATCAAATATGACCGGCATCAGGTACAAGTGCTTTGTTGACAATAAGTCTAACTCTTGAAAGCTGGCGGTTGCAGCGCCGAGTCCAAATCCTCACCGTCAGTGTCACTGGATAAAAGGTGGAATATTTGCTCCAAATGCTTGTATCAAAGCTGGATTCCTACCTGGGGTCTCCGTCATTCCGGCTGTGCCTTTATCATTTACCCTGTTTATGGATGTACAGTGCATTTACAGTCACAAAACAATTTTGATCACATTTCTACTGGATTTCATTTCTATCTCCATTTGAACATTCCTTAAACATCTCCCAAGCCAAGCACCCCAAACCTCCCCCCCCCTCCCCATCCCAGGCTTACCCCATCCCTCCCTTTGCCTCCTTGGATATTGCTGCCTGTTTATAAATATGAAGTTGCATGGTCACACTGGTTTTATGTACATAATTACGATATGTTTGCTATTATTTTGCTACAGTGGAAGTAGTTTAAATAGTACGTTTGTGTGACACACTGAAATGTACATTGTACTGTACATAGGTTTTTGGCTGTGCCTGCACCATTGTGTGATGTTGGAATCCCATGTTTTCAGCCAGGCTCACGTGGCACTTCAGTATATAAATTAAAAGAAAATGCACATAACAAATCCCGTCTTTGGTACGGCCAACAACACGGACTCGGGGTCATGTTCATTGCTCGGGCAAAACCGATCACGTTTGTGATATCCCTTCACCTCTCGACCTCCACCTCCTTATTCTCCCATATCCTCAACCTTGGCAAATTTAGAGGCAAAAACCTTTCGGTTCTAAACTTATTCATCCCCACTATCAGTCATGACCTGCTTTGTAAAGTATCATCTTGACTTCCTTAATCACATCTCACCTGCGACTGGACCGAATGGTATCATTTGCCACGTGCTCAAAACCCTCTTCAATCGAGCGACTGCTCTTTCACACTTTGTTCTGTGGGTTGCCTCTCAACTCCGTACCAGGCAGCTTTCTCGTTGTCAGAGTAATATAACCCATTATTGTAAGACCTGTCATTCGTCATGAATCTTCCGAATTGTGCGTAACCAGTTTTACTTAACGTTATTCTTTTCAGTGATCTCGGGCTGATGTGAGAGCTTGTTCGTATCACATGTCAAACAAGGTCATCAGAAAACTATGGACTTGCACATGAATCACAAGACAGAGGACAAAGGATAAAATATATACATAACCTGCAAATAAACTTAACAATTCTCATGATATCCAGCACAACTTTGGGTTGCCTTGTTTTGGTGTTACCATCTGAGTCCATGGCTCACGATGTTGCAAATCTTAGGCTCAAATTCCATGCACTATGCTAAGTTTAACTACACAAAGCTGTTACATTGTGTGGCACAACTCTGCTGGTTAATTTTGTGAAATTTCTATACCCAGCTTGGAATGCTTACCGATGCACCATGATACACATGAACATCCTCATCCTTGTACTACCTTTGAAAGATGCTACCAATGTCACTCATTCCAATGAAGGGTTACAAGTCTGATCAACTCAACTTCAGACAGATCCTCCCCATCATAAGGAAGTGATGGAATCTCTCTCTGCTGGAGGCCTCGGGCATCATATCTTCTTCAACTCTCAAATCTCTGAGCATTTGGACTTGTGCCCTAACTATTCCACCACGGAAGTGTTGCTTATTTGGACAATATCTAGATATATTAAATCTCAAACTGGAGTTCATAGAACACCTTTCCCCCATGCAGTCTTGAGAAAAAGGACATGGGAAGGGTCTTCACTTTGCGTTTCCAAGCACAACATATTATCTTTGTTCATGAACTTGCTCGATGGCAACTATACAAAGTCATTGGGTCAAACGGAACAGTCGAGCTGAACCTTCTGCCAACTTTTCTTGGAGCAATTGATTTTGGAGCATTATTTTGGAGAAAAAGATGCATTAAACAAACATCTTTTGGACGAAGTTAGCTCCATCTTGCTTCGTGAGGTGCCGCAAATTTATTTGAATCTCGCTGTTAAGGCCCAGTCACACCTTGACGTTTTAGCCAGCTTCTGCCGATTTTTGGAAAAATTTGTCTAAAACGCTGGTACACGTCGAATACGTTATGGGTAAGTTTTGATAACATCGAGAGCACGCTGAAAAACACTGCCATACGTCGTAGTACGCTGGCTTTAAACGTTGTACTTTTCGGTTGTCCTCAAATTTTCCATGCTTGAAATTTTAAGACTTATGCCAGCGTATGACTCACACGTTCCGCATAACGCTGGCCATAAGTTGTAGCCACGTTACACGATCGTTGACACACGTCGACACATTACTTGTAAGGTATTCATAAGTCGAAACACGTCAAGGTAATGGCCAGCGTCAGTATTCCAGACTCCCTGGGGTTTTTTTCTTCTTCTTCTTCGGTATGACGGTGATGTCGACACTTCGATTTCTAGTGCGGTTATAATATAATATAATTAAAAGGCTGCCGCTCAACGATTTATATCATAACTGACGTTAACCATTACCTTGAGTGTTTTGACTTATGAGCACCTTACAAGTAACTTTTGTCGACGTGTGCCAACGTTCGCATATCGTGCGTACAACTTATTCCCATCGCATGCGGAACGTGTGAGTCATACGGCAAGTACGTCGTAAAATGTTTAACACGTTTATAATTACAAGAAGTACTCCACTTAATACGACGTATGATAGCGTACTTTAGCGTTTTATTCACGCATACCAAACAAACCAAAGTGCAAACAAGAGGATTTGTGTTCTCGTGTTAAAATAATTCGTTTGAAATATAATAAAAGTCTTCAAGGTTGTAGCAAAAAATAAAACTGAATCTGAAGTTTATGGCCGCTGATGCACCCTCTTTTGCACATAACCTTCTTTAACACATTAGTTATTTGTGCCTGTTGTCCTTTATGACATCACTAACTAGAGTATTCATAGAACACGATACCCGAAGTGGTCAAGTATATACTTCGAATTTATAAAATAATGATTTTAACATGACTTGTGACACTTGTAATGCTGGTTGTACCAGATTGTGCAAGCCTGGTGTTGGCTTATTGGTTAGGGTGGCGGCTTGGGATCCTAGGGTCCTGAGTTCAAACCCCATTGGCCGCTGAATAATATACACCAGGAGGTTGACTCAGCCTGTCATCCTTCTGAGGTCGGCAAAATGAGTACCAGTGTACTGGTAAGGGGGACACTGCATCAACGGCATAGCCGTGTCCCAACCAATGATGCAACCAGCAGCCACAGGCTGCACTCGATAGAGAGAGAGAGACCAGATTCTGCCACCAGAAGTATTCTCGTTGAAAAGATTATGCTATTGGATTGTGAACAAACTATGCTGCCGTGCTAGATAATGCAACAAACGATCTTGTGGTCGTTCAGTGACCATAAATCTATGAAATAATCATGATCATCATTATCAACCTCCACGAGAAGTTTTGCCACTTCATCTGCATTTATATGGGCCATTTTGAAGGGTAATGACAAGTAGCAAAAAAAGGACTACTGGGCCCCAGCGTAATGTTTTAACCCAAATTTGGTGGCATTCTGATTGGTGGGTCTGGAGAGGAAGATTTTTGAAGGAATTGAAGTGATTTTCTAAAAAAATATTTTTATGAAGTCCACCGTTTTGACACTTCTGGTCATGTGATCAACATGGTCATATCACAATCATGGTCATTTGATCAACATGACCTCCGCATTTTCACATCGCGACCCTGTCCTTATGTTGTAATCCAAATTTGGTAGCATTCTGACTGGTGGGCCTGGAGAAGATTTTTAATGGAATTAATACAATTTTTCCCAAAACTTGATTGTCGGCCATTTTGACACACATCCCGTCACGTGATCTGCATGACTTCTGCAATATAATTAACATCCATACCCTCACCAAATGTTGCACCAATTTTGGTTGCATTCTGATTTGTGGATCAGGAGAAGAATATTTTGGAAGGAATTTGTGGGACCGCTATTTTGACACACTTCCGGTCAGCTGATCGGCATGACCTCCACAATTTAACATCCCTACCCTGGCTTAATGTTGCAACTCGAATTTGGTTGCATTCTGACTTGGGTCTGGAGAAGAAGATTTTTGAAGAAACTCACTGTCGGCAATTTTGACCGACCTAAAGTCATGTGACCAGAACACCCTCAGCAATTCTTGTTACTAGTCAAGAAAAGAATGTTTCTGCTAAATTCTAGCTGGATCGGCCTAGCGGTTTGGCTGGAGAAATCGAAAAAGGAGAGGGACGGCCGGTGCACGATGACAATACCTTATCTGTAATGTAAATTCCAGATAAGCTAAACAAGAAAAAACATGGAACTCAGTACCTGATTTTACCATTAGCAATGATGTAAAAATGTGGATTCAGTGCAAACGAGAATGGCACTCTTCGATGTCACCTGATATGCCTCCACCCACATTATTACATCATTGTAATATTTGTACCACGTTTCATTTAAATCCCTTCAGCTGTTCTCAAGTATCGCATTTTTACCTGACGTGCTGAAATTTAATCAGTTGATCTTTGCATTATCATATGTATAGACTTCTATCAAGTTCCCATCACTGGTTCACAAATTAACATGGTAACAGAATATTTAGTGAACGGGACCTTTGACCTCTCGACCCCATAATCTAATCGCTTTTTCTTTGCATCATTATATCGACAGGTAGTGGAACAAAAAAATGAAAACACCGATATAGTCACTTCATAGGGCACTGGCCCATCACGTGAGGCCAGAACGGCCTGCATGCGCCATGGCATGGAGTCCACCAGCATCATGAATTCTGCAGGAGGGATGTGGCACCATTCTTCCACGAGCAAGCCAATCAACACACACCTGTTTAATGGAGGTGTAAAACGCTGTCCTGGGCGTCATTGCAGAATATCGCATAAGTGCTCGATTGTGTTCAGATCTGGTAACTGAGAAGGCCATGACATGGATGACGTCAGTGTCATGCTCATCAAACCATTGGGTGACGACAAGTACTCTGTGCATGGGGGCATTGTCATCCTGGAGGACTCCTCTCCCAGCAGGAAATAAATGCTGCTACATGGGGTGAAGATGATCACTCATTCCCATTAAGTAGGGATTGGCATTGACCTTGCCTTCTAAGGGAATGATTGTACCCAAACCATCCCAGGAAAATGCAACCCACAACATGACTGAACCACCAGATCCCTTCACTGTTGGACCCAAGCATTCAGGGTTGTAGTTCTTTTGGTTGGCACCACACATGCACTCATCTGTTTGTCAAGAACATGGTGAAGGATGATTCATCTGACCACAATCATCATTTCACATTTCTCCACTGACCACATCACATTTTTCCACTGCTCGGTAATCCATTGCATTTGCTCTTTGCACCACTGAACTTGCAAACGTGCATTGCCAGGTGTGACAAGCGGTTTGTGCACCGCGACCCCACTCTGCTATCCTGCTCTACAGAATTTTTGG
>NC_140965.1:87163989-87178989 GCF_056783735.1 Eptatretus burgeri
ACAATACCCACTGAACAAGTTATACCTTGATGAGCCAGAATACAAGTTTTACCTTGGAGACTCACAAATTTTGAAAAAATCAGTAAATGAGTTCTGCCTTGATGGTTTAAATAACTACCTTGGAGACTCAGGAAAAGGGTTCTGCCAAGATGGTTCTAAATATGGGGCCTACCTTGGAGACTCACAAATTTTGAAAAAATCAGTAAATGAGTTCTGCCTTGATGGTTTAAATAACTACCTTGGAGACTCAGGAAAAGGGTTCTGCCAAGATGGTTCTAAATATGGGGCCTACCTTGGAGACTCACAAATTTTGAAAAAATCAGTAAATGAGTTATCCTTAAGAGACTTTGTAAGTTGGTTTTACTTTGAATACTTGAAATGTGGGTTCTGGATTGATAACTCACAATGTGATACATATCTTGGAAACTCAACGGGAATGTGGTTATACCTTGAAGACTTGGAAAGTTGGGTTTATGTTGGACACTTGAAACTTTTTTGGGGGGCTTTTATTTATTTATTTATTTATTTATTATTATTATTATTTTATTTATTTATATTTTGGAGACTTTTGGAGTTGCTATCACTCTTTGGGATCTAAACCTATCGATGTAGTTCTTTGTCGGATGGTGCTTGATGGGAGCAAGATCAAGAAAGTTCTGGGAAGAAAGTGCAGGCTTACTCCCCCTTTCTACGTCATCAAACCTGAAAGCCTTAAAAGACAGAATTGGAAGAAGAGAAAAAAAAAAAAAAAACGTAAAATATATATATATATAGGTGGAAATCTCATTTTGAAAAAGACTGTGTTGGGTGAGGATTGAGTTGGGGTTGAGATTTTGAATGTGAGGGTTGGGGTTGAGATTTTGAATGTGAGGGTTGGGACACACACACATACACACCAACAAACAAAGTTAAGCCTTGACTATTCAGTTGAGGATTCTGTGTTTGGGGTTCACAGATCTAAGAACGTCCCCCTTGACACACATTATATACTGTTATACACCTCGGACTTGGCCCTCGAGTGTCCACAACGGTGTATAGTAGGAGGGAGTGAAGCGCCAACCTATTGCTCCCATTGCACACACACACACAAACAAAAGTTAAGCCTTGACTATTCAGTTGAGGATTCTGTGTTTGGGGTTCACAGATCTAAGAACGTCCCCCTTGACACACATTATATACTGTTATACACCTCGGACTTGTCCCTCTAGTGTTCACAAAGGTGTATTATATGCTTAGTTTTGTCTTTTGTAATTCCTGTGAATAAAATGAACCTAAAATCTCTTCCCCTTCCAAATCATATATTTTATAAGTCCAAGGAACTGTATCTATTACATCAACAATTTTAAAAAGTTCTTTCGTCCATCGTTCAGTAAAACCCTTTTCAAAATGAGATTTCCACCTATATATTCTTACGATATCACCAACTTTTAAGTTAGGTTTTCTGACATTAATCTCTTTTTCATATTTTAATTTTGTAAATGTTTCTGATGGCTTCATATTCGTTGACGTGTGAATCGTGTCATTATACTTATCCACAATATCCTGAATAAAAGATAACCATTGTTGTGAACCGAGTTGTGTGAATTTTTTATATAGTCTCTCTTTTAAGGTACGATTAAAACGTTCAACAACAACTGCCTTCCCTTCATTAAAGGTACTGTATAATGTAATACTGTTATTTTTTAAAAAATTCATAAATGTCTTGTTATAAAACTCTCTACCCTCATCAGTCCACAATTTCTTAGGTTTTCTCTTACTTTTATTAAATATCTGTTGAAAAGCTAACACAAGAGTATTACCTGTTTTGTTTTTTCAAGGGACAACCCACGCATATCTACTCCTCAAATCAATAACGGTTAAAGCATACTTGTACCCCTTATCATTATTGAGTTCAATCAAATCAGCAGACCAGATATAATCAACTTCCTTGGAATAAACTTTCCTTCTCTGAAACTTTGTGAATATTGGTTTATGTAATTCATCAGCTAATTGCTCTTCAGTCTTAATGGCATCATTAGAGCCTATAAGTTTTTTGAATTTCCAAGTCCAAGTTTCAATTTAGCACTAATCATCTTCTTCACGATGAACCTATCAACTTTTTCTCTCAAGGTTGGATTTTGTATCAGAGACAAATTATATAACATTTCTCTATCGGCTTCATGCTTTTCTTCCAACGTTGTGGTATTCCCATAATCAATATCGTGTCTCATGCACACTTCATCAACTCTATTGATTGGTTTACTCCAGGATTTAGGATTGTCTGCCTCATCTAATCTTTTATCCAAGTTTGTGCCTGGACCACAGAAAGAATACCCTGGAAGATGTAATTCCCCTGGTATTCCAGTAGTTGTAAATTTACTTCCTGATAAAAACTTTTGTATATCTCCTCCGAGTTTGTGTTTGGAGATAAATTGATTTTTTGAACCACACACCGAACATATACCTTTTTGTATAACCCTGTTATTTTTACTTTTAATATATGAAATATTTTTAGTATTAGTTTTCTTTTTACATTTGAGACAATAACTCATTTATTTATGAGAAAAATTTCTGCAGAGTGCAAAAACCTTTTTAGTTTCCAACATGCACATTTGAATCTTAATTTTTAAAACATAAAGAATCCTTAGAAATGCCTTCACTCTCTCCTCCATTTATTTAAGAAAAAACTTGAATTAAAATACATGTCTTCTCGATGTCGATAGTCTTGTCGAAAGTATTGCAAATAGACTTTTTAATTCTTTGTATTCCTCCCTGGTGAGATAAGTTAATTTCTTTAATACCTCTATTCTTTTTTGAATCTCACTGGTTTCCATATTTTGATATGTATTCATTCTCTCTCTTTCCTCCCTCTCTCTCTTCTTCAACTCCTTCCTCATCCCTTACTATACTTGAATCGTTTACACCCCATAGAATATTATACATATATTCATCAGGATTTCTTGTTATTCCTGTATCCAAAATATTTTTTTTTACAACAGGATACCAATAAAATTTCTTTTGAATTTCTAAAAGAGCCTTACCTTTTCTTAACCTTATAATTTTTTCATTATTTAACATTCTAATTAAATCTAAAGTTGTTGGTTTATCAACATCAGCATAATGCCAATCTTTTATTGAAAATACCTCATTCTTATGTTGTAGAACATATTTATTAAAATACCGAATACCCTTTTCTTGAAGGTATGCTTGAACACAGAAATGATAATTTTCTTGAAGCCTTCTTGCTGTCATTTATGTATTAGAAATATATGTTAGAATAATATTATGGCACGAAACACCTCCCCATCTTCCCATAGTTAAATCATTTTGTATTTCCTTACTTATTATATATAATCCTGTTTTTTCTGTTTTCATGAGATAAACAAGGGCAAAACCATTATTATATTTACCCTTATTAAATTCTTTTATTTGTTGTTTACTAATCGTGGCTCCACAAAACTCATTCTCAATACCAAGTGGATAATATTCTTCCTTACGAGACTGATTTAATTGTTCCAGGTCTTCGAGGTTAATTTTAAATGACCAATTATACCCTAAATCATTCATATCATACCCCCATTGTTCTATTCTCATACAAACGATACGCCCTTCTTTATAAAAATTTATTTTAATTCGAACTGTGAATTCTGTATGACCTGGAGATAATATCAACACTTCTGTATCTTTAGAATACACAGCCGTTTTATTTAAGTATATATATTGTGATAAATCGCTTAATCTCACCAAGTCATTCGCGTCAGTCGGGCTTGGATAATTTTTTAATTTATAAGCATTTTTCATGTTAATATTTTTGTTTATATTATATTTATATCGTTCAGCCTGTGCCTTTGTATAATAATTTGATAAATCAATATCCAGTTCTTGAGATACACCAAAGATAGAACCATCTTTACCAACATAAGTCATTTATATTAGATTAAAAATAATATCATAAAATTTTTTATTTTGTTGAGTTGAAATAACACATATAGACATAATTGACCACAACACTTGGAATTTAATTCTTGGACTTGAAATGTTTGATAAACACCATTCTGTAAGAATTTTATGACTTCAACAGGTGGTGGAAGACCAAAACTATCAAAATAATATTTGTCTTGACTATTAAAAATACAAACCCAATGAGAACCGTTCCCATCATTATCTTCTAAGTTCATAATAATATTCTTTGTATGTTTCGACACATTTGTTAATTCATCTCTCATACAAATAACCACATTATGAATTTTTAATTTCTTACAATATTTGGCAAGTTGTAAATTTGATGTTGTATTCTTTCCAAATTCTTTCAACCACTCATCAATGCTCATTTATTTATTAGAAAGATATAATCCATTACCTCTTTTCGTTAATTTTACACCTGCTTGTGCTATAGAAGAAAGCATATCTCCAACTAACAATCTCGCTTTATCAGGCAGACCTTCAAGTTTTTCAGCAAAATCTACAATTACACCACTTCCACTAATTTGTTTCTCCAACTCTTTGTTATGTCTTTCCAATTCTTTTTGAGCCTGGAGTTGAGCCTTCCTTTCGTTGGCAGTTTTGACCGCTGTTGAAATACCACCCGTCAATGCTCCAACCGCACTTAAACCAGCAAATAAAGGAATTAGAAATGGGAGAAATCCTCCACTCGTCTCTCTTATTGAATATTTTTTCAACATTGGTTTTGTCATTTTAATTTTAAGTGAGCCAGTGTCATTCAAGATTTTAACCTGTTCTCTTGTGAGCAAAACATCAATTCTTACTGCTCCTTTTCTCTGAATTGTATTAACGTTAATCGTACAAGGCTTTTGATTTTGAACACAAGATGATAGTTTATGAAGATTGATTTGATTAACATATACCCCAGTTGGTACTTTGCCACTCATTTATTTAACAAAAAATTATGTGAGACTAATCATCACACCATTATCTGTATTAATCTGCAATTCTGTTTCTTCCAAAAGCAAACAATATGTATCAACTTCTTCACTCTCTCCTCTTTCAATGTATAGGGAAGTATCCACTCGATTAGACTTTATAGTTTCTTTTTGAGCGCTCAGGTCAAACGTATAGATTGTATACAAACTTTTAAATGCTGTCATATCCAAAATAGGTTCTTTATTTCCATTACTTTCACACACCTTTTGGTAAGACTTGTATGCTTCAGCAAAATCATTTTTTCCCAATTAATTTCCAATCTATCTCGTGGATAAAATGTTCCATCTAGAGAAACGCGAAGTTGTTTCACCTTAGCATTATCACTCAATGCATTATTCTTATCAGTCGCAGTATCACCATCTGGCTTTTTAAAAATCATCCACAGATATCGTGGCTTTCCTTCCAGAACACCCAAATTCCACGTGTAAGTAGTTTGATTGAGTTTAACGTGTTGACATCTTCTTTTGAGGTATGATACACTGAGTGGTTTTTTTGAGTTAAGTCTTCGATTCAACATCTCTTCTGTTTTAAGATTAGGAGTATATTCACTGATATACCAACTCATCTCCTCAATTACAAATTTATTCTGATCACCAAAAGCATTACCAACACCAAAAAGCAATCTATTTTCATTATCATTCCTTTGTAGTTGAAATCTAATTTTAAGACCATACAGAACTTTATCATAATCACAAAATCCAAATATACCTTTAAGAGGAACTGCCACAGTAAAACTATTTTCTGCTTTTGTATCATCATTATACATTCCTTTCCTTTGAATATATCCAGGGTCTGTGTTTGTTCCCGTTGACATATCAGGAATAAAACCTTCGACAGACCCCTTTCCCATTCTATCACTGAATGTATAGAGTGTAAATTTCATCATTTCAGATACAGCAGAGACATAATCAACCGCTTCAACTTCTTGTGTTCCAATATACAATCGCACACTATCAAACATTTTCCAGAAGAAATCATTTACAAGTGTAGCGTTTGTGTTATTCCCAGCCTTAGTGAATTTAAATTTACACAACAAGAAACTTTCGGAGAGATTCAAATAGGTTTGTTGATTATTTATTTCAAAACTTTTTGTACCATTTGTATTCCAGTCTGTTCCAGTTATTGCATTTACCTTGAAGTAATCTTCTTTTTTAGTGGAGTTTGAGATAATAATAGTATCATCCAAATCATAGATACTATCAATTGCTTCCATACTTGTATTTATTTAGGAAAAAAGATGTTAAAACTTTTGAAACCCTGATCCAAGTATTTGAATTATTTTCTGTCGTTCTTGGGGGGACAACTGAGTTTTACCTTTCTTAATTTCTTTTTATTGCTTGTAATTTATGAGATTCTTTCTGAGCATCTTTTATACTCTTTACAGCACCTGCTACATTTCCCACAGCAGAAGCAGTTGAACCAATTAGGTCTTTATGTTTAAGAATAGTTGAACCAATACCCATGAGAGTATCAATTATCCCATCTCCTCTAAATTGATGTCCAACACCCCTTTGTCTCTTAGGTTTATAGTATCCTCTACCAAGATACATACCTTCACCCTTGTAGTACGGGGAAAGGAACATCCCATCCCCTGTAATTATTTTATATTTTCCCAACTCGTGCTTCCTCACAATAACCATCGTATTTATTTATTGAAAAACTTCACGTAGGTGAATTCTGATGGATATAACTTCTCCATTAAAAGAAATCACACGATTATCTTGGTCGGTTATCCTAAAATTTACTCTGTGTATGGTTTTTCCTGACACAGGTAGATAAACCAAATTTTTAGGCTCCATATTGAATTTATAACCAATTGGGGTTGAGTATGCGCTGAATGAAAATATTGTATTTGTTTTTAATCCATCATTATAAGCACCATCAATCAAATCACAGTGAATTAACACCGAATTTATTCCTGAGGATATTTGAATGACATTATCACTGTAAAACGTCCCATTAGTTTCAATCTTTTTTGAGGAGAAACCTAATAACTCTCTAAATGAATTATCAATTGTGAAATCAACCTTGTAGTTATTTTTAACTTTAATCGTTGATTTTGAAGTATGTTTTTGAATGTTTATAACAATATTTTTTGGTTCATCACCCTGTTCTTTCATAAGACGAGCAATTTCGGAAGATATTTGAGAAATCTCGTATGCTCCGGGTGAGACTGTTATCGTTTTGTATCCACTTCCCGGATTATAACTAAACTTGTCATTTTTCTCGGTTATATTAAATAAGGTATTATAAGTCTCCATGGACAATAAAGATGCCTCATATTCTTTTGTTGTGTCAAGTTGTAGTGGGTATGGGAATGAAGATGTGTGGTCGCTTGTTGTGAAATTAAAACTCAGGATTGTGCTTCTCATCTTATTTAATATGAGTTAAAATGTCTTTATATTGAGATTTATTAATTATTTTCATGTTCATCAACTGGTCTAAAATGGCTGATGCTTCATTAAAACAATTGTTATTTCCAGCCTTCTTACTGCCGAACAACAATAACAGTCTATTAACTAATTGCGATGGGTCATTTGGAAGAAAACTAATACCTGAACCAAGGATACTTAAAGCCTGAATAATGTGTTTCTCCTTCTCATTCTTCCTACTTTTACCAGAAAGAATAACCTTATAATTTAGAGTGTTCAGCAAATCAATATATACTCTATCATCATTATTTTCCATATCCAATGGTTTATCAATATACTTTGATTCATCCCTCACAGTTGAACCTTGTCTTCCATCTTTTGTGAGAAGAAACATTAATCTCGGAGTTAGTTTAACAGGGGGTTGAGCAGAACTTAAGAACCTTAATTCATCATTAAATATCAATACCTTTTCTTGAACAAGATGAAATATTGCTGGTTGTTCTGTTGGAATGAGTCCTGCTTTGGTTTTTGAATCCGCTGAATATTCATTGTTTTGAACAGCATTCACAATATAATCAGGGGTTGATTAATCTCTTCCAGTTGTTGAAATAAACCTTCATCATCATATTCTAATTCTCCTAAATGCTCTAATTCTTCCTCCGTCATTTGACTGAAATCTTTTAACATTTGAAGCTTTCTAGGAGTATATTCTACTGTGGGAACTGTGGAAACATCTTTCATTTTTTCTTGGGAAGTTTTTAAAAGTGGTTTAAAAAATTTCTCGTTTTTTTTCAAATGCTTCTTCGCCCGTTAGTTTCTGTCTGCGTTTCTTCTTTATGTCTTCCTGTTGTTTTACAACTTTTGAAACCAACTCTTGATGTTCCTTAAATCTTCTTGCTCTTTCTTTTGTATCCATTTATTTATTGTAAAATATCATTTAATGAATTGTAAAGATCAACAGGGAAATTTTCTTTTTCTTCATCATTCAAGTAGATGTGTTCAAATAAATCCTTTTCTTTAAATATTTCATCAAATTCTTTATTAACATTAATGCGAGTTGTAATTTCTTCTTCACTAATCCTTGCATCTCTGCTTTTCATACGTTTGTGTTGAGTTTCTTCATCAACATCAAAACCGAATGATAAAATCTTCACTCCGCTCAGATATTTAATAATTTGTCTCGTTCCTTCTGGATTAGTTTCTAATATCCCAACACCACCAGATTTTAGTTTCTTTAACTCACTCTTACAATGTGAATATTTTGTTGTACCAAGAGAAACCTCCTCAAATATTTGTCCTTCATTCCTCAATCGCATATGTTCCTCCACTGAAATATAGTGATAATCTTCACCTTTTACTTCTCCAGGTCTTATTGCTCTAGTTGTTGTTGATACAATGCGTATCACGGGGTGTTTTTTAAGTAAATTTACAATATTCTCATTTGTACTACACAAGAACCTTGATTTATGAAAGTTTTTTCCAGAAGCAGATTTACCCACAAGATTTATAATAATAGTTGTCATTTATATATGTAATTGTTTATAAAACAAAAAATATATCCCTTAATATCTCATCTTGTTTCACAACAATATATTTATATTTTTCAGTCGTGTGCTTCATATAATCCTCAAATTTCTTTTTACTACATAATGTAGAACAATTATCTCTCCAAAAATTATTGATATCTATTGAATTTAACTTGAATAAAATAAAAGTATTAGCATTGTTTCTGATGGAACGACGAGGAAGTTGAAAGTACGATTGACTAAGATAAATACAATTACAAGAAGAATGTCTCCCTCTTGTGTAGTAGCTGTCCATTACCGTTTGGTTTCTCTCATTAACACAATCATCAAAGATAACGAGGTTCTTTTTTGATTTATCCAAATCTTGGGGAGACGGTATATCATCCGTATTATCACTAAGAATACAAGTTATAAGATTTGATTTCTTTTTACATCTCTGTGTATCACAAAATAGTTGAATTATATCTTCAATGTTATAATCATTTAGGTTTTTTTGACGTTTAAATAAACCTATTATATCTTCTTTTTGAAGACCAGCATTAAAACCTTGTGAGAGTAGTTGATACTCTGGTTGAAAACTCGACTTTGTGAAAATTATTAAATTATCATAATCTAAAAAGTTGGGAGTGAGGAGCATTTTTAAAAGTAAGCAGGTTTTTCCACATCCACTTGAACCAACTATGAGACATCTTAATGAATTTGGGAGATTTTTATGGTTGTTAAATTTTATCTTATTTTCCCAAATAGGTAAAAAATCATTCATTTATATATTTGAAAAACAGGTTATTTAATTTATTATTGGCTTTTTTAGAAACTCTATATTTTATCCTAAGTTCAGGTTTAATTTCAAGATAATCCATTATTTTATTTATACAATATCTTGTGTTGATATTTCCCTGAAAATTACATCCATGAATAATATACAACAACAATCCTTTGAACATTTCTCTTATACGTTCAGTTTCTTCCCTTGTAAGGAAAGGTGTGTTATCATCCTCATACTTTACATTCATTTCTCTAATCAATCTTGTAAAGTAATTCATTTTTGGTGTAAATCTAAAAGAATTATTTTCCTTTTTATATTTTTTATTATCATTAATTAGAAGATAATCACAGAATATACATTGTTTATAGGCTTTTGACTCTGTGTTTAATCCCTGTCTTTCACACGCAGGACAATTCTCAAATTTGTCATATGGAGAATCAGGAAAGTCTAGCATATTTATAAAGTAAAACTTTACTTAAACTGAAATTCATCTATACTTTTAGTTGTATATTACCATCGATATCGATATACTTTTTTCATTATCAGATTCAACGACAACATTTTTTATATTAAAGGTAATTTTAAAATTATCGTTAACTACTATTGAACGAAATGTCATTTCACCTGATATATTAACATCCTTTATTTCATCAAGATTTACATCTTTAGGGTTGTTGAAAAAAATACAAATTTCTCCTTGCATATTACAGATGGTCTTATCTTTTCTTTCTAAAGCTTCATCCATAAGGTTTTTGTTCTTTGATACTTTTTCTTGTTTCATTGCTTTTTCTAGTTTTGAATATATTACTAGAAGGAGAGGAGAAACTTTTGTTAGAGATACTTTAATTGATGTTCTACCAGGTATACTAAAAGCCCTTCCACTGAAGGAAATTGAAGAACTCATATTATTTACCATAATAGTTTTTATCCAATAGTTGTTATATTTATCTTTGTTCAATTTTACATCCTTGACATATTTCTCAGTATCTTTAACAGATGAAGAGATTGATTGAAACTTGTCTTTTGTGTCTTGAAACATTGTATTTATTAAGTGAAAAAGTTGGAGGATAAAATGTTTTTAAGCACAGATTCACCTATAAATTAAACGAAATTTTCATCAAGAAAATTTTAGTTTAAGCAAAGTTTTATTCTATAAATATGGTGAATACAACGTACTGCGATGTTTGTAATCACGAATATAAACATTATAGAAAACACCTCCGAACCAACAAACACACATTTAATCTATTTCATCAAATATCTCCTCTTGAGTTGGAAAGAAAACATTGTGATATCTGTTCAAAGGATGTTTTGAAGAGTAGTTATAATCAACATCTTCAATCACAAAAACACAAGAAAAATGAGTTTAAAGTAAAGGGAGACTATTATATTAAAAACACTGATGAGGCATTTAAAGGGCATATAAAAATAAGGATTTTTCAATTTGGAGAACCCAGTCCATCATCAACAGCTGAATCAATTGAAATAGTGAAACCCGATGTTGAAAAATTTATTAAAAAGACATTAAAAGAAATAAAAACTTTAAAGTTTTATATGGGAGTGAAAATGAATATGAAAAGACAAGATGAAGAACAAACTCCTTATATGAGAACAGATCTTCATTTTATAACATCATTTCAAGATTTTTTGAATAGTGGGGTTTATGAAGAACTATCAAGACAAGAGGAGGATGTTGATAATACAGTGGTAGGAAGTGGATTCAATATTAAAAAAATCATCTTTTTAGATATACACATTCTAAAATCAAACCCTCTTAAAGCTTCTTCTTATATTGAATTACCAAAAGAAATAAAACTAAAGAAGGCAGTTGTTAATATTAAGAACAATGATAATAAATGTTTTCTCTGGTCTGTTCTTGCTCACTTACATCCACCAAAATGTAATTCAGAAAGAGTAAAACAATATATGAAATATGAGAATACCTTGGACATTAAAGATTTTAAATTCCCAATGCCATTAACAGATATTCCTAAATTTGAGAAAAGAATAATCTTTCTATTAATGTATATGGATTAACGGATACAAACAAAGTTCAAATATTAAAAATTTCAAACAACTATAAAAATGAAGAAACACACATTGACCTTTTATATTTTAGTGTTGGAAAGAATTCACATTACACATACATCAATAATTTATCAAGATTAATCTCTTCTCAGGTATTCAGAACAGCAAACAAAATATATCCTTGTAAGCGATGTCTTAATTCATTTCATACAAAAGAACGATTAGAACAACATTCAAAATATTGTAGTAATCATAAATCAGCTGTAATTACAATGCCTAAACCTGGTGAAAAGATTTATTTTGAAGATTATAATAAATCTATCATGCACCCATTTGTGATATACGCTGATTTTGAATGTATCCTTAAAAAGATAAATACTGCTTCTCCTAATCCAAAAGAACCATATACAAATAAATATCAAAAACATATTCCTTGTGGTTTTTGTTATTATATCAAATCATCTGTTGGAGAAAAGTATAACAAACTTGAACATTATCGTGGAAAAAATACTTCACAAGAGTTTGTAAAACGATTAGAAAAGGATTGTATAAGACTCACTAAATTAATGAAAGAAACAAATGAACCGATGAAATTAACCAAAGAAGAAAAATTAGAATTTAGAATGAACAATATCTGTCATATTTGTGAGGGGGAAATTAAGGAGTTTAAAGTTAGAGACCATTGTCATCTTACTGGTAAATATAGAGGTCCCGCTCATTCCTGTTGTAATCTTAATTATAAATTACCTTCTTTTATTCCAGTCTTTCTTCACAACAGCGCCAACTATGATACACATCTATTTATAAATGAACTTTCAAAAACACCAGGGAATATTTCTGCTATAACAAACACAAGTCAAAAGTATATTTCATTTTCAAAAATGATATTCACAAAACCTATAACTCGTATTAGGTTTTTAGATTCTTACAAGTTTATGGGAACACCACTAGCCTACCTCGCATCAAATCTAAGCTCCACAGACTCTTTTCCAAATCTTAATTCATTCTTTCCAAAAGAGGAAATTCTCACTAAAGAGGAAATTCAGATTAAAGATGAAATTCTGATTAAAGAAGGAATTCTTACGAGAGAGGAAATTCAAACAAGGAATGAAATTCAAAGTAAAGAGAAAATTCTTACAAGTAAGGGAATTTATCCTTATGATTATATGGATTCATTTATGAGATTTAAAGAAACACAACTTCCTTCAAAAGAAAGTTTCTATAATAACCTTTATGAAGAAGAGATAAGTGATAAGGAATATAAACACACACAAGAAATATGGAAAATATTTAAGATAAAGAACCTTGGAGAATATCACGATTTATATCTAAAAACAGATGTTTTATTGTTAGCTGATGTGTTTGAAGCTTTTAGATCACTCTGTCATAATAAAAATTGTTATGGATTAGATCCTGCCCACTATTTCACAGCTCCTGGTTTAGCTTGGAGTGCAATGTTGAAAATGACAAAACAAGATATAGATTTAATCAGTGATGTGGATATGCTTTTGATGATTGAGAAGTCCAAGAGAGGTGGAATATCACAAGTATGTTCAAAAAGATATGCTAAAGCAAATAATAAATATCTCCCAAATTATGATAGTGAAAAAGATAGTAATTATTTGATGTATTTTGATGCTAATAATTTGTATGGATGGGCAATGTCTCAATCTCTACCTTATGGTAAATTAGAGTGGGTGGAAGAAAAGAATTATGAAAAGGCTTTGATGAATATTGTTATTTCTTCTCAAGAGGAATTGAATGACGAAGAAGAAGGTTATTATTTTGAAGTTGATTTGAGGTACCCGAGTGATCTTCATAATAAGCATAAAGATCTTCCTTTTGCATGTGAGAAAGAAACTCCAAAGAAAGAATGGTTAAGTGATTATCATAAAAGTTTTAATATTAAAGGTAAATCAACAGAAAAGTTATTAACAACATTCTATGATAAAGAGGGATATGTTTTGCATCAGAGAAGCTTAAAACAGTTTTTGAGAGAAGGATTGAGAGTAGCTAAAATTCATAGAGTTTTAAAATTTAAACAAAGTCCTTGGGTGAAAAAGTATATTCAATTCAATACAGATATGAGAGCAAATACAAAAGTAAAATTTGAAGGGGACTTTTATAAATTAATGAATAATGCTGTATTTGGAAAGACTATGGAAAATGTTAGAAACAGGCAAAACATTAGATTCGCAACATCTTGGAAAGAAGCTTCGAGATTGATAAATAAACCAAGTTTTGAGAGAGAAGAGGTTTTTTCAGAGAACTTTTCTGCAATTCATATGAAAAAGGAAAGTATTGTAATGGATAAACCAATTTATATTGGAACAGCAGTTCTTGATTTATCAAAGATATTGATGTATGATTATTTGTATAATGACTTAAAGAAAGAGTATGGTGAAAATGTTTCATTGTTGTATATGGATACTGATAGTTTTATCCTAGATATAAAAACTGATGATGTTTATGAAGATATGAAGAAAAATATTGGAGTATATGATACAAGTAATTTCAGCAAGAAGAGTGAGTTATTTTCCAAAAATAATGAAAAGGTTATTGGTAAGTTTAAGGATGAGTTGGGTGGAAAAGTAATGAGTGAGTTTATTGGATTGAGAGCAAAGGCATATGCTTATAAGTATGGTGAACAGATTGATAAGAGGTTAAAGGGAATAAAGAAATATGTAATAAAGAAATCAATAACTTTTAGAAATTATTATAATTGTTTGATGAATAAGAAAGAAGAATATAGGAAAATGAATACAATAAGAAGTTATAAACATAACATATATAGTGAAGAAGTAAATAAAAAGGCATTAGGAGCCTTTGATGATAAGAGATTTATTTTAGATAATGGAATAGATTGTGTTCCATATGGATATTGTATGATAGAGTGTATAAAATAGATTATGTTTTAACGATGGGAAGATGGGTTAGAGTTTTTAAGGGCTACCGCCGCGTTTTTTCACAATATATAAATGGTTAAACCAAGTATTAATCAAACTAAAGAGTGGAGAAAATCTCAGTCTTGGTATATAAATGGAAAACATAATGAATGTGAAAAATATCAAATAAGTCTTATTGAAAAAATAACTAAAACAAAGGTAAATAAAACAAATAAGCGAATTAATTTAAAAACTAGTAAGTTAGAGGATGTAAAGAAAAAATGAATATCCTTGAATGGACTGAAAACTTTGATGGTTATCAATTGAACAATGAAAAAACAATTTACTATAATCTCAAAATGATATGTGGCTCAGGAGGTGGTCAAACAAGAGCATTAAGAGAAGTTTATCATTTCGTAATGGCACAAAAGGGGTATCTTAAAAAATATAAAGATTCAAATGTTTTGTTTGTCAATATTTTAGATGGGGATTATTGTGCAAAG
>NC_140965.1:87186489-87191489 GCF_056783735.1 Eptatretus burgeri
TCGAAACGGCTCACCCAAGCGTACCCGACATGGCCCAGCTAATCGCCATGCTGGCGGCAATGATAGCGAGAATGGATGCGAATACACAACAAATGAACGAAAAGATGGATGCGAATACACAAAAAATGGATGCGAATACACAACAAATGAACGAAAAGATGGATGCAAACGCAAATGAATTTATAAACGAAATGAAAAGCATGGGCAAGCAAATGAAAAAAGAAATGAAAGAACTACGGGGTGAGACGCAGAACATGGGCCGATGCCTGCAGGCGGGCATGAAGGCCGTGACCAGGGAGCTGGGAATGGCGACTCCACGTGTGGGAGCAAACGAGCTGGAAGGGGGTGCAGCGGCTGACAGGCCCGCGGTGGAGGCGGGTAAAAAAATAATTCGGGGGGCGTGTTGGGCGAGGGTCGTGACAGAGGAATCGACGGTGACCAAAAGGGAAAAATTAAATGGGGAGACCAAAACGTGTGAGACGAGACACGAGGTGACGACAACAGAAACTTATAAATGTATAGAGACACGGGAGATAGAGGGTGAATTGGACAAGGTTAGTGACACGCACACACACACACGGAGGTAGTGGAGGATCATGGGGGTGAGCTCGCGGAGCGGGTGGAGACCCAGTGCGAGCACCTGGGTGGCCTCCTCCAGGAACGAGGGGAGGGAGTATGCCCCCTTGAGGCGAGTCACGACCAGGTGAGTTCGGTCGTGCTTTGCGAGTTCGAGGGGAGGAGTGCTGTGAACGGGTGCACGGAGAGCTTGGGGGGTATAGAGGCCCTGGAGACCCTTGTGGGGACACGAATCCCCAGTGTGGTTGTCCCTGTGTGTGTGGTGCAAGGTGTGAGTGCGTCCCCGTGTGTGGAAGCGACCCCGTGTGTAAGTGGTATGGTTTGTGTGAGGAAAATGGCATACGTGAGTGAACGGCCGTATGCAAGGGAGACCGTGTGTGTGAGAGAGCGGTATGTGAGGGAGATGTCGGTTGGCATGCGGGAGCACGCAGCCGCGTCTCCCGGTGTGAGTTTAATGGAGCGGACTGTGTGCGTCGTAACACGCAGGTATGCGTGTGTGGAATGGAGGCGACGACGGCGACATGGGAGGAACGAAAGCCGAGTAGCGGCTGTAGTTGTTTCGGGGACCGTGCCGGGTTCACCCAGCAGTGAGCACGCGGTCCGTGCTGTGCAACGCACGAGACCACCACGTGCTCGCTTGCGAGAGTGAAGTCCCGGTCCGGAAACGCACGCGGTGGATTTGCCGATCCCGCGGACGGACAAAGTTTAGGCAGGATAATGGATTTGGACCGGACGGGTTCTCCACGCGATCGTGTGTGTTAAGCTCCAACGGGCAAAGCACATGTGTTCGCGTGGGGAACCCCTCGAGACGTGGGGCTTGTGTTTTTTTTTATGCGCACGGTGACGTCATGGCTGCACGTGTGGTTGGAATCCGGCAGGAGGGTTATCCCGGCCGGATAGTACCGTCCAAGAGGGACGAGGAACACGTGCAGCTGCATGACGTCACGGGCAGGTGCAAAGTGCGCGAGCTCTGAGTTTCCGCGCTGGTGATGCGCATGGAAAAAAAAAAAAAAAAACAACAAGCCTAACTTTCGGGTGCACAGGATTCCTGGGCAAGGGGTGGAAGACCCCCTTGACCGGGGCACAGGATGAAAACTAGTTAGGGGGAAGGGTTAGCTTAGTTAGACCGACTTCATGGGGCAGGGGTAAGTCCTCATGGAGTCCGTGGAATGGATTAGTTAGAGGGATTGTAGCCAGATTTAGGTTGGGAAATAAAATGAATTATTTGGAGACATGGACAGACTTATGAATGTGTAGAGGGGACGTAGTTTAGCTACGTAGTGTTAAAAGGAACGTGCTGTAGTATAAGGGACGACGTGGGAGCACGAGTTAGTTAGGGGAGGTAGTTAGGAGAATGGCAGAGTTCAGTGGTGAGTGTGTTGAAGAGTTGGTGAGTTGTGAGGCATGTGCTTGGTGAGTGAGTGAGGCCAGCGGGTCTGTGTGTGTGGAGTGAATGGGGAATGCATGGTGCGATGAGTGATTGGGGGGAGGAGTGACTCCCGCCCAAGGGACCCCGGGGTCAGTGTAGAGTGAGTTAGGGGTTAGTTAAATTACAAATTGGAGGTCGTTTTGCTGTTGGTGGGAATGTAGGCTCGAAACCCATTTGGAGGGGTGCAGGAGCCCTGTTGACGGGCTTGGGAGCGTGGCTGCGAAAGGTGAGTATCGCTGAGTGGGTACCCCGGGCACCAGGCTAGTCGGCCGCGGTAGGCCATGGGCCCATGGGGGGGCCGGGATAGAGTAGTGGGCACGGGTGCGCCTGCTTGGTGCGGGGGCCCGGGGCGCCATTAGCCGCGTGGGCAGTGTTGTGGGCACGGGTGACCCTCGGAAAGGGGCCCGGGAGGCCGGCCTGCCACGTGTGCGTTTCAGGGGAGGTGCCATGGGGGGCACTCCCTGGTGTTAGGGAGCTGGTAGGCTCGGAGGCAGTGTAGTACCCGGGGGTGCCATAGCGGGAGAATCGGCAGAGGGTCGTGCCTGCCAGAGAGAGCCACGTGTCCCAGCCAGGAGACCGTGTGTGGGCACGGAGAGAAAATTGGGGGGCGAGGCCCGAAATTGTGAGGACACCAACACAGGCGACGGGAATCTGGGTTGTTAGAACCAATAGTTTAAGCGAGAAGCGCTTGTTGAAAGCCCCGGGGTAGTTTAACAGTTAAATGGTTAGGGTAGATTAGGAGATGTACCCCTCCGCACCATCCATCCCCTCGCTGTCGTTGTGGGCCGCTGGACCCACTTTGGGTTAGATCGCCGAACTCTGGGGAGGCCATTCTGAGGCTTCGTTGGGCCTCGACACAGGACGTTAGCTCTCCCTTGTTCCCCTCCGGGAAGGGAACGTAGGGGTGGGAGTAGGCTAGGTGACAGGATAGGTTAGCCGAACAAGGACGATAAAGGGGGTTAGGGGACGATTTATAGTGGGGGAGTAAAAATAAAAACAACAGAAAAAAAATAAGTTGGGGCTAAATTGGGGTTTGACAAATTAAGGGAGTGGGTATGTACAGTGACAGGCAAAGGCGATAGGTTGGGAGGGAGACAGGTAGGTAGGTCCGAGCCTGCCTTCCAAGTGGCCAGCACCACCGCACTCCCTCCACCAACCTCCACTGAACGGCAAAGGCTGGCCAGCTTCATCTGCAGCTGCTTAGCTGCAAGGCCTGTGCCGGCTGGATCGTCTGCCGGCTGGCTGTTTTTCTGCAAGGCCTGTGCCGGCCAGTTCATCTGCTGGCTGTTTTTCTTCAAGGCCTGTGCCGGCCAGTACATCTGCCGGCTGCGTTTGCCTGCAGCGGCCTTCTTCTGCGGGCTGTGTTTGCCTGCTGCCTTTGCCATGCCATGCCCACTGCCCACGTTCACCAGCCCCATTCAATTTTTGCTTTGCCCCCCCCCCCCTGTTCGTTTCCATGTGCGCCAGGATCAGAAAGCAACAGTTTGCAAGCTGCAAGAACTGCCCTGTTGGCAGCTACAACACGGGCCTGCAGTGGCGGCCCGTGCACCGTGTTTGCGTCCATCCATTCATCCATCCATTCATCCATCCATTCGTTGTGTTCATTGCGTGTGCCACTTGAGCTGGCACGGAGACTGCGTTTGTGCAGCCCATGCACCGTTGTGGTTCACTGCATTCGGTCCATCCATTCATCCATCCATTCGTTGTGTTCATTGCGTGTGCCACTTGAGCTGGCACGGAGACTGCGTTTGTGCAGCCCATGCACCGTTGTGGTTCACTGCGTTCAGTTCAAAAGGGAAGGCCTTGGACTGCGTGTGAGCAGCCAGCCACGTTCCCTGTCACCTGCATTGTTTTGAGCCAGAGACTGCATGCGGGCAGCCTGGCTCCCTGCTAACTGCTTTTCTTTTTGCAGAGTTCAATGATCCTGGGCCATGGTTTAGTGTAAAATTTGTAAGTTAAGGTTAAGATGTACTGTAAATATGAGTGCGCCCCCGGCATGTATGTCTTAGCGCCGGCAATTTTATTTAAGTCGTCCGTGTGAGTGAGTTTGTTTAGATAGTTACGCAGCCCTCAGGTTATTTATTTTGGGGACACGAATACCATGAATGTCGCACTCAGGGATCCGTAGGTAAAATGTACTAGGGGAAAACTACACATGATGGCACACGAAAATTTGACGACTCGGGACGAGTCTGTAAAAAGGGGAGGGGGTAGTGTTGTGGTTACCAAATTCGCAAACCACCATTCAGGTCCCTTCGGTGAGATATCTCGGTAAGTACATGTGTAGTTAGGCCCAAACCCGTTGTCTAGTGGGAATACATGTCATTTATGCGTGCTGCGACTCTTCAGGATAGCCGTTTTTCTTTTGCTATCTTTATTTTGGACCAACCGCCATGATTACCACCACAACCACAACATCAACCACCAACCACAACGCCGCTTCACCACAACCGCCACGACCTTCCCGTCACACCTCGCAACCGTCGCATCGCCACCGTTCTTGCCCCGCTGTGGGTACCGGTGTTGGACTCGTGCAGGGCGCGCGCCGAACAGCGTGTACAAAATCACGGATTTTGTGCTTCAAAAACGGATCAAAAACGACACACGCCCACTTTTTGCCGTCCAATCGGTGAGCGAGGGGCGAATTGGCCCCGCCCCCAGGGCGATCGATATATGCAAATTTATGGATCAAAAAGCCTTCACGCCCACTTTTTCTCGGGCCAATGGGGAGCGAGGTGAAAGGTCGAAGGGAGGGGGTCAAAGATGAGAGGGCGAAGCTACGGGGCTGATAAAAGGACCGTGTTCGTCAGTCCAGTAGAGTCGAGAGGCGGAGAGTAGGAGAGTCGGAAACAGAGAGTTAAGACTTCGCGGGCGGTGGAGTTGGCAAGAAGGAGCTGGTCGTCGTGTGCGTTGGAGTCGGAACGGAGGGGACGGAGCTGTGGAGAGGCGGCGAGGGCAGACGAGGGGGTGCTCGCGTCGTGCAGGGAGCTGCACC
>NC_140965.1:87201489-87216489 GCF_056783735.1 Eptatretus burgeri
CTCTCACAGGAAATTGTATCTGAAAATACTGCTTTTGCTACAACTTGGGGGGAAATTGTTGGCTTGGTTGAAGACCTTGAGTGGGATGACTTTGGTGTTCCTTGGAACTCTCTGTCTTCTATGGAACTAAACCTTCAAGTTGATGAACTGGATTCAAACCTCTTATCTATTGAGGTAAGATTTTTTATTTTCCTATTTTCAAACTTTGATTGAAGCATACTCATTTAATAATTAAATAACTTAATTAATACATTATTATTTTCTCTCACAGGAAATTGTGTCTGAAATACGAAATGAAAATACTGCTTTTGCTACAACTTGGGGCGAAATTGTTGGCTTGGTTGAAGACCTTATGAGCGACCAAGACCCACAGAACGAGTTCGTCCTTGATGACCCAACCAAAGAGTTATACCTTGGAGACCAGCAAAATCCTGAAAAAGAGTTTTACAGCAATAGTACTCATTGTGAGTTATCAAGACAATACCCACTGAACAAGTTATACCTTGATGAGCCAGAATACAAGTTTTACCTTGGAGACTCACAAATTTTGAAAAAATCAGTAAATGAGTTCTGCCTTGATGGTTTAAATAACTACCTTGGAGACTCAGGAAAAGGGTTTTGCCAAGATGGTTCTAAATATGGGGCCTACCTTGGAGACTCACAAATTTTGAAAAAATCAGTAAATGAGTTCTGCCTTGATGGTTTAAATAACTACCTTGGAGACTCAGGAAAAGGGTTCTGCCAAGATGGTTCTAAATATGGGGCCTACCTTGGAGACTCACAAATTTTGAAAAAATCAGTAAATGAGTTCTGCCTTGATGGTTTAAATAACTACCTTGGAGACTCAGGAAAAGGGTTTTGCCAAGATGGTTCTAAATATGGGGCCTACCTTGGAGACTCACAAATTTTGAAAAAATCAGTAAATGAGTTCTGCCTTGATGGTTTAAATAACTACCTTGGAGACTCAGGAAAAGGGTTCTGCCAAGATGGTTCTAAATATGGGGCCTACCTTGGAGACTCACAAATTTTGAAAAAATCAGTAAATGAGTTCTGCCTTGATGGTTTAAATAACTACCTTGGAGACTCAGGAAAAGGGTTCTGCCAAGATGGTTCTAAATATGGGGCCTACCTTGGAGACTCACAAATTTGTAAATGAGTTCTGCCTTGATGGTTTAAATAACTACCTTGGAGACTCAGGAAAAGGGTTCTGCCAAGATGGTTCTAAATATGGGGCCTACCTTGGAGACTCACAAATTTTGAAAAAATCAGTAAATGAGTTATCCTTAAGAGACTTTGTAAGTTGGTTTTACTTTGAATACTTGAAATGTGGGTTCTGGATTGATAACTCACAATGTGATACATATCTTGGAAACTCAACGGGAATGTGGTTATACCTTGAAGACTTGGAAAGTTGGGTTTATGTTGGACACTTGAAACTTTTTTGGGGGCTTTTATTTATTTATTTATTTATTTATTATTATTATTATTTTATTTATTTATATTTTGGAGACTTTTGGAGTTGCTATCACTCTTTGGGATCTAAACCTATCGATGTAGTTCTTTGTCGGATGGTGCTTGATGGGAGCAAGATCAAGAAAGTTCTGGGAAGAACGTGCAGGCTTACTCCCCCTTTCTACGTCATCAAACCTGAAAGCCTTAAAAGACAGAATTGGAAGAAGAAAAAAAAAACGTAAAAATATATATATATATATATATAGGTGGAAATCTCATTTTGAAAAAGACATTGTGTTGGGCGAGGATTGAGTTGGGGTTGAGATTTTGAATGTGAGGGTTGGGGTTGAGATTTTGAATGTGAGGGTTGGGACACACACACACATACACATCAACAAACAAAAGTTAAGCCTTGACTATTCAGTTGAGGATTCTGTGTTTGGGGTTCACAGATCTAAGAACGTCCCCCTTGACACACATTATATACTGTTATACACCTCGGACTTGGCCCTCGAGTGTCCACAACGGTGTATAGTAGGAGGGAGTGAAGCGCCAACCTATTGCTCCCATTACACACACACACACAAACAAAAGTTAAACCTTGACTATTCAGTTGAGGATTCTGTGTTTGGGGTTCACAGATCTAAGAACATCCCCCTTGACACACATTATATACTGTTATACACCTCGGACTTGGCCCTCGAGTGTCCACAAAGGTGTATTATCTGCTTAGTTTTGTCTTTTGTAATTCCTGTGAATAAAATGAACCTAAAATCTCTTCCCCTTCCAAATCATATATTTTATAAGTCCAAGGAACTGTATCTATTACATCAACAATTTTAAAAAGTTCTTTCGTCCATCGTTCAGTAAAACCCTTTTCAAAATGAGATTTCCACCTATATATTCTTACGATATCACCAACTTTGAACTTAGGTTTTCTGACATTAATCTCTTTTTCATATTTTAATTTTGTAAATGTTTCTGATGGCTTCATATTCGTTGACGTGTGAATCGTGTCATTATACTTATCCACAATATCCTGAATAAAAGATGACCATTGTTGTGAACCGAGTTGTGTGAATTTTTTTATATAGTCTCTCTTTTAAGGTACAATTAAAACGTTCAACAACAACTGCCTTCCCTTCATTAAAGGTACTGTATAATGTAATACTGTTATTTTTTAGAAAATTCATAAATGTCTTGTTATAAAACTCTCTACCCTCATCAGTCCACAATTTCTTAGGTTTTCTCTTACTTTTATTAAATATCTGTTGAAAAGCTAACATAAGAGTATTACCTGTTTTGTTTTTTAAAGGGACAACCCACGCATATCTACTCCTCAAATCAATAACGGTTAAAGCATACTTGTACCCCTTATCATTATTGAGTTCAATCAAATCAGCAGACCAGATATAATCAACTTCCTTAGAATAAACTTTCCTTCTCTGAAACTTTGTGAATATTGGTTTATGTAATTCATCAGCTAATTGCTCTTCAGTCTTAATGGCATCATTAGAGCCTATAAGTTTTTTGAATTTCCAAGTCCAAGTTTCAATTTAGCACTAATCATCTTCTTCACGATGAACCTATCAACTTTTTCTCTCAAGGTTGGATTTTGTATCAGAGACAAATTATATAACATTTCTCTATCGGCTTCATGCTTTTCTTCCAACGTTGTGGTATTCCCATAATCAATATCGTGTCTCATGCACACTTCATCAACTCTATTGATTGGTTTACTCCAGGATTTAGGATTGTCTGCCTCATCTAATCTTTTATCCAAGTTTGTGCCTGGACCACAGAAAGAATACCCTGGAAGATGTAATTCCCCTGGTATTCCAGTAGTTGTAAATTTACTTCCTGATAAAAACTTTTGTATATCTCCTCCGAGTTTGTGTTTGGAGATAAATTGATTTTTTTTTGAACCACACACCGAACATATACCTTTTTGTATAACCCTGTTATTTTTACTTTTAATATATGAAATATTTTTAGTATTAGTTTTCTTTTTACATTTGAGACAATAACTCATTTATTTATGAGAAAAATTTCTGCAGAGTGCAAAAACCTTTTTAGTTTCCAACATGCACATTTGAATCTTAATTTTTAAAACATAAAGAATCCTTAGAAATGCCTTCACTCTCTCCTCCATTTATTTAAGAAAAAACTTGAATTAAAATACATGTCTTCTCGATGTCGATAGTCTTGTCGAAAGTATTGCAAATAGACTTTTTAATTCTTTGTATTCCTCCCTGGTGAGATAAGTTAATTTCTTTAATACCTCTATTCTTTTTGAATCTCACTGGTTTCCATATTTTGATATTTATTCATTCTCTCTCTTTCCTCCCTCTCTCTCTTCTCTCTTTCCTCCTTCTCTCTCTCCTCCTCCTCCTTTTCCTCCTCTTCCCTCTCTTCTTCAACTCCTTCCTCATCCCTTACTATACTTGAATCGTTTACACCCCATAGAATATTATACATATATTCATCAGGATTTCTTGTTATTCCTGTATCCAAAATAATTTTTTTTACAACAGGATACCAATAAAATTTCTTTTGAATTTCTAAAAGAGCCTTACCTTTTCTTAACCTTATAATTTTTTCATTATTTAACATTCTAATTAAATCTAAAGTTGTTGGTTTATCAACATCAGCATAATGCCAATCTTTTATTGAAAATACCTCATTCTTATGTTGTAGAACATATTTATTAAAATACCGAATACCCTTTTCTTGAAGGTATGCTTGAACACAGAAATGATAATTTTCTTGAAGCCTTCTTGCTGTCATTTATGTATTAGAAATATATGTTAGAATAATATTATGGCACGAAACACCTCCCCATCTTCCCATAGTTAAATCATTTTGTATTTCCTTACTTATTATATATAATCCTGTTTTTTCTGTTTTCATGAGATAAACAAGGGCAAAACCATTATTATATTTACCCTTATTAAATTCTTTTATTTGTTGTTTACTAATCGTGGCTCCACAAAACTCATTCTCGATACCAAGTGGATAATATTCTTCCTTACGAGACTGATTTAATTGTTCCAGGTCTTCGAGGTTAATTTTAAATGACCAATTATACCCTAAATCATTCATATCATACCCCCATTGTTCTATTCTCATACAAACGATACGCCCTTCTTTATAAAAATTTATTTTAATTCGAACTGTGAATTCTGTATGACCTGGAGATAATATCAACACTTCTGTATCTTTAGAATACACAGCCGTTTTATTTAAGTATATATATTGTGATAAATCGCTTAATCTCACCAAGTCATTCGCGTCAGTCGGGCTTGGATAATTTTTTAATTTATAAGCATTTTTCATGTTAATATTTTTGTTTATATTATATTTATATCGTTCAGCCTGTGCCTTTGTGTAATAATTTGATAAATCAATATCCAGTTCTTGAGATACACCAAAGATAGAACCATCTTTACCAACATAAGTCATTTATATTAGATTAAAAATAATATCATAAAATTTTTTATTTTTGTTGAGTTGAAATAACACATATAGACATAATTGACCACAACACTTGGAATTTAATTCTTGGACTTGAAATGTTTGATAAACACCATTCTGTAAGAATTTTATGACTTCAACAGGTGGTGGAAGACCAAAACTATCAAAATAATATTTGTCTTGACTATTAAAAATACAAACCCAATGAGAACCGTTCCCATCATTATCTTCTAAGTTCATAATAATATTCTTTGTATGTTTCGACACATTTGTTAATTCATCTCTCATACAAATAACCACATTATGAATTTTTAATTTCTTACAATATTTGACAAGTTGTAAATTTGATGTTGTATTCTTTCCAAATTCTTTCAACCACTCATCAATGCTCATTTATTTATTAGAAAGATATAATCCATTACCTCTTTTCGTTAATTTTACACCTGCTTGTGCTATAGAAGAAAGCATATCTCCAACTAACAATCTCGCTTTATCAGGCAGACCTTCAAGTTTTTCAGCAAAATCTACAATTACACCACTTCCACTAATTTGTTTCTCCAACTCTTTGTTATGTCTTTCCAATTCTTTTTGAGCCTGGAGTTGAGCCTTCCTTTCGTTGGCAGTTTTGACCGCTGTTGAAATACCACCCGTCAATGCTCCAACCGCACTTAAACCAGCAAATAAAGGAATTAGAAATGGGAGAAATCCTCCACTCGTCTCTCTTATTGAATATTTTTTCAACATTGGTTTTGTCATTTTAATTTTAAGTGAGCCAGTGTCATTCAAGATTTTAACCTGTTCTCTTGTGAGCAAAACATCAATTCTTACTGCTCCTTTTCTCTGAATTGTATTAACGTTAATCGTACAAGGCTTTTGATTTTGAACACAAGATGATAGTTTATGAAGATTGATTTGATTAACATATACCCCAGTTGGTACTTTGCCACTCATTTATTTAACAAAAAATTATGTGAGACTAATCATCACACCATTATCTGTATTAATCTGCAATTCTGTTTCTTCCAAAAGCAAACAATATGTATCAACTTCTTCACTCTCTCCTCTTTCAATGTATAGGGAAGTATCCACTCGATTAGACTTTATAGTTTATTTTTGAGCGCTCAGGTCAAACGTATAGATTGTATACAAACTTTTAAATGCTGTCATATCTAAAATAGGTTCTTTATTTCCATTACTTTCACACACCTTTTGGTAAGACTTGTATGCTTCAGCAAAATCATTTTTTTCCCAATTAATTTCCAATCTATCTCGTGGATAAAATGTTCCGTCTAGAGAAACGCGAAGTTGTTTCACCTTAGCATTATCACTCAATGCATTATTCTTATCAGTCGCAGTATCACCATCTGGCTTTTTAAAAATCATCCACAGATATCGTGGCTTTCCTTCCAGAACACCCAAATTCCACGTGTAAGTAGTTTGATTGAGTTTAACGTGTTGACATCTTCTTTTGAGGTATGATACACTGAGTGGTTTTTTGAGTTAAGTCTTCGATTCAACATCTCTTCTGTTTTAAGATTAGGAGTATATTCACTGATATACCAACTCATCTCCTCAATTACAAATTTATTCTGATCACTAAAAGCATTACCAACACCAAAAAGCAATCTATTTTCATTATCATTCCTTTGTAGTTGAAATCTAATTTTAAGACCATACAGAACTTTATCATAATCACAAAATCCAAATATACCTTTAAGAGGAACTGCCACAGTAAAACTATTTTCTGCTTTTGTATCATCATTATACATTCCTTTCCTTTGAATATATCCAGGGTCTGTGTTTGTTCCCGTTGACATATCAGGAATAAAACCTTCGACAGACCCCTTTCCCATTCTATCACTGAATGTATAGAGTGTAAATTTCATCATTTCAGATACAGCAGAGACATAATCAACCGCTTCAACTTCTTGTGTTCCAATATACAATCGCACACTATCAAACATTTTCCAGAAGAAATCATTTACAAGTGTAGCGTTTGTGTTATTCCCAGCCTTAGTGAATTTAAATTTACACAACAAGAAACTTTCGGAGAGATTCAAATAGGTTTGTTGATTATTTATTTCAAAACTTTTTGTACCATTTGTATTCCAGTCTGTTCCAGTTATTGCATTTACCTTGAAGTAATCTTCTTTTTTAGTGGAGTTTGAGATAATAATAGTATCATCCAAATCATAGATACTATCAATTGCTTCCATACTTGTATTTATTTAGGAAAAAAGATGTTAAAACTTTTGAAACCCTGATCCAAGTATTTGAATTATTTTCTGTCGTTCTTGGGGGACAACTGAGTTTTACCTTTCTTAATTTCTTTTATTGCTTGTAATTTATGAGATTCTTTCTGAGCATCTTTTATACTCTTTACAGCACCTGCTACATTTCCCACAGCAGAAGCAGTTGAACCAATTAGGTCTTTATGTTTAAGAATAGTTGAACCAATACCCATGAGAGTATCAATTATCCCATCTCCTCTAAATTGATGTCCGACACCCCTTTGTCTCTTAGGTTTATAGTATCCTCTACCAAGATACATACCTTCACCCTTGTAGTACGGGGAAAGGAACATCCCATCCCCTGTAATTATTTTATATTTTCCCAACTCGTGCTTCCTCACAATAACCATCGTATTTATTTATTGAAAAACTTCACGTAGGTGAATTCTGATGGATATAACTTCTCCATTAAAAGAGATCACACGATTATCTTGGTCGGTTATCCTAAAATTTACTCTGTGTATGGTTTTTCCTGACACAGGTAGATAAACCAAATTTTTAGGCTCCATATTGAATTTATAACCAATTGGGGTTGAGTATGCACTGAATGAAAATATTGTATTTGTTTTTAATCCATCATTATAAGCACCATCAATCAAATCACAGTGAATTAACACCGAATTTATTCCTGAGGATATTTGAATGACATTATCACTGTAAAACGTCCCATTCGTTTCAATCTTTTTTGAGGAGAAACCTAATAACTCTCTAAATGAATTATCAATTGTGAAATCAACCTTGTAGTTATTTTTAACTTTAATCGTTGATTTTGAAGTATGTTTTTGAATGTTTATAACAATATTTTTGGTTCATCACCCTGTTCTTTCATAAGACGAGCAATTTCGGAAGATATTTGAGAAATCTCGTATGCTCCGGGTGAGACTGTTATCGTTTTGTATCCACTTCCCGGATTATAACTAAACTTGTCATTTTTCTCGGTTATATTAAATAAGGTATTATAAGTCTCCATGGACAATAAAGATGCCTCATATTCTTTTGTTGTGTCAAGTTGTAGTGGGTATGGGAATGAAGATGTGTGGTCGCTTGTTGTGAAATTAAAACTCAGGATTGTGCTTCTCATCTTATTTAATATGAGATAAAATGTCTTTATATTGAGATTTATTAATTATTTTCATGTTCATCAACTGGTCTAAAATGGCTGATGCTTCATTAAAACAATTGTTATTTCCAGCCTTCTTACTGCCGAACAACAATAACAGTCTATTAACTAATTGCGATGGGTCATTTGGAAGAAAACTAATACCTGAACCAAGGATACTTAAAGCCTGAATAATGTGTTTCTCCTTCACATTCTTCCTACTTTTACCAGAAAGAATAACCTTATAATTTAGAGTGTTCAGCAAATCAATATATACTCTATCATCATTATTTTCCATATCCAATGGTTTATCAATATACTTTGATTCATCCCTCACAGTTGAACCTTGTCTTCCATCTTTTGTGAGAAGAAACATTAATCTCGGAGTTAGTTTAACAGGGGTTGAGCAGAACTTAAGAACCTTAATTCATCATTAAATATCAATACCTTTTCTTGAACAAGATGAAATATTGCTGGTTGTTCTGTTGGAATGAGTCCTGCTTTGGTTTTTGAATCCGCTGAATATTCATTGTTTTGAACAGCATTCACAATATAATCAGGGGTTGATTAATCTCTTTCAGTTGTTGAAATAAACCTTCATCATCATATTCTAATTCTCCTAAATGCTCTAATTCTTCCTCCGTCATTTGACTGAAATCTTTTAACATTTGAAGCTTTCTAGGAGTATATTCTACTGTGGGAACTGTGGAAACATCTTTCATTTTTTCTTGGGAAGTTTTTAAAAGTGGTTTAAAAAATTTCTCTTGTTTTTTTTCAAATGCTTCTTCGCCCGTTAGTTTCTGTCTGCGTTTCTTCTTTATGTCTTCCTGTTGTTTTACAACTTTTGAAACCAACTCTTGATGTTCCTTAAATCTTCTTGCTCTTTCTTTTGTATCCATTTATTTATTGTAAAATATCATTTAATGAATTGTAAAGATCAACAGGGAAATTTTCCTTTTCTTCATCATTCAAGTAGATGTGTTCAAATAAATCCTTTTCTTTAAATATTTCATCAAATTCTTTATTAACATTAATGCGAGTTGTAATTTCTTCTTCACTAATCCTTGCATCTCTGCTTTTCATACGTTTGTGTTGAGTTTCTTCATCAACATCAAAACCGAATGATAAAATCTTCACTCCGCTCAGATATTTAATAATTTGTCTCGTTCCTTCTGGATTAGTTTCTAATATCCCAACACCACCAGATTTTAGTTTCTTTAACTCACTCTTACAATGTGAATATTTTGTTGTACCAAGAGAAACCTCCTCAAATATTTGTCCTTCATTCCTCAATCGCATATGTTTCTCCACTGAAATATAGTGATAATCTTCACCTTTTACTTCTCCAGGTCTTATTGCTCTAGTTGTTGTTGATACAATGTGTATCACGGGGTGTTTTTTAAGTAAATTTACAATATTCTCATTTGTACTACACAAGAACCTTGATTTATGAAAGTTTTTTCCAGAAGTAGATTTACCCACAAGATTTATAATAATAGTTGTCATTTATATATGTAGTTGTTTATAAAACAAAAAATATATCCCTTAATATCTCATCTTGTTTCACAACAATATATTTATATTTTTCAGTCGTGTGCTTCATATAATCCTCAAATTTCTTTTTACTACATAATGTAGAACAATTATCTCTCCAAAAATTATTGATATCTATTGAATTTAACTTGAATAAAATAAAAGTATTAGCATTGTTTCTGATGGAACGACGAGGAAGTTGAAAGTACGATTGACTAAGATAAATACAATTACAAGAAGAATGTCTCCCTCTTGTGTAGTAGCTGTCCATTACCGTTTGGTTTCTCTCATTAACACAATCATCAAAGATAACGAGGTTCTTTTTGATTTATCCAAATCTTGGGGAGACGGTATATCATCCGTATTATCACTAAGAATACAAGTTATAAGATTTGATTTCTTTTTACATCTCTGTGTATCACAAAATAGTTGAATTATATCTTCAATGTTATAATCATTTAGGTTTTTTTGACGTTTAAATAAACCTATTATATCTTCTTTTTGAAGACCAGCATTAAAACCTTGTGAGAGTAGTTGATACTCTGGTTGAAAACTCGACTTTGTGAAAATTATTAAATTATCATAATCTAAAAAGTTGGGAGTGAGGAGCATTTTTAAAAGTAAGCAGGTTTTTCCACATCCACTTGAACCAACTATGAGACATCTTAATGAATTTGGGAGATTTTTATGGTTGTTAAATTTTATCTTATTTTCCCAAATAGGTAAAAAATCATTCATTTATATATTTGAAAAACAGGTTATTTAATTTATTATTGGCTTTTTTAGAAACTCTATATTTTATCCTAAGTTCAGGTTTAATTTCAAGATAATCCATTATTTTATTTATACAATATCTTGTGTTGATATTTCCCTGAAAATTACATCCATGAATAATATACAACAACAATCCTTTGAACATTTCTCTTATACGTTCAGTTTCTTCCCTTGTAAGGAAAGGTGTGTTATCATCCTCATACTTTACATTCATTTCTCTAATCAATCTTGTAAAGTAATTCATTTTTGGTGTAAATCTAAAAGAATTATTTTCCTTTTTATATTTTTTATTATCATTAATTAGAAGATAATCACAGAATATACATTGTTTATAGGCTTTTGACTCTGTGTTTAATCCCTGTCTTTCACACGCAGGACAATTCTCAAATTTGTCATATGGAGAATCAGGAAAGTCTAGCATATTTATAAAGTAAAACTTTACTTAAACTGAAATTCATCTATACTTTCAGTTGTATATTACCATCGATATCGATATACTTTTTTTCATTATCAGATTCAACGACAACATTTTTTATATTAAAGGTAATTTTAAAATTATCGTTAACTACTATTGAACGAAATGTCATTTCACCTGATATATTAACATCCTTTATTTCATCAGGATTTACATCTTTAAGGTTGTTGAAAAAAATACAAATTTCTCCTTGCATATTACAGATGGTCTTATCTTTTCTTTCTAAAGCTTCATCCATAAGGTTTTTGTTCTTTGATACTTTTTCTTGTTTCATTGCTTTTTCTAGTTTTGAATATATTACTAGAAGGAGAGGAGAAACTTTTGTTAGAGATACTTTAATTGATGTTCTACCAGGTATACTAAAAGCCCTTCCACTGAAGGAAATTGAAGAACTCATATTATTTACCATAATAGTTTTTATCCAATAGTTGTTATATTTATCTTTGTTCAATTTTACATCCTTGACATATTTCTCAGTATCTTTAACAGATGAAGAGATTGATTGAAACTTGTCTTTTGTGTCTTGAAACATTGTATTTATTAAGTGAAAAAGTTGGAGGATAAAATGTTTTTAAGCACAGATTCACCTATAAATTAAACGAAATTTTCATCAAGAAAATTTTAGTTTAAGCAAAGTTTTATTCCATAAATATGGTGAATACAACGTACTGCGATGTTTGTAATCACGAATATAAACATTATAGAAAACACCTCCGAACCAACAAACACACATTTAATCTATTTCATCAAATATCTCCTCTTGAGTTGGAAAGAAAACATTGTGATATCTGTTCAAAGGATGTTTTGAAGAGTAGTTATAATCAACATCTTCAATCACAAAAACACAAGAAAAATGAGTTTAAAGTAAAGGGAGACTATTATATTGAAAACACTGATGGGGTATTTAAAGGGCATATAAAAATAAGGATTTTTCAATTTGGAGAACCCGGTCCATCATCAATAGCTGAATCAATTGAAATAGTGAAACCCGATGTTGAAAAATTTATTAAAAAGACATTAAAAGAAATAAAAACTTTAAAGTTTTATATGGGAGTGAAAATGAATATGAAACGACAAGATGAAGAACAAACTCCTTATATGAGAACAGATCTTCATTTTATAACATCATTTCAAGATTTTTTGAATAGTGGGGTTTATGAAGAACTATCAAGACAAGAGGAGGATGTTGATAATACAGTGGTAGGAAGTGGATTCAATATTAAAAAATCATCTTTTTAGATATACACATTCTAAAATCAAACCCTCTTAAAGCTTCTTCTTATATTGAATTACCAAAAGAAATAAAACTAAAGAAGGCAGTTGTTAATATTAAGAACAATGATAATAAATGTTTTCTCTGGTCTGTTCTTGCTCACTTACATCCACCAAAATGTAATTCAGAAAGAGTAAAACAATGTATGAAATATGAGAATACCTTGGACATTAAAGATTTTAAATTCCCAATGCCACTAACAGATATTCCTAAATTTGAGAAAAAGAATAATCTTTCTATTAATGTATATGGATTAACGGATACAAACAAAGTTCAAATATTAAAAATTTCAAACAACTATAAAAATGAAGAAACACACATTGACCTTTTATATTTTAGTGTTGGAAAGAATTCACATTACACATACATCAATAATTTATCAAGATTAATCTCTTCTCAGGTATTCAGAACAGCAAACAAAATATATCCTTGTAAGCGATGTCTTAATTCATTTCATACAAAAGAACGATTAGAACAACATTCAAAATATTGTAGTAATCATAAATCAGCTGTAATTACAATGCCTAAACCTGGTGAAAAGATTTATTTTGAAGATTATAATAAATCTATCATGCACCCATTTGTGATATACGCTGATTTTGAATGTATCCTTAAAAAGATAAATACTGCTTCTCCTAATCCAAAAGAACCATATACAAATAAATATCAAAAACATATTCCTTGTGGTTTCTGTTATTATATCAAATCATCTGTTGGAGAAAAGTATAACAAACTTGAACATTATCGTGGAAAAAATGCTTCACAAGAGTTTGTAAAACGATTAGAAAAGGATTGTATAAGACTCACTAAATTAATGAAAGAAACAAATGAACCGATGAAATTAACCAAAGAAGAAAAATTAGAATTTAGAATGAACAATATCTGCCATATTTGTGAGGGGGAAATTAAGGAGTCTAAAGTTAGAGACCATTGTCATCTTACTGGTAAATATAGAGGTCCCGCTCATTCCTGTTGTAATCTTAATTATAAATTACCTTCTTTTATTCCAGTCTTTCTTCACAACAGCGCCAACTATGATACACATCTATTTATAAATGAACTTTCAAAAACACCAGGGAATATTTCTGCCATAACAAACACAAGTCAAAAGTATATTTCATTTTCAAAAATGATATTCACAAAACCTTTAACTCGTATTAGGTTTTTAGATTCTTACAAGTTTATGGGAACACCACTAGCCTACCTCGCATCAAATCTAAGCTCCACGGACTCTTTTCCAAATCTTAATTCATTCTTTCCAAAAGAGGAAATTCTCACTCAAGAGGAAATTCAGATTAAAGAGAGAATTCAAAGTAAAGAGGAAACTCTAATTAATGAAGAAATTCTAACTGAAGATGAAATTCTAATTATAAAGAAAATTCGAACTAAAGAGGAAATTCAGATTAAAGATGAAATTCTGATTAAAGAAGGAATTCTTACGAGAGAGGAAATTCAAACAAGGAATGAAATTCAAAGTAAAGAGAAAATTCTTACAAGTAAGGGAATTTATCCTTATGATTATATGGATTCATTTATGAGATTTAAAGAAACACAACTTCCTTCAAAAGAAAGTTTCTATAATAACCTTTATGAAGAAGAGATAAGTGATAAGGAATATAAACACGCACAAGAAATATGGAAAATATTTAAGATAAAGAACCTTGGAGAATATCACGATTTATATCTAAAAACAGATGTTTTATTGTTAGCTGATGTGTTTGAGGCTTTTAGAACACTCTGTCATAATAAAAATTGTTATGGATTAGACCCTGCCCACTATTTCACAGCTCCTGGTTTAGCTTGGAGTGCAATGTTGAAAATGACAAAACAAGATATAGATTTAATCAGTGATGTTGATATGCTTTTGATGATTGAGAAGTCCAAGAGAGGTGGAATATCACAAGTATGTTCAAAAAGATATGCGAAAGCAAATAATAAATATCTCCCAAATTATGATAGTGAAAAAGATAGTAATTATTTGATGTATTTTGATGCTAATAATTTGTATGGATGGGCAATGTCTCAATCTCTGCCTTATGGTAAATTAGAGTGGGTGGAAGAAAAGGATTATGAAAAGGCTTTGATGAATATTGTTATTTCTTCTCAAGAGGAATTGAATGACGAAGAAGAAGGTTATTATTTTGAAGTTGATTTGAGGTACCCGAGTGATCTTCATAATAAGCATAAAGATCTTCCTTTTGCATGTGAGAAAGAAACTCCAAAGAAAGAATGGTTAAGTGATTATCATAAAAGTTTTAATATTAAAGGTAAATCAACAGAAAAGTTATTAACAACATTCTATGATAAAGAGGGATATGTTTTGCATCAGAGAAGCTTAAAACAGTTTTTGAGAGAAGGATTGAGAGTAGCTAAAATTCATAGAGTTTTAAAATTTAAACAAAGTCCTTGGGTGAAAAAGTATATTCAATTCAATACAGATATGAGAGCAAATACAAAAGTAAAATTTGAAGGGGACTTTTATAAATTAATGAATAATGCTGTATTTGGAAAGACTATGGAAAATGTTAGAAACAGGCAAAACATTAGATTCGCAACATCTTGGAAAGAAGCTTCGAGATTGATAAATAAACCAAGTTTTGAGAGAGAAGAGGTTTTTTCAGAGAACTTT
>NC_140965.1:87221489-87238989 GCF_056783735.1 Eptatretus burgeri
TACATGGCCTAAATCCAAAGTACTCTGGTGGATGACTCCCCACTTGGGGCTGGTGCAGCTGCTTCACATCTTACTCCCCCTGGAGGGATTTAAGTCTGGGGCTTTTTTTTTTAATTGACATCTGGTAGGAGGAGCTGCTTTTTGCCCTACCCTAGGAAGGTTGGTGGACCCTCTACTTTCTACCTCTCATGGCTCACTGCATATGCCCTCTTCTGAATTCACAAATTGCATCCCCTTCCCCTTAGGTCCCATGTTCTTCATTCCCTTAGAAATCTACATCTTGTTTACTTACAAGTCCAATATGGATGCTGTCCTCCATTCCTTCAAATCTCTGTTCCAGTGTGGAATTCACTGCCTGTTGTGTTGTCCACCTGGTGCTTTCTTCCACTCACCTTTTATTTTCTCTTATTGCTGAGAGCCGTAATTATATTCTATTTTTTCTCATCTTCCAATCCTAAAACCATCCTTGCCACATATTTGCTCCATGCATTCTGACGAGTCCCCATTTTTCTCTGTACAAACCTGTTACTGCTCCGTCATACTGGCCTACACTTATTAAATTATTACTTATTATACACTTACATCATACGAGCTCCTCAATAAGTCTATACTTATTAAAGAAAACTCAGCTCCACCATCGAGTACTTCACACAGGCCCTAACGGCAGCTCGTACAATCCTCAACATTTCCCAGCATTCTCGTTCCAGTTATCGCCAGTGTGGTTGTTGACGGATCTTCTGTCTCCCATATTCTCCTTCCAGGTGTGAAAAATTTAACATTTCAGACAATTCTGATTTATCGAATAACGTGAAGCCGATCCTCTATTTTAGGGTCACCAGGCATTCCACTTGCCATCCAGAAATCACCAGGAAATCCAAATAAGCTTTTGTTCTCCTTGCTATTTGGATCACGCGTACACAATTCTGCTCTGACCTCCCAATTTTAACCACTACACTTATTTCAGTAGTACTACTACTCCTACAAACACCAGACCCTCCCCTTTTGATAGTCATAGACAATCTACAACCGTTAATTGTCACCTCAAACTCGATGGCATGAGCATGTACAGAGGAAATGCAAAAGCAATTTCCTCTTAAAAATAAGCAATATCTACATCTCAGCGGTTTTGCATCAATTCTGGAGCCACGCTCCAAAATAAAACCTTAGGAAGAGAATCCCTGACAATTTCAGCCAAATGATGAAAATAAATAAACTTCTGAAAGGCACAGCCAGAAATTTATTTTTCCTTTGGAGGGACCATATGACAAAAGTGGAAAAACTCAGTAGGACAGTCTGGATTACATTACACACACTTAAGTCAAGTATGCACTTGGAAAACAAAAGAACATTTGATTACATATCTAAGAGAATTAAAATTAAGAAACCTAACCATTTTGTTCCATTTAATGGACTTCACAAATGGACAACAGTGGTGGTAATGGTGGTCAGAGCGGCAACAATGTCGAGGGTGAGCGAGGATAAAGCAGAGTGAAATGTGGACTCTACAAAGTGTGGTGTTTATTAAAGAAAGCGGTGTGCACACGAGCCGCGGAGACACCGGTCACATATTTACATTGGAGTTCCACACAGAGAAAGCGCACGCCGAGACGCGTCCCAAAGTGTTACAAAAACCGGCAAATGGCTTCCGCATGGGGGGCTGAGGGGGGGAGGACAGCCGTACGACTCTGCCTTGGGTGGAACTCGCACACAAAGAGAGAAATGAGCATCACTGCACAGCACTGATTAAGTAAGCACTTTGTGCCCCAGGCCTGGTACATTAGGGCTAACTCAACCATCGAGAAAATGTTAAGTGGCTTTAAATTTAATACATCATTAGGTCATTAAAAGGGGAATTAAAAAGATACATAATGCCACCTATTGTAAGCTACTGGACCTCTAAAATAAAAAGGTATTATACTGCATTCGTAAAACTATGGTACACCTGAGGGTTTCAGAACATAAGTGGGCGAGAGTTCTGCGCCATTAAAACCAGAGAGCCAGGGGCCTGGCGGCCGAGTGGAAGCTCCACCTCCTCCCCTCCACCCGCCACCTCCCCCACCTCCCCCACTTCCCCACTTCCCCCCCCCCCCAAGAGTAAGCGTTAAATAGGTATTTTCACCGCAGCTAGGCAACGTGCCGATTCGCCTGCGATCGTTCCACCCTCAGAATATGGACACACCCAGCACCTGGAGAGAGACAGAGAGAGAGAGAGGGAAGGTTGGTGAGTGGATAATTAAACATCTTTTTCACAATTAAAGAGGTGAGAATTAAAAAAAAAAACCGTTTTGGTTCATGGGAAGAACATGTGAGCGTGTATGGTCATCTCGCACTGCTAACATGGTGTGCATGGTGCAACAAATGGCCTGCAACAAGCTCCAAACAATTGTTCGTTTCTCAATGCATCACATCAACTCCTGATTCGCTATTCTATGATTGGTCAATCCCATTTGACAACACTGCATGATGCCTGGGAGATAATATGCAAATGAAGCATTTGCTCAGTACCCACCCATCGTGTAATGTTGAGTCAAACCGTTATTGGAAGCTTGTGGGACTGTGACTCGATTATGAATTTGTGGTGCTGATTGCATCATTACTGAGGCCAGTTGTGCCAATGATGCGGTGCCTTTGAATAGTGGGGAAGGAATTTGGCCAGGGTGCGGGGATAACGGCCTCTCTTCATTAAAAGGCACTGTGGGCTCTTTCACGTCCAAGAGCCTATGGGACACCCGGCTTAACGTCCATCCGAGGGACATCACAGCTTGGGGTGCATCCATCCGACACTTTATAGGCAGGTTAAAAAAACAAACAATAAAAACCCGGACACAACAGGTAATGATCATGTGTGGTACCTCTGGATATCCATCCTGTCAAGACAGTCAAACAGTACAACAAGCTGGGCTTCAGTCTTGTCCAAGTATTTTTGCTTTCATGCTTCATCAGCAAAACAAAAACGGGCTTTAAAATCCTGCATTGAACACTGCCCCCTATGGGTTGTTTCAGAATCCCCTCCCCCCATCCCACACCACACCATACCACACCACACCTTCCCTCAATCAATATATCAATGAGTGCTTGCTGGTGAGATCTCCACTGCTCACAACTGTAACCAATAACCACCACCTTACCCAGGAGACGGAAGGGATGCAAGATGCATTTTAACATCTTCACAAACACGAGTGCTTCACGACATGGCCACAAAACTGTGCCCATTTACCTGCTGTCTGTCGCATGTCTGAGGATTCATTATTCAGCTTTTAAATGTGTATGATCACATCAAGCTGTCCAGTGTCCATCAGTATACGATGATTTCATTAACAGCACCATATTCGGTTCCAGCTCGAAGAGGCCCAAGTTTCATTGCATCTGTTCCCTCATGTCTGTGTGTCCCATAATTTGGATGTGGACTGTGTTTGTTCCTTGCCAGATTCTCCCTCATGCACCAGTTCCCTTCTTGCGACCTGCTGCCCCCCCCCCTCTACCTCTCTGCTTTTGGCTCTCACATGAGCCTCAATCTCTATAGGGGAGGTTGGGAGTTGGGCGGGAAGGGGTGTGAAATTCATCTTTTCAAAGAATGCTCCTATCTCTGAACTCACACGAGGAAATACTCCATTCCAAATAAAACTCCATCTACATGTTATGTATGGGCATGCGCCTCTTTCAGCATTCTCACAGTCCGTGTCTCTTTGAACGCAGATTACAAATGATAAATTCCACCCAAATAACCTTCGGTCGAACGGCAAGCCTGGCCACAGGTTCTTGAAAGATTTGGGCCAAAGACATTCCCTGAACGACCGTACAAGAACCTGGGAATAGCTAGGCCGGCAAACCGCTTCCTCGACGTAGTGATATTAAATGCACGAGTTCAGCAGCTTGGAGTCTTTGCACGAAGAAGAGGATTCCTCAGCTTGCTCCGTTGTCACGGTGAAAAGGCCTACCTCAGGCGCAACACTTAAGGCCTACCTCAGGCGCAACACTTAAGGCCTACCTCAGGCGCAACACTTAAGGCCTACCTCAGGCGCAACACTTAAGGCCTACCTCATCCCAAATCGCACTTGCACACACCGAACCACAACCGTTTGTTTTGCAAAACCACATTTTCAGTTGCCACAAAACTCCACACTTTAGCTTTTCCACCATCGCAAACATTTACACCGTCATTCACCCCTCTGTACTTTCGTTATCGCTTCTTCAACTCACCGCATCATCTTCCATGACTGAAGCTGGGTCGAAAAAGTCTGGCTTCAGCTCGTTTCGCTCACGTCGGTTTTTAGAAGCCGGCTGGAAGAGGAGGGAGAGGAAGTAGGAGGAGGTTCAGGGTCAATATTCACACACTTGAGAACCACCATCAATGTACATCATAGGAAATCAATGGTTTTTGTTTACTTTTCCCAAGTACTGCACAAACCAGTGAAAAATGCTTCTTTTTGTTAAACACACATGCGTGTGTGTGTGTGTGTATACATATATATATATATATATATGTGTGTGTGTGTGTGTGTGTGTGTGTGTGTGTGTGTGTGTGTGTGTGTGTGTGTGTGTGTGTGTATATATATATATATATATATATATATATATATATATATATATATATATATATATATATATATATGTGTGTGTGTGTGTGTGTGTGTGTGTGTGTGTGTGTGTGTGTGTGTGTGTGCGCGTGCATGTATACATGTATATATATGAAGACCACAAGGGGAAAACCAGAGATGTCACTTTTTATAAATTTCAGGGTTATTGCACCTGCCAATAATTGGCAACATAAGGTTTCCTCTCACAATATTACTTTAACAAATAACCAGGGGTGTCACATAATTTATATGGTATAAAGTTGAGCCGTGCAATGAAAAAACAAGTGTTGTCAAAGCTGAACAAGTAGAAACCCAGAGTGGTCAGTACTTTACTCCTGCTTATCTCCCTTTCATTCATGTTAACTGTTCCACCATAATATTCAGAGTTGAGAAACTAAAAAATGAAAGGTCGTAAAACTTTCACAGCATAAACTCTGAGCACTACAATGGCCTATTTGGTTATATCATGGGCTCCGTAGTTGGTGCATATCGTGGTTCATGCCTGGTCAAACCTTTATTGTGACTTTTATGGGACCCATGCCGTGGCTTAATTGTTAGCGCGTCTGAGTACCCATCCTCATTCGATGTACCCACCGCCCAATCAACCTGCTTAGGTACATGAGGAAGTCACATGAGGTGACCTGCTATCGTGAGGGTGGTTTATCCTTGGTTTCCTCCTGGTTTTCCATCATATTAAGTAGTACGGAGTAAGAAAAGGAGAATCCGTCGTCATAAAAGCGAAATACCTTTGAGTATAGCGTTGAACACCAATCAAACAAAAAAAAGCAATGACCGTTTAATGTTGAAAAAAATAATCTGTAATCACCAAAGTCATGTAATGTATGCTCATAACCAACAAGCATGAATTTGCTACACATCCTGGGTTATTGCATGGCAATTATTAAACAAGGGAATAATCAGTGATGTCAGTTTGCAACATTGATTCGTTCTTTGCTCTTAAATTAAATAACACAGAAGCTTGGAAAATGCTGCATGCTTAATTTGATCGGCCAATGATCACTCTTCTTTTTACTGGAAAAGAAATCGATATGACAGTTATTAAACAGTCCACCAAAGTCTTGAAACTTTGTTTGTCAGTTTCTTCAAAAGTGACTTATCCTGACATCTCTGGTTTTCCCCTTGTGGTCTTCATATATACAGTGGGGAGAACAAGTATTTGATACACTGCCGATTTTGCAGGTTTTCCCACTTACAAAGCACGCAGAGATCTGTAATTTTTTATCATAGGTACACTTCAACTGTGAAAGACGGAATCTAAAACAAAAATCCTGAAAATAACATTGTATGATTTTTAAGTAATTAATTTGCATTTTATTGCATGAAATAAGTATTTGATACATCAGAAAAACAGAACTTAATATTTGGTACAGAAACCTTTGTTTGCAATTACAGAGATCAGACGTTTCCTGTAGTTCTTAACCAGGTTTGCACAGACTGCAGCAGGGATTTTGGCCCACTCCTCTATACAGATCTTCTCCAGATCCTTCAGGTTTCGGGGCTGTCGCTGGGCAACACAGACTTTCAGCTTCCTCCAAAGATTTTCTTTTGGGTTCAGGTCTGGAGACTGGCTCGGCCACTCCAGGACCTTGAGATGCTTCTTACGGAGCCACTCCTTAGTTGCCCTGGCTGTGTGTTTCGGGTCGTTGTCATGCTGGAAGACCCAGCCACGCCCCATCTTCAATGCTCTTGTTGAGGGAAGGAGGTTGTTGGCCAAGATCTCGCAATACATGGCCCCATCCATCCTCCCCTCAATACGGTGCAGTCATCCTGTCCCCTTTGCAGAAAAGCATCCCCAAAGAATGACGTTTCCACCTCCATGCTTCACGGTTGGGATGGTGTTCTTGGGGTTGTACTCATCCTTCTTCTTCCTCCAAACACGATGAGTGGAGTTTAAACCAAAAAGCTCTATTTTGGTCTCATCAGACCACATGACCTTCTCCCATTCCTCCTCTGGATCATCCAGATGGTCATTGGCAAACTTCAGACGGGCCTGGACATGCGCTGGCTTGAGCAGAGGGACCTTGCGTGCACTGCAGGATTTTAATCCATGATGGCGTAGTGTGTTACTTATGGTTTTCTTTGATACTGTGGTCCCAGCTCTCTTCAGGTCATTGACCAGGTCCTGCCCTGTAGTTCTGAGCTGATCCCTCACCTTTCTCAAGATCATTGAGGCTCCACGAGGTGAGATCTTGCATGGAGCCCCAGACCGAGGGAGATTGACTGTTATCTTGAACTTCTTCCATTTTCTAATAACTGTGCCAACAGTTGTTGCCTTCTCACCAAGCTGCTTGCCTATTGTCCTGTAGCCCATCCCAGCCTTGTGCAAGTCTACAATTTTGTCCCTGATGTCCTTAGACAGCTCTCTGGTCTTGCCCATTGTGGAGAGGTTGGAGTCTGATTGATTGAGTGTGGACAGCTGTCTTTTATGCAGATAACGAGTTCAAACAGGTGCAGTTAATACAGGTAATGAGTGGAGAATGTGAGGGCTTCTTAAAGACAAAACTAACAGGTCTGTGAGAGCTGGAATTCTTACTGGTTGGTCGGTGATCAAATACTTATTTCATGCAATAAAATGCAAATTAATTATTTAAAAATCATACAATGTGATTTTCAGGATTCCGTCTTTCACAGTTGAAGTGTACCTTTGATAAAAATTACAGACCTCTACGTGCTTTGTAAGTGGGAAAACCTGCAAAATCGGCAGTGTATCAAATACTTGTTCTCCCCATTGTGTGTGTGTGTGTGTGTGTGTGTGTGTGTGTGTGTGTGTGTGTGTGTGTGTGTGTGTGTGTGTGTGTGTGTGTGTGTGTGTGGAGGTTCTGCAAAGCCGGTACTCTTCCGTGGCACTGGCATCCAACATATAGTGATCCCAGGACACTAATTTCATTAGTATTCGTTTAGCTTGACCTTTCCACATGTCTCGTGGGTATATGGGACAAGATGTGTTGTTTGTGTATGGCTTTTAGATAGGTCTTCAATCCCCTATTCTTTCAGTTATTTTACTTCCCTTTATTTCACACACGAACCCCGCCATGCATGCGCATCACAGGCCAGACAGTGACCTCAAGGTGATATGCTGTGGCGTCCCCGTTCAAACCACGCTCCATTTCTTGTTCAAACGGCGAGCCATAAACCAACCTACGCCTCACCTCAGACCCTCACCATGCTCACCCCAATGCTACAACCTTCACCATAATTCCTACACCGCCTTCCAAAAATCCCCACAACAACCTATGCTCGGTCTCCTCACCACAATCACCTCATCCACTTCAGTCTCCTCACTACAATTACCTCAACCACTCCCAACGCTTCAACGCCTTCACCACAAATGCCACAGCACTCCGCTACCTCATCACAACTGCTACAAACCACCTCAACAACAGTTAACTCCCTGGATGCTCACCACAATCTCTGGGGATACCGGGTGAATGAAGGACATTACGAGCCGGGGTATTTCGGAGTGTAACTTGAAGCGCAAATATGCGCTGGGGCTCGTACGACGTCCGGATGGCCCTGGTGTTCCACTAAATAACAACGCTTGAATGGAGTTCAGCACATGTTCAGGGCCGAAGAGCACTCACAAAAACCCTTGGCCAATGCAAATTATGGAGCTCTGTTGCGTGGCGAGGCTGAATAGTAACTGAAGATATTTTTGGCTCTGGAGTCTGGTGGGGCATGGCTATGGCTCAGGGTGATGGCTATGCATCAATGGTTTAGCTCAGAAACACCTACAGGGTCTTTTGATCCGCTTTCTGGACCCTCCATCACTCCAGGCTCTATAAAAGAGAGCAAATCAGGCTTTCTTTTGTCCAGGCTCTCTTTCATCCCATCTCTCTTGAGCCTCTTCAGCAGAATCTCTTCGTCCATCATCTGGAGCCTTTGCCATGCCGAGCGTCATCCGAGCTGAGATGGCAGCGGAACCAAACGAAGCAAGCAGGGCAAAGCGAGCATTGCCGAGGTCGTTGCTGGGTCATTGGCGATCGGCTTTGATGGCGTTCCACAGTCATTAGGCAAACATTTACAGACTTTTCACATGTGCCCTTTTCACATGTGCCCCTTTCTTCTCACGCATCTTTCTCCATCTGTGTCTCGTTCACTGTGGATGCATGAACTAAAAGAGCAATGATTACTGATTCGCACCTTTCACACCTTCCTCTTAAAACACGCTGCACTACACCTTTTGCCCCTCCCACTCACAGACCGTAGACAGCCCCAGTTTTCTTCTCTCCTCCCCCCCCCTTCCTAAGTGATTGGGTTGCGTAGGTCCGTCGACTGTGCGAAGCACAACGAGGTCGCCTTCACCTCAAGTGCTTCTCTTCTCTAATTTCCTCAGCTGTGTTTGTGATAGCACATGTAACATAACTAAAGATTGTCGAAGTTAATATTGGGGTAACTCTGAACTGTCTCTCTTTTAAAAATAACTATTTTCTTTTGCTACACCCACAAATTCCTTGCTTTCCCCAGCTGTACATTTTGTGAATAAACCCTTTTTAATGTGCCACATAATTTCCCTCACCTTGCTGTGATAAAATGCTTGTCATAAGTGTACACAGCTCATTTTATCTTTTCCTCCATTGGTCCAGCATGGTCCCTACATTGGTTTAGTCAGAAAGTTCTACCTCAAGAATCTGTTTTATTAGCCGGTGCGTACTTGGCAGCTCTGCTCGGCTGAACCAGATACGATAAGTTTAACGCAAGTACACAGAGGACGCGTGACCCTAATTGACCGGTCACCCACAGGTAAGGTATCATGCGAGGTAGTGTAACCCTGCCCGAATTTACCGTGCCAATTGGCGTCCACGGTTGCCTATCAACCTGCCGATGTGCGGAGTTATCTGTGCCTGGCGGCCTCAAGACCGGTCGTTCGAGAGGAACCTGAGCACTTCCCGTCGTGACGAGCCTCGAACCACAAGTCCGCAAGCATATATACCATGGAGTTTGGTAGTACTCCATTTAGATCATATGTGTGTGTCAAATTGTTTTTAACACTTTTGGTTTTCAACAGAAACCATGAAGCAATTCTGGTTCATAACTTCACGGAATCAGTGGAGAGAGATGGAAATGTATTTCCATCTCTGGCTATGAATTTGACAAATGTGATGTATACCAAATTCCTTTGCTGGGTACGAAGGTTACTGATCAAGTGAATGGGTAGGTATGTCGAACGAGGGTAATGACCTGATGCCCCATACACTCTGGTCTCCACATGGTACTAGTCCACATATTGTTGTCAACTCGATGAACTCGAGACAACTTATGATGGGCCCTAAAATGTTTTCAAGAAAGGGTGCAGCTCCGCACACATCCTCTTAAATGAAAGGGATATCAAAATGCGATCAAATAGGGGAATATCCTCAAATAGGCACGCACAAAAAGAAAAACTAGGTTAATGAAAACATTTGCGACCACTTCATTTGTAACAAGAAAAACAATAATGTCTATGAACCTTCAATTCTGCACTATAAAGTGTGAAATTTAATAACAAAAAATTGCAGTTCAGCAACCACACATTCACCCTAAACACAGAACACGAAGGTCTTACCGAATTCATTACTCACCAAGTCGATGTCGATCGTATCATCAAAGTATGCCATTCCCTCATTGAGGTCTTCAAGCCGTCCCTCTGATGACATCATCACATCCTCCACAATTGGCTCCTCATCTTCCTCCATCAGGTTGGGGCCCCTGGGTCTGTGTACAGTTTGCACCAAATCACACCGTGCCCACAGGACCAACCAACAAATCTAGCGGTCCCCGATCGCAACGCCCTCTAAGCCACCAATAAACCAACATGAAGAAGGGGATGGTGAAAAGGAAATAATAAATGTAGGAGTTTTGCAGCTCAGGTCCGTAGGGCATCTGCACAAATGCCAGTAGCTGGTAGAATCATGTCCACGGAACCCAGGTGGGGCCCCGGTGCCTCTTTGTGGACAATGGGAGCAGGTAGGATCATGCCCGTACAACCCACCCAGGCGTGGTGAAACCAAGATGAAGAATGGGATGGTGGAACAGGAATAAAAATGACCAGATTTTGCAACATATACAGCAGTAGAAGAAAATTATAAACATTGGTGGCAAATTCTTATTTAAACAGGTAGTGATCATGTGTGTTGACAGTCAGCACGAGTTGCTAGGATTGCAGTGACAGCTTACACAGACTGTCGGCTGTTGGGTTTCGCGTAACTTATGACCGAGCGCTCTCTCCGCTTGGCATCATCCCCGCCAGCACGCTGTGCTTCAATCCAGGCCATCTGAGAGCTGGAGGAGAATGGGCAAAATCGATGTGAGAATGATGTCATGTCCACCATGAGGATACTAAACCAAGGCAATTTGCTTTACGTGTGTATGTATGTATGTGTATGCATGTCGTCTGATCGTTATAGAATCGAAAACAGCTGGGCCAATCTCCATCAAACTTTGCATTCATGCTATGGTACCGAGGGTTATGTCATGGACTTAAAATAATTCCTCCCTCCCTCCCCCATCCCCAACCCCATCGTTAATGTGAAGATGACTTGCAATTTTCACCTTAAGCAATTGGCTTAACCGACCACTGCCGTATGGAGCTGGTACTGACATTTTTTTCACTACCGGAGGGAACGGATGTTACTATTACTAAAAGGAGACGTGTCCATCCGTCCGTCACGTGCAGAAGAAGGACCTCAAGCAGGGAGGGTGTATTGACACAATATTTCAGTGTTCATACTGAGCGGATATTATGAGTAAATACAAACGAGCAAAGGAATGCAGATTAAATGGGTGTGAAACAAAGGAATGACACAAACACAGTCGGACAGAGATTCCATCAAAAAAAAATAATAAGAAGAAATACTTGGCCAGATAGTCCATGTCAGAGCTGTTTTCAGAGCCCTCATGCTCCTCTCCGTAAGTGCCGTGTTCTTCCCTACAAGGTGGCGGTACCTCCCGAAGCGCACCAGCGGCCAACGGAACTCCCTGGAATGGTGCTGGGGTGTGCAGAGGTTCGTCTCTGCCGACCCATGAACCATCGCTGCTCTCTTCTGTGAGGCATTTAAGAAGCCATCGTTGGGAGAAGCAAACATGATGATTAGCAAACCCATAAGCGCAATTACAAAAGGAAGATATAAAAGCATCCCGTTGTCTAGATCAAGTCAGGAATATGGTTCAAATATATGATGTACAATAAAAATAAAAAATAAACTTGCCATCGTTCTGTCGGCGTCGAGCACACATGGCCTTGTCCCTTCGGTTGCGTGCCCCCGAGCCCTTGCTGCTACCGCCGCTCGTGACCGACATGCGGTCATCGTCGGTGATGCCAGTCAGCAGTGAGTTACGGTAGGCGATTAATGGGAGCCAGACATCCTCTCGCCTTTCAGCCATCAAGTCCACGAGGAACTTCTCGAGGTAGGCATGACTGTAGAGGTAATGGCATGAAAATGGATACAAAAGAACAAGAGAATGAGGGTGGAGTTCAGTACTTGGTGGGGATTAAAAAAAAGAAATAAAGGACGAAACTAGGCATTAAAAGTAGAAGCGTTTCTGTAAGGCCATCAAATGCGAGCAAATCACAAGAGGTACTTACACGGTGCGCTTATCCTGCCGGAGCAGTTTGGACGAGAACTCGCTGAGGATGTCAAGGAATGCGAGGTTCACAGGAGGGAAGGATGGGCCATTGGGATTTGGATCTTTAAATGTATAATCAATGCCATCTCTAGGGTAGGGAGCGTGAGAGAGGTGCGATTTGGAACATTTCAACATGGGTCTGTAAAATGAAAATAATCAGCCTTTCCCATGACACTTTCTTAACGAACTAAATGGCAAGGCCAAGACATGAGCCTTTTAATCGGCATCTAAAAATGTCAACAAGCAAATGTCCGAGTTAAAGAAGTGATAAACTGCCAAACGAGTGCAAGTTTGCCACGCGGGAGTTCCCCCGCCTGCTTCGCCAACCACTCTAGGCAATGTGCCTGGCCTTTCCGCAACGCTCAGCGGCACAATGATCAAGATCCAACCAAACACAAGCATTACTACTGCCCAATATGCTACTCGCCTGCCATGATGAAGGCCCAGTCACACCTTGACGTTTTAGCCAACGTATGCCGATTTTTGAATTTTTTTTCTAAAACGCTGGCACACGTTGAATACGTTATGGGTAAGTTTTGATAACATTGTGAGCACGCTGAAAAACACTGCCATACGTCGTTGTACGTTGGCTTTAAACGTTGTACTTTTTGGTTGTCCTCAAATTTTTTCATGCGTGAAATTTCACGACGTATGCCGGCGTATGACTCACACGTTCCGCTACGCTGGCCACAAGTTGTATGCACGGTCTGCGATCGTTGACAGACGTCAACACATGCTACTTGTGAGTTAATCATAAGTTGAGACACGCCGAGGTAATGTTTAGCGTACCCGAAACTTATTTCTAACCTATGATTAACGTGTTGTTGCCACACATAGACAGACGTTACTTTTAAGTTACGCATAGGCTGAAAGACGTCAGTATAATGGATCGTCCTTGCGTCAGCGTCCACGGCCACGGCCAGGACACTTATTTGCAGCATTCTTCAAACTTTTCTTCGGCATGATGAGGATGTTCACACTTCGATGTCGAGCTTGGCGATGATTCCAATTGTCCATCGGCAGCGTCTATTTAAAATAGTCGAGTTTGAGCGTTTTAACACGTTCAGAAGAAACGCTTCAAATTTCAAAACCCCAGCGTCAAAAAACAAAGGCGAGTGACAGCAATTTAAATCGTTCATTGTAAACAATGAAAATAGCTGAGTGGTGCCGTTTAAAAGTCGTTGAGTGTAAAAAAAATCCAATTGTTGAGCGCAAGCGTCTACTTTCAATAGTGGAGATGCAGCCATTTAAATCGTTGAGTGGCAGCCTATGAACCTACCCGTGGACACGCGGACGCAAGGACGATCCATCATAACCCACACCCTCCCCCTCACACTCACCTACTACTGCCAACATGAACAAACTACTACTAATACTAATACTAATACTAATACTAATACTGATACTGATACTGATACTGTTACTGTTACTGCTTACATGGACATCGACTCAAAAAGGAACTCGAAAACACTGTTGTGTTCCCCTTTTATGAACAGCATTTTTATATACCAATTCCCAAAACCGCTGGGAACACGTCTTTATATGGCAGTTGTAACCTAGAAACACGTTCATTTATTTTTTTGTCGACCGGAAGACGTCATTGGAATACGTCTACATACGTCGATGTGTGTTGGGACTACGTAAAGAATTGGTTCAAAGCACGTCAAACATAAGTTAGAAATAAGTTTCACGTAAAAAAGACATTACCGCGACGTGTTTCGACTTATGAGTAGCTTATAAGTAGCCTTTGTGTACGTGTGTAAGCGTCCGCATATCGTGTGTAAAACTTATCCCCATCGCATGTGGAACGTGTGTCATACGCCGAGTACGTCGTAAAATTTTGAACATGTTTAAAATTTCTTGACGTACTCTACTTACTACGACGTATGATAGCGTACTTTAGCGTTCTACTCACGTATACCAAACTTACTCATACCGTATTCGACGTGCCCCAACGTTTTAGACACATTTTTCTTAGGTCGGCATACGCTGGCAAGATCGCCAAGGTGTGACCGCGATGTTGTCACTTCCATTTCTACGGCAGTTATGATTCGAATCGTTGTGCGTCAGCCTTTTAATAGGCTACGTCACGACATCGTCGGCGATGCTTGCAACGCGCTATGCCGAAGTTAGACTATCGTTGGGCATCGGTTGTGTAGGCCGACAACAGGTTCAGCATTCGTTGGTATAAGTTATCTATAACACAACGAAACGTTCTGTGTCCATTACTAATATGCTATGCATACGACCAACTCGTTATGAATACGTCCGAATCTTAAAAAATAAAACATCAAAAGTTCAACGTCAGCCAGCGTTTTACATACATTTTAATACGTTGCCATCGCTGGATAAAATGTCAAGGTGTGACCGGGCTTTGAAACTCACCACTGAACACTCACAGCACATTTGACGTCTCTTTAAATCCACCATGAGTGGTTGTTTTTCTTTTTAAACGAGCTATTAAACAGGAAATTAAACTTTAATGAAACTAATAATTAATAGTTAAAATAATGGAGTAATAAGCACAATTGTGACACAGGCAATGAACCATGTACTTGACTCTGCCCATTAAAGAGTATGGATGATCTGTGCGTTCAGAAATTGTAGGCCTATGTGGCGAATCGTGAGATGGAGTGGCCATTTCCATGTACGTACAGTGTATGTATGACTGGGGTTGGATTAATGGTGAGGGTGGTGGGCTTGGGATCCTAGGATCCTGAGTTCAGTCCCACTCAGCTGTTGAATTAATACCAGGTGGGGTTGACTCTGCCTGCCATCCTTTTGAAGTCGGCAAAATGAGTGCCAGCTTGCTGGTATCCTGTGTTGGAATGGCGAACCGTCCAGGATTGTGTCCAATAACCAAGGAGACTGCTTAGGCAGCACCAACGGTCTGCACAGAGTATGGTTCCAATGGATGGATGGACATTGTATGTGCCAATATAAGGGTATGTGATCCTTGGTCAGTAAACTTATGTATCTATAATACTGATACAAAAATAAAATAAATCCTCCACCCCAACTTGGTGAGGAGAGGGGCAGAGTTTGCATCAAGCAAACTCGGGTTAGTATTGTCGTGTTCAGGGGGGTTAAGTTCATTACCCCGACCCAATTGTCTTGACCGGGTGGTTAACACTGACCAGTACGGATAGCCGAACAGTATCTACCCTGGAGTCGAACACGTGACCCTTGGAGATTATAGGGTGTGTGGGATTGGAGGGTGACAAAGGCACAACGCAATGGCGTTGACCAGGACGGAAGCACAAGGGTTTATACTCGAACCCACAATGATGAGCCAGACAAAACCAATCTTACTAGACACGGTTTAATGAACACAAATCAAACGTTTATAATGGAAATAAATCAAAGCATGAGGTCATGAAATGTGAGGTAATTTAAAGCTAAAAGTTGAGACGTCCCCAAACACAGAAACAAACAAAAAAAAAAAACGGGGGGGGGAAAGATAAAATAAAAGAAAATCCCTTCCTTTATTCTGATACTTAGCTTTGAGGAGCTTCTGATCTTTGAGGAGCTTGGGGATCGAACGGTGTCGTCCTGCACAGGAAATAACACCCAAAATGGCGCCGAGCCGCTCTCTGGGCGGGAAACGTATGTGGTAATTCACGCGCGTGGTCCTCCTTTGTTAAGGGACCACAAAACTTCGTACACTTTCTTCGCATGAATGATTGTGCCGACTCCACTCCTCTCTTACACCAGGTTGCTCACCACAAATGGTCACCACCTTTCTCCTTGACCATACTACAGGACGATTTTGGAGGCCCCGAGATGTGGCGTGCTCTTCTCCTCTTCCCCTCTCCTCAAAAACATACACGCTTCATGACTCAAGCAAACAAACAATGGCTGGCGTCTTGCTTCAGCACGTGGGCAAATTAACATCAGCACCAACAACGAGAATTGCGCTGCTATATTTTGTCATCGCATCGAGGAGAAGCGAGACACAGTCTATGTGTTCTGACCGCCATCTCCTAACACCAACTATCTGCTCTTCGATCACGTCACGTCACGTCACACCTCTTTTCTCACGTCACACCGACCGATCATAAGCCTCAGGGGCGTGACTTGTTGGTCCAAAGCCAGGAAGGTGGGGTTTTCTTGCCTGCTCGGAACGCTCGGCTCTGTCATTGTTGTTGTTAAAGTGTCGTTCCTTTTTATAGCCGGCTTTGTAAATGCAAAAACGTAGGAAAATGTCACAGGGGACAAACACATACTGGGAGAAATTGGCCTTAAACCATACCTAATTAACACAGCACTGCCCCCCCCCGCCTCCCCCCCATGCGGTGATACGTAACAATTTTAAGCTGACAATTTTCCCAACTTAAAATACATCAAGATGTCTCCTGCTCGTCCATGGACCATGCTACACTATACAATCCTTTACAATGAAATTCCTCCATATACCCTGAAAACATAACAAGATACTGTGTATAGATTTAATGTGGTTGCTGGTAAGCACCACTGCTGCAATTTTGTCATGTTCTACAGATCTCGATACACAAATCCCAAACACTATGTTGTATTTTTACCTCCGCCACCAAAGGTGAAGGAGGATGTGTTTTCACCACTTTCTGTCTGTTTGTTTGTCTGTGTACAGATATGGATGAAATTTTGTGGACGTGTTCGGTGTGTGACAAGGACGAACTGATTAGATTTTGGTGAAGATTCGAGTCCAGATCTGAATATGAGAATTATTTAATTTTAAAAGTGATTCTTCACAATTGAGAGATAGGGCCAAAAACGATATATCGGATGATATTTCAAAAAATGTATTGGGCCTGATATGTTGTAGTGGATCAGGCATTACGTGGTGGAGGTATGAGCTCCACCGAGTGCCCTTCCAGTTAATTTTGGGTCAAGTCAATGAAAAATACAACACAGGCCTTTTAACATTTCATGTCGCTTCTTGCAAAGTGTGATTCCTGGCTCGGCAAAGATAATAAAAAAAAACGTCTTTCAGGTCGGCTTGCAGAATTAAAAAAAAAAACATTAAAGGCTGAATATGCAAACACACTGCTTGCATGCACAAGAGCACGAAAAAAAAGGATGTACAGTGGAATCATGTGAGGAAGTCTACGCACTTGTGCAAGGCTGCGACAGCTTCGCGCGTTTTCTGCTGGTCGAGGCCGAAGGTGAGCGAGAAACGACGGGCGAGCTCCTTGATGGCATTGAACGCCGAAGAGGAACGTTCTACCATGCTGCTCGTCTCTTGCAGCAGCTCGTGGAAGAGCTAGCCCAAGAGGAGGACACGAGGTGAAAAAAGAAAAAGTGAGGAATATAATATATTT
>NC_140965.1:87243989-87271489 GCF_056783735.1 Eptatretus burgeri
TGGGCAGGGACAATGTGTTCGTGTGGCAGGCGACACTTGCTGCTGGCAGGTCGTGCAGCAATTGTTGTGATGAGAGTCGATTTGTGCCCCACTGCCTTGTCGAGTTAGGTGGTTTGATTGAGTTATATTAATGAGCCTTATATGGTCACGAATAAACGATCAGCAGTATGTTGTCCTGATGAGCCCACAACAAGGACGAAATCTCGATCGACATCTCTGCTTTCGTCTATTCCTGACCGTCGGTTTTAATCTCAGTTTGCAAAGGCTTGAGTACCATACAGATGCCTCTTAGTTTGGAGGTTTTGTGTTGGTATAATTTGTGGACATGATGTAATTGTCGTGTCAGAGTCAGTGTGCTTATTGGGGGTGTGTGTGAGAGTGAGAGTGAGAGTGAGAGTGAGAGAGAGAGAATAATGTGGGGTGTTCTGCCAAAATGTATGTAAGTGAGATCGGGATGGTAACAAGAAATCATCATATTAAACCATCCCGACATCTTTCTTGGAATAATGGTAGACCTTGTGTTGGCTTCGTAGTTATGGTGGCTATCTTGGGATCTGAGGGCAATGAGTTTGAGCCCCGTTATCCGCTGAATTAACACCAGGTGGGGTCGACTCAGCCTGTCATGCTTTCGAGGTCGGTGAAATGAGTACCAGTGTTCTGGTATAGGAGTGCAGAAACAGCGGCGTAGTAACGCCCCAACAAAATGATGGCGATCCGGCAGCCAAGCTGCCAAGAAGAAGAAGAATAATAATGGTTGTTGCCTGTCCATCCTCAAATCCATTTACAATGATAGTGTATGTTGATCATTTCCATGCATGGATTTGACAAATGAAATATTAAACCGTTAGAGCGCACGCACGCACACACCCAGCACTGATCGAAGTACCGCATCCTCAGCTGGAAACAACGGTCATTGTGCTTTCAGGGCCTTCTCCTGTCGCACCCACATGGGTGGCCCCAACAGCATTTAGCCCCCGACCCGGGTAACATCGAACGCAGTTGCCAAAAAAAAAAAAATAATAATAATAGCGATTTTCTCATCATTGCTCTTTTGCCATATCCACCAAAGGCAGATTCACCAGCCTCATGCAGACGATCGCTGCACCCCCTTCTCACTTGAAAAGTCATGTCGAAATGGTGGAATACAGACTCAGCAACAAAACAGCAATAGCAAACCTCAACAGTTAAAATGTGACACCTCCTCCCTGTTGATCGCACAAGACCCAGAGGTCGATAGAGTTGGAGAGTTTCCTCTCATGAGCCCATTCGACGTTTGATTGTTACTTTGAGCTCCACCATGAGAACCTTCTCCTCTTCCGACCAGAGAACCATGTCCGGTCTCTGCAGAGTCCGTGCAACGAAAAATTGGAAAATGAGGGCTCCGTTGAGGTCCACTTATTTTCGCTATCCAGAACCGGGGAGCAGGGTTCCCGTCAATGTCAAGGAGTTTTGAAAGTTGCCATAAAATGTTGACCTTTCTGACTTGTTGCATTGATGATCTTCACTTGCTAGTCAACTACCTCATCCAGGACAAGTAGTACCAGGTTGTACTGCCACATGCAATGCTGAACAACTCCCTCAACTTGACGGCACATTCTCTAGCGTTCCGTGCTGACCACGTCGCTTGCAGGCATTACATTCCAGCATGTTCCACTTGTGGAGGTTCACAGAAGTCAGGAGTAAATCATAGACTGATCTATTTTTTGTTTTGTGTACACTGTCAAGGCTCGTATGAGAGCTAACACACAGAACGTACAACAAGGGGAGCAAGAGACAAGAGGGGTGGGAGAGGGAAGGAAAAAACAGTGTGGAACAGAGGCACGAGGAGATCGGTAGACCCCCCCCCCCCCATTGGTAGCAAGGCGATAGAGGGATGGGGCAGGGTACACAGGGTAAACACAATGGACACTACACGGACTTTCAGGTCCTTACACGGCAGGAACTTTCAGGAAGGAAAGCAGGGAATTTGAAGGAGTTGGGTTTGGGGTGGATTATCGGGGGTAGAAAAGATCGTGGTTTTGGATGGGGGAAGACAAGAGATGGTGGTGAACAGCTGTTTTGAAGACCTGGAGGGAAGAGTGGGATTGAAGAGGATGTGGGAGTTTGTTCCAAAGGCAGGAAAAAGAGGAATGAAAGAGTGAAGGTGACTACCTCTTTATAAGAATAATCTTAATAAGAAGCTAATACCTTCCGGTTCCATTGTCCATAACTTTGTCCATGTTATGTTACACACACTTTCTGTCTAACATCCTGTCCGCTGTTCCTCCTGGGATTGGCCAACTACTTGCACCACTCTCATTTCCTGTTCAATTTGACTTATCAACTCATGCCTACCCCTCATATTATTAGGCCCACCAATGCTCTGTATGCCATCCAATACCTCGTCGGTCCTTCATCACCGCTCCAGTGACTTCCTTTATCTTCAACTGGCTCTCCACTTCTTGTACTCCTGCTCACATTACACTCGACTCCTCACAGCACATCGGGCCTACTCAATCTCACAACAAAGTCGGAGGAATTATGCAACATGGACAACCTTGTCTTGCGCACCTTGAACTCTTCCACAAGTGACATTGGTTATCACAATTTAGCTGATGAGCTGTTCAGGGCAATACCTAAAAGTATTCTTCGCACTCCATGCCATTTGCCAATGTATGTGCAGGTTCTGGACTAAAAAAAATGGAAAAACTAATGTAAAATCACTTAATAGGGTGTTGGGCAACCATGTGCAGCCAGTATGGCCTGGATGCGCTGTGGCACAGAGTCCACCAGCATCTGGAATTATGCAGGAGGGATGTGACACCATTCTTCCACAGGAAAGTCAATCAAGTCACACCTGTTTGATGGAGGTGGGAAAAGGCTGTCTCAGGCGTCGATCCAGAATATTCCATAAATGCTCGATTGGGTTCAGATCCGGTGACTGAAAAGGCCATGATATATGGATAACATCAGTGTCATGCGCATGAAACCATTGGGCGACCGCACATGCTCTGTGGATGGGGGCATTGGTGGGGGACGGGGGGAGGTCACCTCTTGCATTATGGCAGCCATAATTATATGCAACCAAGCGTGTGCAGCATTTCTGTAGATGGCCGATGTTCGGCTTACACATGCAAGCATGGAAATGGCCGTAAAATGATGATGACGATGATGATGATGATGATGACCCTAAGCATGCTGGGATGTTATTTGCTTAATTAACATATGGGCCTCACCTGTGTGGAAGTCGTTGCTTGGTGTCTTTCATTTAGCAAGGTGTTTCGATTATTTTTGCCCACTACTTGCACTCACCTTCCTCTCCGTAATCGCCACCCATATCACAGCAACTTCATGCACTTGCAATGCCCAGAGGACATGATGCAGCAAAGCGAACTGTAGACACCGGACCTTGTGATGACCCAGGAGATCACTCTTATGAAACTCTGCTTCGATGACTTTGCCTTTATGGTGGTCCATGATCAGCAAGGAATACCAGCGCCGATGGCTTTAGACCGGTCCTTTCTTAAAGCTAGGAATTATTTCATCTCCAACCAAGAAAATAATCTCCTTATTGCACCCTCTCACTCATGAAAGACCCCTACTTTTTTCTCCTTGAATGTTATTCTATTCCAATCCATCAGATCTTCTCGCCGTCTCAGTAAACACCTGGTGGCATAAACGCGATGTCAGTGAAAACCACGATGTCGTTCATAAAAGCTTGCAGTGGAGGAAAAAATACTCAAAGGGCAAGTGGCACAACTCTTGCAGCCCACTAAGCACCATGACCTATCAACTTCATGGCCATCACAAACACAAATGATACCACCTTGCATTCCGTTGGTGTACCCACCTCCAACGCTTGCTACTTTGTCTATGTGATGAACCACGTGAAGAAGCCATTATAACAAGAAAATGAACTTGCTAACTTCCTAAGGGATCCAGAATAAGTTAAGGGCCTTCACAAAGGAAGGAATGACATACAGAACCATAGGAATGAGGTACAGTAAGATTAAGCCACGACACCACAAGGTTCTTCTCCTGTCTCTCCCTCTGAATCATACTACAGATCATTGCTGAATGCTCTAAACATCCAGGAAACCTAGGAATGCCAGCCTTTTGCACCAAGGTGTTAATATATATCCGTTTAAGAGCACAAACCGTTTCATTCTCATCATCAGCACACCAGACATTATCTTACCCCCAACATTAAGCAGGGAGATTGCCCAGAGTTACATAATTTATTTTGAGCCTTCTTCCTTTGGAATGAATATCCTATTGGTGCGGCACCACTCATGAGACACAAATGCATGTCTCCTTGTCGACCTCACGAGCAGCCACATGCTCGTAGAACCTTTGGGCATTTCTTATGAAACTTCAAAGTTATACCGTTCTCCACTGGAGCACTCTCCAACATGGCCTTAAACACCACTTCCTGCACCTCACGCAACCTGATATCAGTCGAAATGAAAGGACAGGCTGGATTGGTCTGACACGGTAGACCCCCCCCCCCCATTGGTAGCAAGGTGACATACCTCCTTAGGTCGATGCAAGTATCCCTTAAATACCACTCAAGCTGCTCTCGTGGCACAAACAAACTTCCACTCTTACTCGACTCAAATAGCTTCTTTGCGAACCCGAATGGATATCGCAAGAACATCTCCCTCTTTTGCCGTTTCTCCCTCCACTTCTTTCTCTCGTACCCGATCTCATGGTTGCATTAATTCTTCTCCTGATATCATCCATCAACACCAACAAACCCTCCTCTTCCTTAATCGGACCTTGAACATACTGTTGTCACAGATTTCTATTGCTGGTTCCTTAACCTTCCCTTCTCCATTTGTCTCCAATTGACTTGCAGTTTTTGCTCTCGACTCCTCGTTCTCAATGCCAAGTCGGTCGAAGCAGACTGAATACCCAATCTCTGCAAAACGATTCAAGTCAGTGCTCATTCACACTTTTCAGGTCTCATTACGCTAATTCTCCTCCTGACAACATACAACTCGATATACAACGCAAATGCCAATATACAATACAAATCCTCGTCAAGCTGCGTTCAAGAAGCTTCATCACCTGCATTTGGCAGGTATCTGGACTTAACTTCTCTTTCACTAGGTGTCTAATGCACACCAACTGGATGTTGTTCACCAACCGATGCACTGTGGGTTCTTCCTGGCTGTACACCCCTCCCACCCCCTTACTAACTATCTCATGTGATAGCAACGAGGAGTCTGCACTCTCATTCATCAGGCACATTCAATCCCATCTTTGTTTGATGGATTTTCATCCCTTTCACCAAACCGCACCGCACAGCAGCACACCGCTACATCCTCTGAATGGTAGTAATGATGAAATCCTCTTTAATAATTAAATCCTTCCTTCTGTCCTCTATTGCCCGTTTGGCAGTTTATGTTTTTGTTGTGACGAATATCTGGAGTGGATATCAGCACCCCCAATGAATCGTGCAGGTCTCTCCCTTTTGCAATATGACTTCCCATTTTCAGGCCAAGGTCAATATTCCTAATTACAAACCGATTTCATGAAAGTTCGTCACTGCAATCAAACAGTATTTTTAGGACATACAATGGAGAAAGTTGTGGATGTGACACAAATATGGTGGAAATTTTGACCTTTTACTACTAAAGAACCAAGTGATAACATTCAACCAGTTGAGAGAAGTCTCAATCATATCAAACGATGGGGAAAAAAAAAACTTGAGACAGTCAATGACTTCAAGTATCTTGGTTCCTCCGTGAACACAACTGCTCAAGATACCAAACAAAGGAAAGCTTCCGCACGGAGTGCTTGCAACAAACCTTCAACGATATGGAAGCCAACACTTTCTTGGCGAATCAAGGAATCACCGTCCATAGAAGCAGTTGAGACCGTCCTGCTTTTATGGAAGTGAAGCACGGACACTCACTGCGACCCACGAGAAGGAACTTGATGGATGCTATACTCGACTTTATTTGTTCAGCTTTCGATGTCCACAGGTATGAACATAGGATAAATAAAGAGCTCTATGGTTGTCTTCCAGGGCTGTTGGTTAAAATTAGAAGATGTCTCATGATTGTTTGGCACTGCGACCGCCGCAAAACAAATCTGTTTCCAATCTTGTACTCTGGACAACTAAACATGGAAGACCGAAGCTGTGAAGACCAGCTCTCAACTACATTAACATGCTGAAGAAGGATATAGACCTTGAGAAAGAGGAACTGCACACAGCAATGTTTGATCAAGAGGACTAGAAGCTGAGGATCAATGTCATCCGTGTTCGGCCGAAGAGCCGACCCAAGAAGAAGAAGTAGTAGTAAACATGTAAACCACCACACCGAGGTTGGTTAAACATGCGGAACGCCTCATTAAAACACCACCACAACATACTGGTTGATCCTTCATGTCTCATATGCAGCGATATTATAAACATGGCCGATTCATGGCTCGTGAAGCAAACCTTTGAGGCAGTAATGTGATTTAACATCTTAAGAGTATGCGTTTGCGATTAGGTACCTGTTCTTTTACCGCCATGTTCACACTGGTGAGATAATGCTGGCAGAGTTGGCAGAATATTTTCACTTGCCTCTTCAGGACGAGAAACTCCTCCTGCAAAGGTACAATCGGAACTCTCTCAGGAAGAGTTTCACAACACAGGTTAAGCCAGGTAGATCGAGTCCCACGCACAAAAAAAAAATTAACAAGATCCAGCCTTGTCGGTGCTTCATCAGCATTCACGCTGTGACGACAAGTGCAAGGCTCATCGTCAGGTTGCACTAAATGAATGATGAACAACACACAGCTTAATCTGGCTCTACTCCCATGACAGACAAGGCTAAATAACTAAAAGGAAGAACCGAACGGCCTGCACTGGGAGGATTTTGGTCCAACCTACAAGATATTCCGAGTCTTGTTCCACAAGCACGACAAAGTACTGGCAGATGACGGTGGCTCATGATATAGCAAGCAAGACTACAACATGAAGCAGGCAAGAGCAGCAACATAGGAGGTGTGCAATTTTCAAGATTTCCATCTGAACTCGTACCTCATTCGGCTCAGATTTTGGATTAAAATTTGAACATGGTCGAACGAAATAAAAATATGTCGGATCCATATCCGGATCTTCACCAAAATCGAATCAATTTGTCCTTGCCACACACCCAGCGAGTCCACCAAGTGTTGTCCGAATCAGTCCACAACTTTTTTGAGATATTATGCTAGATATCGTTGTTGCTTCTATCTCTCAACGGTGAAGAATCACTTTCAAAAATTCGAGTATCTGGATCTGGATCTTCAAGAAAATCCAATTATTTCATCCGTGAAACACACCGAAACCTGTCCACAAAATTTCATCCAAGTCCGTCGACAACTTTTTGAGATATCCCGCACACAACCAAGCAAACAAACAAAGACAGACAGGGATTAAAACATAACCTCCGTCCATCGCAAATGGTGGAGGTAACAAGCTCTTCCATGAGCCTTGGATCACAAGTAAAGGTCATAACAAGCATAAGCAGAGGCACTGAGCATTGTAGCACCTTGGTGGGACAACTGTCAGAGAGCTTTCCCACTTGCCAGAGGATGATGTAGTGAGTGCACTGCAGTGCGTGCACAACCACCTGTCATGGGGACAGCATGGGGGAGAAGGACACAGACAATGAAGAGAAATTGCAGAAACAACACCTTCGTCAGGTATTCAGAGCAGACTTGTAAAGAGGGATGAATGCATGCGATTCAAATTAATGTGCTACCAAGCCAATTGCCGACACCATAAAGGCCACGGCAGGGCAAACTGTAAGAGGATGAGTGCACCGGTTGGAGGCATGCCGCACGGATGATGCAAATGTATCACCACCACTGGTGCTTTGAAGCACATCAACGAATGCATCGATTTGCAAACCAAAGTGCCTTAAAGGGGCCAGACCTGCTCTGGTATGTCTCCACTCTCGATGCCTGTTCGGAGGAGCTTGTAGCAGCTTCCAAAGACCTCCCAGCGTGTAAGGTCGTGCGCGCTGCAACGACAACAGTGAAACTCTCGACTTGTCACACAATAAAATAACACGGGATATTGACATGGAAAGTGAGCTCAGTAAGTAGAACCTCTGACTTTAAAATAAAGTTTATAATCGCAGGATTGAGGGATTAACTGAGGGATATTTATTTGATTGAGGGATGTATATTTGATGGAGTCTGGCACCCGGCCTTGATCTCCAAACCCTCTGCTTATGGTATCCAAAGCCGCCTCCTCTCATGGATCACCGACTTCCTCAACTCCCACAGTCAGCATGTAGCTCTTAACGGGATCTTTACATCTGCTCTCCTCGTCAAGACGAGCGTTCCCAAAGGTGGTGGCTTGGGCCCAATGTTGTTCCTCATCTTCATCAATGATCTTTGATTTCATGGAAAATTCTGTGCTTCTCTTTGCTGAGGATTCCACCCTCTGCTGCATCATTTCTCATCCTTCAGACAGGCAGGCATAGTATCCTCTTCCCTCTATGCAAACCTTGATAGAATCAGGAGCTCGTCCAACAATTAGAATAAATATTTCAACTCCGACAAATCCCAAACACTCACCCTGTCTATCAGAAAAGGACTGTATGAAAATCCCTCCCATCTATTTCCTGAACAAACCACTTGAAGAGGTTAAGTCACGCAAACTTTTTGGGCCTCACAGTCAGCCATGATCTTTCATGGGCAGACCACATTTCCAAGATGGCCTCCAAAGCCAGCCACTGACTGGGCATCTATCCTCATGAAAGATCTTTCCTTGGCCCATCTGAACGTCTGACAAACTGCAAGGCCTTCATTTGCAGCTTGATGGAGTACTGCTCTCCCATTTGGGCTGGCACCCCTCCTTCACACCTTGCCATTGTTGATGTCATGGAAAGCAAGGCCCTCAAAATCATTGGGATCTCCCACGATGAAGCTGAGTGTCTCGGCCTGTAACTTTCGCATCGCAAACAACTTGGTGGCCTCTATATTCCACCGCTTCCTTTTTGGTCTTGCATCCTCTGCTCTGTCTTGGCTCTGTCCCTCCAAGTTTTCTACTGGGCACACAGTACACCAACAGTCCTCTTCTTGTTCAATTCCACAAATCCAGTGTCGCTGCTCACCTCCTCTCATTTGTTCCTCTTTTCTCTTGTCTGCAGAACCAACTTATGCAATCTGTTCAGTCGCATTTTTCCCTCCAGGGCTTAAAGACAGCTGTTCACCACTACCTCAGGTCATCCCACATCCATACTCAAGAACTCTCCTACCCCAAATAAGCCCATTCCCAAGCACTCCCTTTTTCCAAGTTATGGTGACTTTTTTTCCCCCCATCTCCTCACCTCTTTTCATTTGTTAGCTGTCAGTTGGTTTGTTCTTTTTCTGTTGTATCCCCACTTTTCCCTTCTTCTTCTTGCTGTGATTAATTTGGCTTGTGTGCAGCTTGTTCACCCCCCCCCCCACAAATGTCCTTCTCCCACTCCTTTTGATCTCACTCTCCCTTCTACTTTGCTGTTGGTGTTTCCCCCTTTCCATTTTGTTCCCTTCCACGAGCCTCAATCATGCATACAAAAAAAAAGGGAGAAGTTACTGACTTGTGAAAAGCTGTTACCCTCTTGAGGGTTGCTTGTATGCTGTAGATATCTTCTTCATCTGGCTCTTCTCCCTGCACCAGCAAGGACAAAGAAGAGATTAAATGTAAAAAACATCAACGAAGAGAGAGGAAGAGAAACGAACAATGAGATGAACCTTGATAGAGATGGGAATCGAGACAGATGATGTACGGGCAACGTTTGAAGGAATGGGCAGATTACCTCCTGAAGGATGTTCTCCACCAGGTGGGTAAACCTTTCGACTTGCTCATCTACAAGCTGTCCCAGGGTGACCAACACAGTGCCATGTATGGCAAATTCTTCGGAGCACAGCGCTTGGTACGTGCGACTGCACGCCTCCAGTACGTCCGCCTCCACATGTTTCTCAACAATTTCCTTCACCTGCTTCAGAAGGCTCTCCAGATGCTGAGAGCCACGCGAAGGAAGGATCATCTCGACAAACGAGAAAACAGCTGATGCTAGAGAAAGCTTATTATCACTTCTGAAATGAACGGAGATAAGTTACTCACCTTCTCCATCCTGCCTGTGCTGTAAATCTCAAGGTCAAAGAACTGTGGAACTTGCAGAAGGTTGGTCACCTTTTCGGCATCCACTGAGTACTGCGGAAAAGCATTGGCAGCAAAGAAGTCAGACATCATGCCAGACGACAAAAATGTGACAAATGCCGAGCAACAGATTCGGCGATGATGCAAATAGCAGGTAAACTTTCAAAAGCGATCAACTCCTGCTAATAGGCAAGATAAAATATTCACCTTCTCCAAAAGTTGAGGAAGGATGAGGATGAAATGTTCTGTCAACTTGGTTTTGTCATCCATCTGTGTCTTCTTCTCTTTTGCCGTCAGAATCTGCGATATCCCCATGGAAAACAATTTCAAATTCATACGTGACCAAAAGCAGGACTAAACAGAGTAACAGAGAGACAGAGAGATGAAAATGGTCTCAATATCTGCAGTTAGAGCGACTGCTTGGCCTGAGAATGATCACTGCCCAATGACTTCCGACCATGTAACAGACCGATTGGAAAGGTGTCACTGAAAGCAGCTTGCCTGGAATAAATACACAACACGATATGATGACGATGACGATGACGATGATGACGATGACGACTGGGTGAATGTGTGTGCATTTTAAATCAGATCTAAAAAGGACTCCTTCGCTAGCCATGGGTGGGAAATGCACTGCCAGGCCAAAGGACGAGAGACAAACCCGCTTGGTGGTTCCTCGACCGACAGGAGGGTGACATTCGACTGACTGCCGAATGGTGCAGAGCATTATTTCCACCAAGGCACTCTCCTGCCTCTCACTCAAGCCTAAAAAAAACATGAGAGACAGAGAAAGAGATGGGGAATGGGAAAAATGAGATTTTTTTTTGCTTTTAGTTTCAAAAAAGCAACTTTTTGTAGAAGCAGCTCTCAATTTACCTTCTTCACCCTGTGCTGGCTCAGACAGAAGCAGCTCGGTCATTCCCTCCCAGTCCTTGAGCAGATCAGCGGCACAGTCCCACAGGCTATCCACCAGGTAAGCGGCGTGATCGTGGAGCTACGGATATGCAAGCATGTCCCGGAGGATGAACAATCATGTCAGATGAGGTTACTCAATGGTTGCCCACAAAGGGGCTACAACATTGGAGGGTAGTATGGTCAAATCAAAGAATGTAAGAGAAATCACAGGTAGCTTGCTGCTGATTCCGATGTCAATCCGACAAATAATTCACGCAAACACGTGACGCTCACCTCGCTCTCCAAAAAGAAGAACACGAGTGTTCGAATGAGTGTGCCATTGCAGCTTCGATGACCCCGCCTCTTGGCCAGCGCTTCCTCTGCTTCCGCATCATGGTGACTGAAGATCCTGCAAGTGACAGCAAGCCTTGATCCAGATAGGAATTTGAAAGAAACAAATAAAATCTTATCCTTCCCCTCAAATCAATGTGTTTTATCTTCCTCTTCATCGGTGTGTCACTCATTGTCATATGGTTGCAATATTTAATCCAATGGCTCACACAATTAAAATCGAAACAAGAAATAGATTCAAAATTTCACAATGAAAATCATACGATGAAGGATGTGTCGAAGTTACACAAAAAAAACTGGACTAAGATATCATGTACCAAAAGAAGAGCACTGGTAATTCAAGTTTAATTTCAGAATAAAACCAAATGTGTCTAAAATTATCTTTGCCAGTCTTTATGAAGCTCGGTACCTTAATATACGAGTCCTGCAGGAATCGAGCACTGCTCGTTAGCATGTCTCAAAAACAGCAAACTATGGTCACACAACACTACAATTAAACTAAAGCCTAACCTACCACCCAACTACCACTACCACCATAATGTTGCAAAAATCGATGCAAAGCCAGATATTTACTGAACACGAACAAATGGGCATCCATCGAGAGAGAATCCGCTCGAAAACGTTTGCAGCGACATGTGTGTCTCGTGACGTGTTGGTAAATGGTACAATGTGCAATGTGCGCGTCTGCGATGCACGCCCTCGGGTGGCACAAACAGGCAGTACACACGTACGGAGCCTCCTGCTGGCGGCTCTCAAATGGTGCAGCTCACGCATGAGGCTGTGAGAGCACTCAGAGAGTGCAAGCACGGGAATGGGGACATTCAACTGTCACACAATCAGAAGGGTAGGGTGAGGGGAGGGGAGGGGAGGGGAGGGAGGGCAGGGGAGGAGGGGAGGGGAGGGGAGGGCAGGGGAGGATGCTTCCTGCTTTCGTTTCATTGCGGGAAACAATGCACGACGAGGAGGAGGAGGACATGTTATGAGTTGGATGTTAATAGAAACCACATCATTCAAAAAGTCTGGGAAAAATGAAAAAGGTACAGGCAGGAAGAGGGGTGTGGAGAGGGGTACGGGGAGTGGGAGGGGTAGGGGAGATCGGAGAGGATGCGGGGAGGAGTGGAGGAGGAGAAGGGGGAGTAGGGGAGAGGGGTAGGGGGAGTGGGGTAGAGGGAGGGTAGTGGGAGGGGTAGGGGAGGGGTGGAGGAGGGGAGGGGGAGTAGGGGGAGTAGGAGGGGTAGGGGAGGTCAGAGAGGATGGGGGAGGAGTGTAGGAAGGGGAGTAGGGGCAGAGGGGTAGGGGAGTGAGGTAGGGGAGTGGGGAGTGGGAGGGGTAGGGGAGGGGTGGAGGAGGGGAGGGGGAGTAGTGGGAGTAGGAGGGGTAGGGGAGGTCAGAGAGGATGGGGGAGGAGAGGAGGAAGGGGAGTAGGGGGAGAGGGGTAGGGGGAGTGGGGTAGGGGTAGGGGAGTGGGAGGGGTAGGGGAGGGGAGAGAGGAGGGGGAGGAGGGGAGGAGGCGGAGTAGGGGGAGGGGAGTGGGAGGGGTAGGGGGTGGAGGAGGGGAGGGGGAGTAGAGGGAGTAGGAGGAGTAGGGAAGGTCAGAGAGGATGGGGGAGGAGTGGAGGAGGGGGAGTAGGGGAGAGGGGTAGGGGAGGGGGAGAGGAGAGGAGAGGAGAGCAGGGGAGGAAGGGGAGGAGGGGTAGGGGGTGGAGGAGAGGGGAGGAGGAAAGGGGAGGAGTGTAAAAATGTAATTTTTTTTAAAGGAAAATTGATGAGATGAGGCACGAAACGAGAGATGTCGAGGTAGAGAAGTGCGGTAATTTGAGGTGGGAGACGAGGCCATGTCGATGAAAACTCACTTTTTATGGAGGAATTCCCCTGCTGCCATGGCAACAGGCCGATGAGCCGAGTATACCAGGTGGTACACATTCTCGCAGTCCTCGTTTGTAAGAACCTCGTCATTACTCGACCTGGTTAACCGACAGGGGGGGAGAAGAACAAGGTTGCGAGCTGTGAACGCGATTTACTAACACAAACTGTAGAGCAGACGGGGATCTATTAAGTACAGGAGATAGCTGTCCCGCCCGCGGATAATTATTTCTTAATTTTATTGCATCTGGAAAACACTTTCAGCTTCTTTGTCCAGTAGCGAGCATACATTAACATTTGAATAAACCAAAAAACCCACTCAATACAAGGAACTTCAATGCAGGCAGGAGGAGTCCATGAGATCCACTGAAGCCTGCACGATGGTTGCCAACCTATAGTTGTTTGTCCATTCTCTAACCCATTAAATAAGCCTCGTGTTGGCTTAACGGTTAACGTGGTTGGCTAAAGATCTTGGAGTCTTGAGTTAGAGCTCCTGTTCGTCTGTTGAATTAGCACCAGGTGGGGCTGACTCAGCCTGTCATCCTTCCGAGGTCGGCAAAATGAGGACCAAGTAGGCACTGCATCAGCGGCACAGCAAGAAAATGATGCTACCAGCAGCCACAGGCTGCACACAAGAGCTATCTTTTCAAATGCTGAACGTCAAGCAAGGAAGCAGCACACGCCATTTTTAAAGTCTTTGGTATGACTCGGCCGGGATTCGAACCACCGACCTCCCAGACTCGGAGAGGACGCTCTAACCTCCAACCAGTCGCCAACCATCAAGCCACTTAATATGTACTCCTCGAAGACCGCTTAAACGGACCCTCAGTTTCTTCGCGACGCTCGGTGTTGTGCCAAAAGATTTGGTGACCACCGACGACGTTTGGTGACCACCGACGCCGTCCACCGCCCTACATTGGTCAAACAAATCCATTCCAAGAGTGGATATCAGGGTCATTTATTCCACCCTCTCCAACCGCACAACAATCACTGTTCCCTTTTAAAAGGAATATTCAATTCATGCACAAGTCCTTCTGCTCCAAGACATCCAAACATACCCACGGGAGTTTCATGTTCAAGTGGACCACCCACGTACGACCTCTTTCAAATTTCACAGATATGTACCTCGAGTTTTCTGTCATACAATTGGTTGTCAAACTCAATCCGCCCATCATCCTCTCTATCAACCCACTCGCTTCCTTGCCCCCGCTGGCAATGTAACTGACATCCGTACTATTTCCTTTGGATGAAAAAATCTATGGAATCAGCTGTACGATGAAAAAGATGTTTGGTTTCTAATGGCAATGGAAACGGACAAGGCAATGTATATGAGAGGAATAACAACGGTCACGCTGCACATGTTCCCATGCAATATGATCCGGCACGTTTGGCACTACAACCACCAATAACAATGTCACAACAAAACTGTAACCCCAGCAGAGAAGATGGCATGAGAGTGGCAGACAAATATGAGAGTAAATAAATAAATAAATAAATAAATGTCAACCGCTATCTGGGAATTGAAAAGGAACCGTGCAGCGAAAACGATCTTTCAACTCTTTGGTTCTAGAACAAATTAACTTGAGACGATCAAGTTAGGGAGTACACCCGGGAAAGCGTTCGACGTCGCTTGTATATCATCCAGCGGCGTCGCGTCACAAAATAAATAATAAATAATAAATAAAAATCGATCTCATGATTAGTTTATGCAAAATTTATTCTGTTCCACCGAGGCATTGTCATCATTAACCTAAAACTTACAAAGGATGCAAAATACAAACTGGCTCAAAGTTTTCAAACAGATAAATCAAACCAAATGTTCAAGCATAAACCTTCCCACCTCCTTACACCTGTGGTCTCAACCCTCCAAGACTCAGCACAAATACACAACCGGTGAAGGCTAAGTGACATTGAATTACAGGGATGTTGACGTTGGCGGGTGTCCGTGTGTGTGCGCTACACTCACTGTAGGATAAGGGTGAGGAGGCGAATAGCTTGTACGGCCACGTCGTACTCTTTGTCCAGGGTCATTGATACGATTCGATCCTGGAACAGGTGGTGGGAAAATAATCGCCACAAAGTTGCCTCCAATGTTGCATCAAATGTTTGGGAATCAAGGCCACAGATTCAACCACCACGACAGACATCAGAAAACAATTCATGTGAAAGGCCTTGATGAATGCTCAAAAGAAAATATATAACAAGATAAAGCGACACAAGGACGCTGCGTGAAGAACGTACCTTAAACCTGTTGGTGAAAAGCTCCAGCTTCGCCGTGAGCTCCTTACTGCTGTAAAGGCCTTGCAAGGTGGTGAGGCATTTTAATCTAACTTCACCTTGCTGAGGAGCACACATCACACAACAGGTGTGTTAGGATGCATAAGGGTGAGAAGCACATGCATGCGCTCTCGTGTGCACAACACTCGTTCGGATTTTGAACACGCTGCAAAAGTCAACCAGCAAGCATCTGAAAATGCAAAGCTTGTCGGCGTCCGCTTTGTTTTCAGACTTCAGACTTCTTCTTCTTATTCTTCTGCATGCTAAACATGACGAAAACAGCTAAAAAAAAGATTTTACAATTTTAGACGACCTTGACCTTTTGATCTAAAAAAAACAAAAAACATTTGGCTTATAGCTTTTGATTGGTGAACCAATTGAATGACCCGATATGCTAATTCTTAAATTTTCAGGTCAATTGGATGAAAATGGACGATTTTACGTGACCTTGACCTTTGAACTTTTGGGCAAATTATTCGTTTATTTTCTCGATATTCTCATAATAAAACTTTCCTGAAAATTTGATGACAAAAGCTCAAATGGAAAAAAGAAAAGAAAACAAGTGACGGCCCGGACAGACACACAGACACACAGAAGTGATTGCAAAACCCCGTCTCCCGCGAAATGGCGGACGGGCTAACAAGACAGCATTTAACAATGCAAAGCGAGGTATATAGATTATGTTAGATCGAAGAAAGTAAATCAAAGTAGATCGGCATGCGAGCACACAAACCGATTACAATGACATCGGACGGGCTCAATGATTACAATTACAATGATATCCCACATCGGACGGGACCAATGAAGCACGATCGAGATAAAGTGGAGTTTGTTCGCTCAGGCGGATGCATTGTAAGTATAATACGGTACTTCAAAACAATTGCTAAAAACAAATAATCAACAAAGAAAGAAAGAAAGAAAGAAAGAAAGAAAGAAACGCTGAAAATAAAACACTTACTTTCAATAGTTACATTCATATTTACTCAGAATTTATAACTTACCACGCAAAGTTTTTGTATACTGAACAAGCCAGAGGTGTCAGTGGCTTGGAAGAAATTGAGTTGCCGTAAAATCTATGGCACTTAATGAGTCGGACACCACAACACACATTTTGTTTGATCTCAGGGAAAATCTGCATTAATGGTGGATAAGTGTGTGTGCATGTGCGTCACCCGAGACTGACACAAAAATTAAAACCAGTAGCGGTACATTCAAAGTACACCGCCCACATGCCAAATAAATAAATAAATCCTCCAGCGCACGACATTGCCGACGTGCAGCACATGGACACGGAATTGGGAGGGAGCGGTGCACTTCTGAGCCGAACGTGTACAAATGCTACTTAGTTTATGTGTACAAATGTACTTCTGAGCTAAATATGTACAAATGATACGAGCCAAGCAGCATATGGAGACGTATTTGGAGTGAGCGGTGTGCAATAATTGATTGATTCAGTGATTAATTGCGTAATTAAAATAAATAATAGTCATAAAATAATCGATTTCTCAATCAATTGCCTAACAGCATAATTAAACCACTACCGTTTCATTCGAATCTGAAAATTTGAAAATGAAGTAATTCATTGAAAAATGATTTAATCAAAAATATCTTTTATAGCCAAATCATTTGTTCACCGTCGTGTCCAAATATCAGTTTCCAAGGTCAAAGGGTGCCCGAGATATTGCCGAGATGAGAAAAGAAATAATTATGGAATTAACAAATCGATAATAATTAAGTAATTAATCAATTAATCAAAAAATAACTTTTTGCCAAAGCACATCTTCAATTTTGTTCCCAAATTTCAGCTTCTTTGCTCCACGGATGGCCGAGATATCGCCCGGACAAACAAACAAGAAAACAAAACAAGAAAACAAACTCGGTACTCCCTTCCTTCCGCGCCCTGTGATGTGATGACTTCATGCATCGCCTGGATATGGAATTGGAAAGGAGCGGTGTACAAGAAACAAGAGCGAGAATTACTTTGCAATACATGTCGCCTACTGCTCCCAATGAATGTTCGGGAGATAAAAATGTGTTTGCGTTTAACGCACCCTTGAGCCGAAACGGAACCAAAATGAAGAAGAAGAAACTCTCTAACATGCCATGCTTGGGTCTATTCAGCAAAATTAAAAGAAAAACTATTTTCATTTACTCATCTTTTGTAGACGAGAAACCAATAGACAACTGGGATAACAAACAGGAGATAAAAATTTGTTTGCGTTTAACGCGCTCCTGAGCCGAAACTGGAAGCAAAATGAAGAAGAGGAAACTCTAACCCACCGTGTTTTGTTCGTTTCTCAGCTTTGTCTATTTCATATTAAAAATAACCCGATGTACATACATGAAGCAAAACATGTGTTCGGCTTATGTGCATATATAATACATCGTGGTTAGATACCTGGGATCATTCCAATTGCACTGGGCCATGGACTAACACCCCAGCCTAAGGCCTGGGGCCTGCGGATCTGTGCTGCTTCATGCAATGGCGGAGCATAATTTTATTGGGTTGGAGTCAGACCAGTTGTCCCACCAATGGGTGTTAAGCTGGGGGGTGGAGTCAGGCCAGCTGAGCACTGACCCATTAATAATATGTGATGTTTTCTAAGATTAAAAAGGGCATTACTCTGTGAAAAACTGACAAAACGCCCTGAAACTCGAGCTTGCTTTATAACTTATCATAACAAAGCCACGTGTCAAGTTTCAGTTTAATATGTTCAAGGGTATTGGGAAAAAAAAAAGTCTGAAAAACCACAGGTGGGACAGACAGACATATGGAGAGCAAACCTATTGCCCCCTCTGGTGATACTGGAAGGGAACAAAGAAAATAAAACAAGTGGAATGCTTTCACCATAAAGCACCACGATGACTGGTCATCAAAGAGATGGACAACACAATGCATGGCAACCTTAGGGTTGTGTTTCAGTCTCAAAGCCTGCACAAACTGTGAAACACAAAAACATCTCACACTTCATGCATACATGTAACCACTCTGCCGCTGAGTGCTGCATCATCGCTTCATGTGTGTGATATACAGAGAGATGAATGGCAGAAACTGGAGGTAAAGATCAAAGAAGTTGCAAAAATACAGAACCACTGTATTTTTGAAAACTTTTAAATATCTATGGAAGAATACGCTTGTTTGTGTGTGTGTGTGTGTGTGTGTGTGTGTGTGTGTGTGTGTGTGTGTGTGTGTGTGTGTGTGTGTGTGTGTGTGTGTGTGTATGAAATAAACAAACATTATATATATATATATATATATATATATATATATATATATATATATATATATATATATATATATATGTTGTTCTTCTTTCGGCTGCTCTCGTTAGGGGTCGCCACAGCGGATCATCCGTTATGATCCGCATACGTTTAATGCCGGATGCCCTTCCTGACGCAACCCTGGTCGCTTCTTACGACACAGGGATAAGGATTGGGTTTCACCATGATTCCGGGCTGCCCTACACCCTCTCATAGCGCAGCCCAGCGCAGAGCTCCCGTCCTCAAGCGATCCTCCAACCCAAGCCTCCGAGTAGCCAGATTCCAGGCGCATGCCACAACGCCCGGTTTTATATATATATATATATATATATATATATATATATATATATATATATATATATATATATATATATATATATATATATATATATATATATATATATATATACACACACATATATATGAAACGGAACACCAAGAAGGAACTCAAAGAAGTGAAGAGCAAAGATGGAGTCATCAGGAGGAACCTGGATAGGATTCGGGTTTCAGCCGCTGCTCCACAACCCTCAAGCCATCCAGGTGCAGCCAAGTGAGCCTTACAGAAAAATTTCTGCAAGAATTCACTTCTCCTTCGAGAGATAGATAACAAAGGAGAGTAATACAAAATAAAAGAGATGAAAGAGAAGAAAAAGCACGAATAAGAATGAATAAATATAATTGTGAAATTTTTTTTAGAAAGAAATGTGAAAGGAACAACGAGCAAATATGTCAGGAAGAACCCGGACAGAGAGATTTCAGCAGCTACTGCCCAGGCTCAAACACAGCAACATGTACAAGCTACAAGAGGTATACTAGCGGGGTATGCTTAGACATTGTAAGTAACAACAAAAAAGATCAATCAGAGATTGCAGAACCTCACCAGGACTTGTTTTGTGTGGCATTTGTGTACTGGTGTGTTACGCAATTAATAACTGACATAACGAGAACTGCCACTTTATAAATGCTGGCAGTGCTGACCAGGTACCAAGATGTCCTGCTTTGATGCAACCCCACTTTTATTGGACACCTGACCCTGACCCATGACGTTTTTTTCTTATTATTCAATTCAATTTAGAATAGGATGAAATACATATTCAATTTAAATCAAATGGAAGACCAAATAGGTACGGTCCTGCATTGGAGTCATCAGAAGGAACCCAAACAAGGAATAAGCAAAGATGAAGTCATCAGGAGGAACCAGGATAGGATTCAGGTTTCAGCTGTTTCTCTTTTACCATCAAACCCATCCAGGCACAGCCAAATGACCATTATTCAAACAAACCCCCCCGCCCCCACCCAAAAGAACCCAGATCAAAAACTTTAAATAATTCTGGCTGCCAGACCATGTGCCTGATCGGGTTGAAATTTAAAACATGTATTCCCTATCACTACTAGATCATAACTGTGAAGTTTCATGTTTATGATTAAGCGGTTCCAGAGAAAACATTGTTCAATATTTTTATTCAATCTAATATGGCTGCCAAACCATGTGGCCTATCAATTATTCCTGAATAAACTTGCACACCGAAGGCTTGGGGAACATTTGTGTGAAGTTTCCCCTCGATATGTCCAGCCGTTCTGGAGAAGAATTTTTTTATAGGTTTAAGGGTAAATCCAATATGGCTGCCAAGCCATGTGACCGATGATGTTATATGTGTGAATCTTTTGTTCCTCATGGATAGGCATTAGACAGTCATATGTATAAAGTTTCATCTCGATCTGTTAGCCACTTCAGAGAAGAACATATTTGAAGGTTTTTTTTGTTTTTTTTTAAACAAGAAGGCTGCCGAATCACGTGACCGATGACGTCATCAAAGTAGTTTGTGTTTCATATTTTATCACTAGATGTCCCTCAAATTTTTTTTTATACTGATCAGATGTAGAATTCTACATATGCAATTACGACGTCATAATGAAGGCACCTATAAAAAAAAATAAGCACACTTATTCCCTATGAGTAGTACTTGCTCTGTGCAAAGTTTCAATTTTTTCCTTGATGCGGTTTCAGAGATACAGAGGTCCAAAGTTTTCCTGTTTTTCCAACATGACTGCCACACCACGTGGCCTATGACGTCCTAATTATCAATACAACATTCCACATGAGTAATCGCTCCTATGGTGAAAATATCGTCTCAATCCGACAAGCGGTTGCGGAGAAAAACACGAAAGTTCTGTGCGGACAAACAAACAAACAGACAGACAGACAGACAGACAGGCAAATAAAGGGACCCAAATGCAATACCCTCTCCTTCAGCGAGGGTAACAAGGTGAGGAAAGTTACATGGCACAGTAAGGAATTGGATGAACCATGTTTCAAGGGTAGTAGACTTAGAGAAGCTCTGGATGTAGAAGCAAAATGTCTTCATCCCATCTCAAAGTTCCTGACAAGTCAATGCACACACGTGACAACCTCATCATTACTAACAGCTTATGCAATCACTGGCTGTGACACTGTCAGTTATATTTTCCATTGTGGAAAAAACACAAAACTGCACTGAAAGCGACCTTGGATTGCGACAAACTCCTTGAACCTGGAGCACAGCATACTATGGCAGGTGAAATCAGAGAAATATCAGAACCCATCACAGAGTCTGCATGCAAATCCATCTTTGCATTATATGGGAAAAAGCACTTCTCTGGATCTATGGATGAACTGTCATCTTTTCCAAACAAAAACAATCTAACCTCCAATCATTACCACCGACATATCATGAAGGCCGTGTCTCAAATTTTCATTTGGAAACGTGCAACGCTGGCAAATCCAATGTTGCCTGATCTAACAGATTTTGACAGGAATACAAAGAAGGGATACTTTTTGGCTACTTCAATGACCAAACCATGCAAACCAGGTGTGATGTTTATGAGACGCAAATACCGTAAAGGCAAATGTAGATCGCATTGCCCTTGTCGGAAAACCAAAGAGTCATGTAGCATGGCTTGTAACTGCTGTGGAGATCCACTACTGTGTACCCTTGCTGAAGAGAAGAATAATGACATTTTATGAACATGGACATGGACATCTCATACTCCGATCCATCATTCATCATCAGTCTTTCATCATCGTAACTATGGCCGAATATTGGTATGACGTAGAGTATATGAAAATACCAATTGGAATTTCTTGGTGTTGTAACATCCTTTTGTGGTGGCAAATTCAGATGATGAACAGGGAGTATCGTTTCGAATTTTGGATGGGGAAAATAGCTGAATGAGTGATTTTTCATGAACATGTACACGTATACAAGTTGTAGCTACAATGATAACGAGCATCCGTTGAAGACAAAGTCTTCGATATCCCCCGCCATAGTAAATGAGGATTAACAAACTTATATTCCCTAAGCGTGTGTAATATGTATGTGAAGTTTCCCCTTGATCTGACCAGCCGTTCTGGAGATGTTTGAAGGTTTTAGGGTAAATTCAAAATGGCCGCCAAACCATGTGACCTATCAATTAGAAATTAACAAACTTCTGAAAGGATGTCTTGGGGAAAGTGTATGTGAAATTTTTCCTCAATCTGTTCAGCCGTTCTGGAGAAGAAGATTTTTCAAATTTATTAATTTTAAATCCAAGATGGCTGACGAACCATGTGACCTATGACATCACAAATTTATATTCTGCCTCCAATCCTCCAGTGGGATACGTGTGTGAAGTTTCGTGTCAATCAGATGAGGTGTGTTTTTCTGTCCAAGATGGCCACCAAACAATGTGACTTGTGACATCATAATTTTTACTATGTATGCAGACATGATGGAAGATGATAGTTGCAAATTTTCGCTTCGTTAGGTTAAGTGATTCCAGAGAAAACATTATTTAATATATATTTTTTGAATCCAACATGGCTGCCAAACCATGTGACCTATCAATTAGAAAATATCAAAAGGCACCAGTTCACCACTTGCTTGATGTGTGTACCAAATTTCGTAAATATATCGTGAGGGAATTTGTTGTTTAGCTCCGGAAACGAAATGTGATGGAGGGACGGAACCCATTTCTATACCCCCCCCCCCCCCGCCAACTTCGTTGGTTAACGGGGGATAACAAGAGGAATAGTGAGTGATTAGGCACACAGTCACAAGGTCTTTCAATGAGTAAACTTGGTTATTCGGAAAATCCTTCATAATCACCCGGCAAATAATCCTCGACATTGTATGAACATGATATGGCCAAAGTTACTGCATCGACATCGTGTTAATTGATGATGTACATGAAGGATTCATCTACATAACAAAAGCATGTGAATCAAGTGTAATTTCTTTCTCAGTTACACGTATCTGTTGGGGTTTGAGTTACATTGAAAATCTTTCATGATTCTTCAATAACTCAATGAACACAAAGGGTTAATGTGAAATATCCAGAAGGGGTTAACATAATATGCAAGTAAAGAGCCAATTTTACGATTCTGCTCATCGACACGAAGGGATAAATCCTAAAACCTTTGCACCCATCTAAAACCCTTTGATCATTATAAACTTTGTCATGTAGGACTCTTAAATTTGTGTCATTTTGATTCATTTATGTTCATTGGTTTGGTTCCAGCAAGGCTATTTATATCCTAGACCCCGAGATTTTCACATACCCCTTCCGAGCATGACATTTTGACCGCTAAATCTGCACTCGGTGAACCCATCAAAAATTCATCCTGCCAACTTGTAGCCCACCCTAAACCCTTTATAATGACACCTAAAATGTTGGTATACAGCAATCTAAACATCATGAAAAAATCAATTATATATCTTCTACACCTAATTTTTGGGTCAAATTTCGTCATGTGGCAAAGTTATAAATCCAGCTCGATGACAACTTTCGCAAGAGAGTTAACCGAGCTGGCCTCCCTAAACATGTGTGGCATGGTCCAATCAACCAGAAAACACACAAGAAAAAAGTATCTTCTTTCATGACTACATCAATCTCTTCTTAAACACATTTTTGCTCCTTGGCACACCAACTACACCCCCTCCGTCTCTCGATCCAACTTTGGATCCCTCTATGGCTCCACCTGCCCATGCATCGACAGTCCCTCGCCATGTTCACCTTTCAAGCTCATGGCTCCTCGTGCCCTGTCGATCTTGTAATTTGCCCATCCAACCTCTCCCTCCCTCCTGTTCCATTCCATGTCAAGAACACCATGTCACTATCCCCCTACCGCCACATCACAGATTACCCCATGTCACGAGTCCACACGCGTCATGCATCACCATTCCTTCAAAACAATGGACCACGATTACCGTTCGACTCGCACAAAGGATTCTCAAGCAGGTGCTTGAACACGTGGAAAGTGAATCGAATTGTTATTTCAATTCATGCAAAAACCCCATTTGAACACAATGGAGGTAATTATTGGCCCTGCAGATTGCAGTGGTCTCTTGGTTCTTTTGTTTACTTGGAAAACAACACATTTAGAGCTGCAGGATGATTAAACTGCAGTTGTTGCAGCTGTCATGCGCAAGTCATGTGGTTCAGTGTGTGTTCCTGTATGTTCCTGAAACAGAAACATTAGTTTGACCTCCGTGGCGAGAAGAGGTAGAAAGAGTGTGATTGTGTATTTATGGAACAACAACAGATTTGCTTGATCTCAGTGGTGGGAGAACATTCGTGGAAGAGCTTGTAAAAGGGAAAATGAAGCAGCCTTGCTGAGTATATCAATCTAACAGGTATCTTGATCTACCGAGCGTTCAACTCACAGAGCAGTTCGATCTAGTGGGCATTCGATCCGCTGAGCATCTCTATATACCAGACGTTCAATATGACGAGTCTTTTGGCCAAGCCTGCGCACATGTTTGCCTGTTCAGACTGCGAGAGCCACCAAGGGGAAGCTGACATGAGTCTTGCACGTATCTGACTAGGGAGGGAAGGAGCCATATCCACGCTCTGCCATGCATCTTATCTACTTTTCTTTCTCTCTGCATTTCTCCAGTTGTGATTCTGATTGGCGCCATGTCTTGTGTAGATAATTAAGTAAGATTGTAGAAGGGGCTAATAATTGTCAGGGGAACAAGTTCTGCTCTGCATCTGTTCTACTTGCTGTACATACGTACAATACAAATTTCTCCCATTGTATACCTGTCACACCCGCACATACACCCTACATATGTGCTTTGCTATTGCTTGTGAATAAAAACTTTACTGCATACAGGTGCCGCACAAACTTTCCCCGTATTCCCCCGATATAAATAAACCGATACATGTTTTCTTCCAACCTCTCTTTTCCCTATTGGTCACACAGTCTGCACCAGCAATATCTGGGACGTTTTACACAAACTGTTATGCTCGATTAAATAGCCAGCGCTGCACTCTCTGTTCCACTCTGCAGTAATCTGAGTGTGTGCTGAGGGCATGAGCCTCTGTTAGTTGGGCCACAACACCCCTTGGCCACAGGAAAACGGTGTTAAACAGAGGAACACAGATATTTGGCCGTTTGGTTGAAGTTTGTGGTTATTTCACAACCCTGCGGGCTACGGACTTATCCACGGTAGGCATGTCGACCTGCAGGACCGGAGTTTGGTCGGATTTCAGGAGTTTTCCCTCATGGCAACCCCGAAACCTGAGACGTAACATTGATATATATTTTTGATGTGTATGTATGTATGTATGTATGTATGTATGTATGTATGTATGTATGTGTGTTGTGTGTGTGTGTGTGTGTGTGTGTGTGTGTGTGTTTATACAGTACATATACGTGTGTGTGTGTGTGTGTGTGTGTGCACGCGCATATAATGAAATGTCCAGCGGGTTTAAACCCTACCTGGACAGATGACAAAGCTTCTCCCTTGAAGACTACAAGCGAGACTCGGAGATTACTGCGCGTGGGTTAATGGGGCATAATGGCAGAGAGGCGATCCACCCAGTAAGAAGCACAGCACTGGGGCGCTGCACCAGAACAGCACAATGCTACAGTTTCTTAAAAGGAATACATTTAATGAAAATAAATAAATATTTACAACAGACAATAATTCAAAAAGGTAATGATAATTACAATAATAATAACGTATATCAATCTTACAGTCGAGACGCCTTCTTCACTGACTTAAATACAGAAAATGTTTTCTTCCAACCTCTCTTTTTTTCATTGAAAATATTGAATATTTTCACAAAATGAAAAGAAAAACCTTCCCTTTTAACGATTTCTGTACCAAGCTTGGCCCAGAGCTGATCCTTGTGGAACTGGAATTGAGGTGCCTCTCTCATAGTGGGATGAACGCATGCAAGGCACTCCACATCAAGGCTCAAAGCCCTAGTGTAATGGCTTTGTGTGCTCTGATCGCCCTCACTGACCCGACCAAGAGTAAAAGGCCAGCGTCTTGCTTCACCATGTGAGCCAAATCGCCTCAACACAAATTCAATAGCAGTGTCGTCCTCCTCGGCGTGCGCTCAACCTCCGCTCTCGCTTCTCCAAGCAATGCGCCTCGTGGCTCCACTGATCACGGCTCTTCACAAAATTCACAAGCCTACTGAGTCCGATGCTTCTCAAAATGTCCAGCCTCCTGATCCTGGATCTCCCAAAATGTGCAAGTCAACTCCTTCTTCCTTTTAAAATGCGCAACTTGCCTGTCTATTACTTCGATCATGCCGATATTTTCCCTCCGCCTCTGAGGTGTGGCCTGCATGCATCAAACCCAGGAAGGCGGGGCTCCTCCTGCTCAGCAAGCTTCTGACGTCATGCCCATCAATCGTCCCTCGGGGGCGTGACTTCGCTTTTTGTCAACCCTTGAAGGTGGGGCTTTCTTCCCGTTTGTTGTGGTTTCAGGGACGCGCTCCCCACCTTTATTGCCGATCTTGAAATATAAAACATCGGCAAAAATCACAGAGGGGAATCACATACTGGGGAACATATTCTTACTCCCTCGGTTAATTAACACCGCACCACCCCTCGTGGGGTGACACGTAACACTTCAGCCCACAGGTTCCCTACTTACTCACATCGGAATGCCTCCTACTCATCCACAGACAAAGCAAATCAACACAATGCTATATGCCCCATTACATTCTTCCATCTACCCCCACAATTGTAACAACACAGCACATATACGTGTGTGTGTGTGTGTGTGTGTGTGTGTGTGTGTGTGTGTGTGTGTGTGTATTGTTACGGTTGTGGAAATTCGCAATACACCATAAAGGGTCCTTAGATCAGTTATGACGCTAAGTTTATGTGCAGATAGTTCCCCACCGTTGTTTAAAGGGATTTCGTGTGATTCATCGGGCTGCGACTCTTTGAGATAGCCGTTTTTCTGTTCTATCGTTATTTTGGACCGTCCGAAGACTTCAAACGAAGGCCCCGTGAAAGGCCTACAACGGCGCGCGAGTTTTCCCGCCTTTTTTGTTGCACCGGGGCTGACGGGAGAGGCTGCGAGAGCTCGCTGGTGATTGGTGGATACGGGGTGTGAGGCGGCCGTGAGGAGGGAACGCCCCTTTTCGAGGAGCTTCTCGAAAGGGCTAGAGGAGAGGCGGAGCCAAAAAGGGGGTGGAGCGAAGGAGCGGAGCTCTGCACTATAGAGGGCGGACAGCGCGTGGGCTCGCTCTCTTGGTGGACGTCGTGGTTGAGCTCCCGCTCTCTCCTGCCTGGATCATCGAGTTAGATTCCTCCTCTCTCCTGCCTGGATCATCGCGTTGGATTCTTCCTCTCTCCTGCCTGGGACGTCGTGTTTGGACTCATCGGGCTCTGGATCGTCGAAGTGGGCTCTGGATCGTCGAAGGATCGTCTCTCCCTCTGGGCGCCAAGTCGTGAGGGTTGCGAGCAGTGGTC
>NC_140965.1:87273989-87276489 GCF_056783735.1 Eptatretus burgeri
CACTGAGCGAATTTGCTTGACCCCAAAATTATGCGGACATCATGCCCTTGCTGCACATGTCAAGTCTTGCGGGATCGAGTGGGACTCATACATCTTCACAACACTCACACCATGGTCATCATCACATTTCTCGGTCATGGTCCCCATTTTAATGATGCAGGCTGAATCCCGTCATGGCCGTGGGATGGGTTACCACAAGATGATGGGGGCATCTCAGGTGCAACCATGCCCACAGGTAAGCTTTAGTCCAACCCGGACGTTTCTCCGCCCCGCTCCCTTTGATTCCCACCCCCTGGTAGCCATCAGCTCTAACCCCGTACAACACACTGGAAGGGGTCTCACTGGCTCCTCTGGCCTTCCTGGGTCGCCAAGGTCCTACCCGCCTTGGTCACCCAACCAGACCCTCTCCCAGTTGCCTCCAGACACTGTCACCATCAGCCACCAGGGGTGAATCTCCTTGAAGGGGGTCGCAATTCCCGCTCACCGTGAGCCTCAGCAATCCCTGCGGACAAGCACATCATCCCCACCCACAAAACCCACATGACTCCCCCCACCCCATCGGCCTTACATGTGACACCTGCATTTCTAATACTTCACCGACCATGACCTTCCCTGTTACCACACCATGTCCAATAAAAAAAATCAATGTGTGCACCATACATTTCACTTCTTAACTTGAAACAACTCACACAGCACTTCTCACCCGATCCACGCACCAGCCATTGGACAGCCACTCGTGCCCGCTTTGTTACCAATTACCCACTGTCCCTATTGTCACTGTAAAACCCAGCAGAACTTACAAACACATGCCAATTTTCCCACAATTCACTTTTTTCACCAAAGGAGGCACTTCGCCACAATCTCACCAGCCGAGCATGGCCGTATATGCTCAGCCCAATCTAGTCTCCCCGACCCCCGACAGTGATCTCCAGACTCGATCTATGAAAGAGCACCTCGAATAGACCTGGTGGTTCAGCAGGAGGATTCATCCTCTCCGAGTCTAAAAGTCTATTGGAGGGTCCCTCCATCGCTGGGTACCGGCAATATCGTTGCACGTGTCCTCTTCGCCCGCACCGGAAACAACTCCCCATAAAAGGCCCCCGTGGGTATCTGTGTAATGTCTCTTCCGGTTGCGGACCCCCTCGGCCATAATCAAATTGCTCTATTGGCTGGGCTGGACCCCGCCGCTTTGGCGCACCAACCACCGAATTACCCCTTATCAAACTTGACAGTTTCTGGCAAATTTCCTGAAACATTTGGGTAATGCCAATTTCTCCCAGCCCCTCTCCCTGATCGTGGATCTCCGCCTGTCAGACCGTCACAGATGGCCTCTCTGGCACCCAAGCCGGCCGCCTCCACGAGGCCAGCCTGGCTGCGCACTTAGCCGCTCGGTGAACGGTGGGTGGATCCTGTAGCTCCACTAGCGCTTGGACCTCAGGGTCCGGAAGAGCAGCTAAAAATTTCTCTAGTGCCAGTCTGTCCCATGCCTCCACTGTCAGGTCCCGATACGCGATCCTGACTGATTGTTAAATGTCCTGTGCCAGCTCCTGCACTGTCTCGCCCGACTTTAATCTGCGGTGCTGGAGCTGGGCCCGCACCAGATCAAAGTTTGCTGCGAACCCAAACCGACGGCTCAAAGCCTCGCAAATGTGGGGGCTGGTCAACATCCCCTCCGCGATCAAGTTTAACACATCAGCGGCTGGTCCCCGCAATGTTGCCACCAAATTCCCTGCACGTTCCCGCTCATTCCACCTGTTTAGTCGGGAAATACACTCAAATTGCGTCAGAAAAGCTTCAAGGCTCCCTGACCCGTCAAAATTTACCAGGGGGATCACTTTTCCGGTGGCCCGCTTCCTAGTTTCTCCCTTGTCCGAATCCAGCCCAGGGATCAAGCACCCTTGTGGCTGCGTATCCAATTTTTGAGCCCCCTGTAGCCAAAGATGTTTTGTGGTGAGGGTCTCATGAGTCAATTTTGCCTCCTGTTCCAAACGTTGAAAGGACCGATTCACCTCTTCCCGCAGGATCTTCTGGGCCCGCGCACCCTCCTCCAAGGCTCCGTCGCGAGTTTGTGGCTGCTCCTCAACCAACCCGGACACTCTACTTCCAAAAGACGGCTCTACCAGGCCTTTATCCAAGTCTTCATCTTGGCTCATAATTTTATCTTGTTCGTCCAAACGAGCCTCCAATCCTTTTACCTCCTCCGCCAAATTCATCCCTTGCTTCCTCAGCTCTCCCCACTCTTCTACTTGCAGCTGCATATGAGCATCCACACAGGCACGATGACGTTCCAGGCTTTCATCCACTTTATCAACCCGAATGTTCGTTGCATCAATTTTATCTACCAATTTTTTCCGTATATTTTCCCCCTCCAATGTAATTTCTACCTTTGTTTCCTCCAATCTATCCTCGAATTTACTTTGTATTTCCCCCAATTGAACATCCACACACTCCTGCATCTCAGTTTTCATTTTCTCCATCTTTTCCCCCAATTCATCCCTCA
>NC_140965.1:87281489-87303989 GCF_056783735.1 Eptatretus burgeri
TTCATTCTGATGATTCCAATGCAGGACTGTACCTATTGGATCTTCCACTTGATTTGAATTTAATTTATTTTAATCCAATTCTAAATTAAACTGAATAATGGAAAATCAAAAAAAAAAGCATTATGGCTCAGGGTCAGGTGTCCGATCAAAGTAGGTTTGCATCAAAGCGGGATGTCTTGGTACCCGGCCATCACTGCCAGCAGTTATAAAGTGGCACTACAAATTATGTCTCATTAATTACATTACACACCAGTACACAAATGCTACACAAAATACACCATACAAAGGAAGTCCTGGCAAGGGTATGCAATCTCCAATTGCTCTTTTTCTTGTTTTATTTGCATTCATAGCACTCGAGTCCCTGTGCGTTCTACACTTTCTCATCCCCACTCCTCCCCCCAGTGATACTGAGTCGAGAGCATGACAGATTTATTCAAATTGGTGGAGGTGCTGCACAGGCATGATGGGCCAAATGGCTTCCACCTGCATTAAAGCTCCTTGTTAAGATTTATTGGCCTCATATCAATGTGGTCACTAACTTCATCGTGTCCAACAGACATCAGGTTTTGTACTTGTGTGCAGCAGAATCACGTCTTTACTTCATGCAATGTAAAGATGGCACGTCGGTATTTTCTGTGAAGTTCATGTAGGTTCCTCTGGGTTCCGTGAAGTTCATGTGGGTTCATATATTTCCGTGAGGTTTAAGTGGGTTCATATGGGTTCCGTGAAATTAATGTGGGTTCATATATTTCAGTGAAGTTCAAGTGGGTTCATATGGGTTCCGTGAAATTCATGTGGGTTCATATATTTCCGTGAAGTTCAAGTGGGTTCATATGGCTCCGTGAAGTTCATGTGTGTTCATATGGCTCCGTGAAGTTCATGTGGGTTCATATGGTTCTGTGAAGTTCATGTGGGTTCATATGGTTCTGTGAAGTTCATGTGGGTTCATATGGTTCCGTGAAGTTCATGTGGGTTCATATGGTTCTGTGAAGTTCATGTGGGTTCATATGGCGCCGTGAAGTTCATGTGGGTTCATATGGGTTCCGTGAAGTTCATGTGGGTTCATATATTTCCGTGAAGTTCAAGTGGGTTCATATGGCTCCGTGAAGTTCATGTGGGTTCATATGGTTCTGTGAAGTTCATGTGGGTTCATATGGTTCTGTGAAGTTCATGTGGGTTCATATGGTTCCGTGAAGTTCATGTGGGTTCATATGGTTCTGTGAAGTTCATGTGGGTTCATATGGCGCCGTGAAGTTCATGTGGGTTCATATGGGTTCCGTGAAGTTCATGTGGGTTCATATGGCGCCGTGAAGTTCATGTGGGTTCATATGGGTTCCGTGAAGTTCATGTGGGTTCATATGGCGCCGTGAAGTTCATGTGGGTTCATATGGGTTCCGTGAAGTTCAAGTGGGTTCATATGGTTCCGTGAAGTTCATATGGTTCTGTGAAGTTCATGTGGGTTCATACGGCTCCGTGAAGTTCATGTGGGTTCATATGGCTGCGTGAAGTTCATATGGTTCCGTGAAGTTCATGTGGGTTCATATGGCTCCGTGAGGTTCAAATGGGTTCATATGGTTCCGTGAAGTTCATGTGGGTTCACCTAGTTCAGTGAAGTTCATGTGGGTTCATATGGGTTCCGTGAAATTCATGTGGGATCATATATTTCCGTGAAGTTCATGTGTGTTCATATGGTTCCGTGAAGTTCATGTGGGTTCATATGGTTCCGTGAAGTTCATGTGGGTTCATATGGCTCCGTGAAGTTCATGTGGGTTCATATGGCTCCATGAAGTTCATGTGGGTTCATCTATTTCCGTGAGGTTCAAGTGGTTTCATATGGCTCCGTGAAGTTCATGTGGGTTCATATGGGTTCCGTGAAGTTCAAGTGGGTTCATATGGTTCCGTGAAGTTCATATGGTTCCGTGAAGTTCATGTGGGTTCATACGGCTCCGTGAAGTTCATGTGGGTTCATATGGCTCCGTGAAGTTCATATGGTTCCGTGAAGTTCATGTGGGTTCATATGGTTCCGTGAAGTTCATATGGGTTCATATGGCTCCGTGAGGTTCAAGTAGGTTCATATGGTTCCGTGAAGTTCATGTGGGTTCACCTAGTTCCGTGAAGTTCATGTGTGTTCATATGGTTCCGTGAAGTTCATGTGGGTTCATATGGTTCCGTGAAGTTCATGTGGGTTCATATAGTTCGTGAAGTTAATGTGTGTTCATATGGCTCCATGAAGTTCATGTGGGTTCATCTATTTCCGTGAGGTTCAAGTGGGTTCCTATGGCTCCGTGAAGTTCATGTGGGTTCATATGGCTCCATGAAGTTCATGTGGGTTCATATGGTTCTGTGAAGTTCATGTGGGTTCATATGGTTCTGTGAAGTTCATGTGGGTTCATATGGTTCCGTGAAGTTCATGTGGGTTCATATGGTTCTGTGAAGTTCATGTGGGTTCATATGGCTCCACGAAGTTCATGTGGGTTCATATGGTTCCGTGAAGTTCATGTGGGTTCATATGGTTCCGTGACGTTCATGTGGGTTCATATGGCTCCATGAAGTTCATGTGGGTTCATCTATTTCCGTGAGGTTCAAGTGGGTTCATATGGCTCCGTGAAGTTCATGTGGGTTCATATGGTTCCGTGAAGTTCATGTGGGTTCATATGGCTCCGTGAAGTTCATGTAGGTTCATATGGTTCCGTGAAGTTCATGTAGGTTCATATGGTTCCGTGAAGTTCATGTGGGTTCATATGGCTCCATGAAGTTCATGTGGGTTCATCTATTTCCGTGAGGTTCAAGTGGGTTCATATGGCTCCGTGAAGTTCATGTGGGTTCATATGGCTCCGTGAAGTTCATGTGGGTTCATATGGTTCCGTGAAGTTCATTTGGGTTCATATGGTTCCGTGAAGTTCATGTGGGTTCCTATATTTCCGTGAAGTTCATGTGGGTTCATATGGGTTCCGTGAAGTTCATGTGGGTTCATATGGGTTCCGTGAAGTTCATGTGGGTTCCTATATTTCCGTGAAGTTCATGTGGGTTCATATGGTTCCGTGAAGTTCATGTGGGTTCCTATATTTCCGTGAAGTTCATATCTTCTAACTTGGTTCCTCCTGTACGAATGTTTGGACACAAGATGGGGTTTGCCATCTCTGCACACTCATGTTTGAGAGCTGATCCAAAGTGTAGAACGAAAAGCTATGCGGATAGTTTTATCCCTTCTGCTGTGTCACTTTGGAATTCACGACCTGTAATGTGCTTCCCATTATCTTATGATCTACCCAGATGTAAAAGGAATGTCAATTCCGAACTCTCATATCTTTGAGGTTCCATCGCATTTCACCTTACTTCTGCTACTCCTTGTGTCTTGGATGTTTTTTTGTTATTTTTCGATTTTTTATTTATTTTGTTTTACTCTATCCTTATCTCCATCTAACCTTCCCTTAGCCCCTTACCTCGAGTGGCTTTATGCCTTGTTTGGGCCGATTTCTATGAAATAAAAAAAATGGAAGGGAACGGCAATGTGAAAATCTAACAATGGACGCTATTTCCGTATTTCCCGACGTAGACAGACGTTCTCCTGTCTGGTGGACATCTAATCACAGTAGTGCACTTGCAAGCTTTTGTACCCGGCTAACTTCTACAAAAATACCTCATAAAAAACTACTATCGGAGCAATTCACATAATTGTTGGTCATGATGCGCTCACATTGCACAGCATCAGGATGAAATGGGTTAAGAAACGAATCAGCATATCGGAATAACACCTCAATTCCCATTTATTGTGGAATCAGCATATCGGAATAACACCTCAATTTGTTGGGTGTGTTTTGCGTGGTGTGTGTGTGTGTGTGTGTGTGTGTGTGTGTGTGTGTGTGTGTGTGTGTGTGTGTGTGTGTGTGTGTGTGTGTGCGTGCGTGTGTGCGTGTGTGCGTGTGTGTGTGTGTGTGTGTGTGTGTGTGTGTGTGTGTGTGTGTGTGTGTGTGTGTGTGTGTGTGTGTGTGTGTGTGTGTGTGTGTGTGCGTGCGTGTGTGCGTGTGTGCGTGTTCATGTTCTATTTTTGGACATGCTCTATTTTGCCACAACATGTTTTTGGGTTTTTTTTTTTTCAAAGGAAGTCACCACAACCAAGGCAATGAAGCCACTCTAAAGGCGGTCACACTTTGACGATTTAGCCAACGTATGCCTGACATATGCAAAATTGGGCTAAAACGCCGGCACACGTCGAATACGTTATAGGTAAGTTTGTATACGTTAAGAGCACGCTGTAAAACACTGCCATACGTCGTAGTACGCTGGCTTTCATCGTTGTAATTTACGGTTGTCCTCAAATTTAGCATGCTTGAAATTTTACAACGTATGCCAGCTTATGACTCACACGTTCCGCTACGCTGGCCATAAGTTGTAGGCACGTTATGCGATCGTTGACACACGTTGACACAAGTTCCTTGTAAGTTACTCATAAGTCGAAACACATCGAGGTAATGATTAGCGTACCTGAAACTTATTTATAACCTATGAGTAACGTGTTGTAGTTACGTTACACGATCGTTGACACACGTCGAGGCACGTTACTTGTAAGTTACTCATAAGTCAAAACACGTCGAGGTAATGCTTCGCTTCATAAAACTTATTTCTAACCTATGAGTAACGTTTCGCCAAAATTTCGCCAAAACTTATTTCTAACCTATGAGTAACGTGCTTTGAACCGATGTGTAACGTACCTCCAACGCATATTGACGTATGTAGACGTATTTGATTGACGCTTCTGGACGACCACAGAACTTACTGAACGTGTTTCTAATTTATAGCTACCGTATAATGGTGTATTGGCAGCGTTAAAAAAAAAACAACAGTAGCTTCCCATATTTTGTCACGTGCCGTTACGTAACTGATTGCCTCTTTAGTTTGCTCATGTCTTATTCTTCGTTCCTCCTCTGTGAATATTTTCTGTTTGAGGATATTGTCACGTCGACGTCGAAACTTAAAAGCAAATGTCCGAATATATTTTAAAATTCGTGACAGACTAAAAAAAAAAATAATAATAAAAACAACAACAACAATTTCAGATATTTCGTCCCGTGCCTTCACGGAGCCAAGGAGAAAAAAAGAAACTGTGCCTTGACGGAGAAAATAAGTTTCGGGTATGCTAAACATTACCTCGATGTGTTTCAACTTATGAGTAACTTACAAGGAACTTGTGTCGACGTGTGTCAACGATCGCATATCGTGCCAACAACTTATTCCCAGCGTAGCGGAACGTGTGAGTCATACGGCGAGTACGTCGTAAAATTTTCAGCATGTTTGAAATTTCACGACGTACGAAACGTACCACGAAATATAACAGTGTACTTCATCGTTTTTCAGCGTTCTCTAAACGTATACACAACTTACCCATACCGTATTCGACGTGTGCCAGCATTTTAGACACATTTTTCCTAGGTCGGCATACGCTGGCTAAATCGTCAAGGTGTGACACGGCCTTAAGTAAGGAGCTAAGGAAGAAAAAGAAGAGGAAAAACTGGCAAAACCTTCATCCAGTCCTGAAGCAAGGAAACCTCTTCACAGGACCATGGTGCAAGAGGGGGTAACTGGACCAGCGGAAAAATAAATTTTCCTCTCCCCATTGGGTGTTTTTTGGGAGACACCATCTCCATACTAGATAGCCCTTGGCTCCCGAAGGGGGCTCAACCGCCCTTTATCGGGCGTTGTATTTCATCCTGGCAGGGTGTCACAGTCACCTCCGATCCACTAGCAAAGCCAGTGAGGGCTACCAGTTTAGTCGCCGACAACCCGACCGTGGTATGTTGCTTTTGTGAAAGGGTTCATGCTGTGAACACCGTTGGCCAATGGTTGAGCAAACAGAAGCAAGAGAAGCTGTTTGAGAGTTCAGTGGAAAGAACAGGCTTTTAATATCCATCTATATGTTTGTGGCTCTGTGTGGTATTCATCCAACACTCCAAGACACGTGTTCTGTCGACTGTTCTGGTGTGTGCCAACGTTAAAAGTACTGTGACCACGTGACTCACTGCCGAAATACAGCACTTGCGACACAGCCAAGAACGAGCAGCTTTGACACAGTGTATCATGAAAATAATGAGTTGAAAAAGGCTTCAGCAAATCTCCGCTGTAAATGGCGAGCACGACGATGATTTGCAATGCAATTAATCATGCCCAAAAGTTTCATCCGTTCAGTATCGGTACGAGACATCTGTGTTTGTACCGTTTCGCTTCAAGACTGCCCAAATGAAAACCATTGAAAAAAACCAAAACCAAAACCTTCCTCAGTTTCAATTCACGAATCCAACCCTGGACTTGCAAAGCCAAACTTTGCCTCATGGGTGTTGCCTGCTCGTGCTCCCGTGTCTCAAGATGGTGGTTAAACCCCCCAAACAACATGTGGCGATCAGTTTTCTACGAACATCATTGTAAGTTGTGTCTTCTTGTGCTGCACGTGATTGTATAAACTCCTTCACTAACCTAAGATCGTTGTATTTTTTAAAAAAATTATACACACAAGTACACCCACTCCCTACAGGAGTGACAGGAAGCGTCATGTTTTATCATCTCTGGGTTATGTCGATTACAGTCGGTCAAGGCTCGGGTCTGTTCGTCTGCGGTGGGCATTGAAAGTATGGAATGGCTCTCGGAAGTCAGGATTTCTCCAGATTTCTTTCTGTTTTGTGTTGAACAGCAGAAGCGACTGTTTAAAAAGGTAATCATACATGTTTGTGGTTTATGATATTTTTACTTTTGGTAGGTTTGCTCCATGACAAGCTACCTATACACGTTAACATGGCAATCATCCAAAGGGAAAAACCCCTTGGGGAGAGGGGATATTATTAGTATTAATAACATTAACATAATGCTATGATCATTAGTGTTGATATTACTTTCGTTTTTAGAAGTGGCCTTGGAATTACACCACGATTAGCTATCAACATGAATATACACCTTAACATGGATTTTTCCCCAAGGTGGAAAACCCTTTTGGGGGTGAAGGGGGTGGGAATTAAGTCACTACAATCTCCATTGTGTGACCCTTAGTCCTCTTGTCAAGTTCGCTTGAGACTGGATAAGTGAAGACAGAATGTATTGTGGTCAAAAACTATCAGACAGACAGACAGACAGACAGACAGACACCCAATTGCGTATTTTAGTATGATGGTCGAGGATCATGAAAGAGCGAGCTAAAGCATAATGGAATGGAACAAAATGGAAAGGGGGGAATCACTAACAGCAGAGGGGGAGGAAGGAGAGAGAGAGAGAGAGAGAGAGAGAGAGAGAGAGAGAGAGAGAGAGAGAGAGAGAGAGAGAGAGAGAGAGAGAGAGAGAGAGAGAGAGAGAGAGAGAGAGAGAGAGAGAGAGAGAGAGAGAGAGACACACAGAGAGGGATAGCGAGAGGGAGAGGGAGAGGGAGAGGGATGGAGATGGAGATGGAGATGGAGATGGAGATGGAGATGGAGATGGAGATGGAGTAGAGAGAGAGATCAAGGGAAGGGGAAGAATGACACATGGGGGTGAATACGCTGCACATAAGCTGAAACACAGAAAGACAAGGAAGTTGAAAGTGGGGATGAAATAGAAATAACAAACCAAGAACTAACAAACCACAAGATGCGAGGGAAATGGGGGGGGAAAACACTGCCTGGAAAGAGGCAGTGTTTGAGAATGGGGTAATTTGAGGTGGAAGAGATCATGAGTCTGGATTGGGGATGACCTGAGCTGGTGGTGAACAGCTGTCCTGAAGCCCTGGAACTAAACAGACTGGGGAAGTTGTTATCACAGGCAAGAGAAATTGAAAATAATAATAACTGTATTCAACAACCGAGAATGCCAGAGACGCCGGCCGGACATGAACACAAATGCAATGACGAGAGATCAATTGACCGCTCTGCTGCAAAGAGGTAACTCCTTTGAAGAGCGTTTATAGAGAAATCATTTTAATTCGGCAGGACAATTTTAAAAGATGCGCTTCTCTTGGCGTTAAAACAATTGAAATAGCTGGTAAACGTGCTCACGTGCACACGAAAAGGCTTTTTTGGAACAGATCTCATGGAAAACAAAAAGAAAAACAATTTGGTAACCTGCGTTGATTTGCAGTACTTACATATTGCCATTTATCAAATGGTGCTTGTTCAAAGATCAACACTCACCTTGTCATGAAGAGTCCAACCGACATATTTCAGGTAGCTGTCGTTGAGAAAGGCCTCGCTGTAGCATTTCATCCACACACCGATTTCCTCCATACACACGGCACGGATTTCAGCAATGGCATCCCTGAATACACGTGTGCACACGGCAACCTTGAGCACCAAGTATCACACTCACACACGATCAAGACCGGGGCAAAAAACACCTGCAAGACCCACTTCGCATACGTACCTATACCGGTGGACAAAGACACCTTTGAATATGGCATTCATCATGTTCTCAATTTCGTCCTGGTTTTCTTGAAGCTGAGAACACGTGTACACGAGGGATGAACACTTAGCACGAGAACTATAGCCCAAGAAAGCCGCAGGCCTCATGAACGCAACTTAGATTTGTTTAAAAAAAAACATTTACACTACATAGCTGTGATGAGCATAATCGAAATGGAGCAAAAAGGAAAACAAAACACAACTAGAGGGGGAGCACTCGGGAGAGTGCAAAACCTCCGCTGCCAATACTGCTGGGTCACTCAAGTGAACCTTATATCTTATTCATTAATTATGTCAACAGTGCTGACAGAGTTATAGTTCTTTTCTCCAACATTTTTTTTTTTGGGGGGGGGGGGGGGTTGGAAATCACTTAAAACATGTAAAAATGCAAAAAAAAAAAAAAATTTCTCTAACAATTTTTTTTTGGTGGGGGGGGGGGGACCAAGTCCAAAATTTAATGGCATGATCCTTGGACCAGACCTAACCCCCCCACCAAGTTTCGTCGAAATCCGTCGAGGAGTTTTTCCGTAATAGTGTTCACAAACAAACAAACAAACAAACAGAAAGGGGTGAAAACAGTAACCTCCATCCATCTTCGAAGATGGCGGAGGTTAATTAAGATGAGGGTTCTCTTATTTTGTGCGGATGAGGAAGCCATTATGGCTGAAGCAGCACGGTCGAACACTGGTGTTGTTTTAGCAAATGTGTGAAAACCCGTCCTCTTGGGTGGTGGTCAATGGTAATTCCCTGAGAAATTATGCAACCAAAAGCAACAACGAAGACTGGAAGAATCAATATAAGACGAACGAATTGGCGAGAGGAACAAAGGAAAGGACAGCAAAACGTCGAGATGTAAAAAATAACTGAAAAAAAAAACAAAACTATCCAATGTGTGCAAATTAATTTTTTAACCGCACAACAAAAAATAACGACAAAGCTCCTCAAAATGAAGAGCCTTTGTACTCGATCCAAACTTGATGGAAACAACGGCTGAAAAAAAAAAACACTCAAATGACGCTCGGTGGAGCACAGACCTCCGCTAGGCTGAACAATTTACGTGTTGCATCCCACTGATGTGCTGGATGTGAACCAAAATTGAATCGGCTTGTTCTCGTCACCGATAAACCGACTCATCCACCGAGTTTTGTCATAGCTCGTCCACAACTTTTTGAAATATCATGCGATGTCTCGTTTTTCACCTGATCGCTCAATGCTGAAGAATCACTGAAGAAAAACCAGTGGGCCCGGTGGTCTGTTGGACCAAATTTTCATTGGTCTTCATGGCCTTGCAATATACCTACCTGCTCCACTGCTTGAGCATTTATGGCTTGCCTTTTCACCAAGGCCAGATGTTCTTGGGCCAGGGCAAGGATTATAGGCTTGTTATTAGTCATGCCAAATGATACTACTACTGAATTATTATTGTTGTTCATATTATTTTGTATTCATTAACATATGCTTTGTTACAATGTTATACTTGAATTATTTTTGTTATTTATTTTGTTATTAGAATTCCATGCTGTTGAAGGACCTATTAAGCTGGTCTTGAACACCTTAACATGGCGTGCGTTTAAAACATTCCAGGTTTTTGGTAGTTAATTAGCCTAATCTACTCAGGAGGTCATGATGGTCATGATGATCATTTTGGTGTATAACATTCCACATCACAAAGCTCCAGTAGAACTCTACTAAAAACAACACACACACACACACACACACACACACACACACACACACACACACACACACACACACACACACACACACACACACACACACACACACACACCTTGTCCATTTATAGTGGATTAAAACTTTTTGTATCCGGATCCAGATCTTCATCAAAAGCTAATCAATTCTTCCTTGTCAAATAAGCAACCTGTCAACCAAGTTTTGTCTGAATCCATCCATAATTTTCTGGGATATCCTGCTCACAGATAAACAAACAGACAAGACAGTCAAACAGGGGTGAAAACACAACACCTTCGGTGGTGGAGGTTAAAATTTTAAAACGTCGCATTTGTAATCGGTGTTCTTCACATTCTCATAGTAAAGGTGTGTTGAAAATTTGATGACGGAACTTCAAATGGTAAATAGAGAAACGTGGATGCGATTACAAAACCCAGTTGTCTCTCGCTGAGCAGCAGACAGGCTAAGAAGGCCTATTTGTACTGAGTCTGGCTTTTCCTTTTGAGATTTTGACCCAATTATTAATTAGTTATCTTCATATTAATTATCATAATAAAGGCTTGTTGAGAATTTGATGACAAAATCTCTTGAATCGTTTCAAAAAACTGAAAAAAAGTTCTGGAATGGATGGACGTACAGACAACACACACACACACACACACACACACACACACACACACACACACACACACACACACACACACACACACACACACACACACACACACACACACACACACACACACACACACACACACACACACACACACACGAAAGAGTAACAGGTAAACAATGCCGTAAACAGAACAAACCAAATCGAACAGAGTCCAAGCATCACCAGGGAAATGGAAACTAACAACACAAAGAAAACGATTGAGAAAGGAAAATGGACAAATACAAGATGAAAGAGAGCAGAGGTTGCAGACCCTTGCCAGGACTTGTTTTGTGTGGCAAAAAATGAAAGGTCATTGATTACAACTTTCCAGACCATTTAAAACCTTTCATTTGCAAAGGTCAAATGGTTTGAAGGTTGAAAGGTCGAAAAAGGTCTATATGGGTCTAAATGGTCGAAATGGTCGAAAGGGTCAAAAAAGTTGAAGGGGTCTAAAGAGTGTAATTTAAGATTGAAAGGGTTGGAATTGGGTGAAGGGGTCTAAAGGGTCTTAAAATGTCTAAAACGGCCCTGAAGGTCAAAGAGGTCTGCATGATATTAAAAGGTTTGAAAGGTATGAAAGTCAAAAGGTCTAAAGGGTAGAAAGGAGTCTAAAGGTCTTCGGGATTCTAAAGGGTATTAGGATCTGTAGGGTCTAATAGGTCAAAGGGTTAAAGGGTCTTGGGGTTCTTAAGAGTCTAATGTAATTCATACACATACTCACATTCTGTGCAGACAAAAAAGACAAACAAACAGACAAACAAATGCAGTGCCCTCTCTCCTCTGGTGAGGTTAATAACAGCAATGAAGATTAAAAAAAAAAAACTAGAGGGCTGCATTTGCTTGCAGCGAATACGTATTTGGCAACATCATGAACTTTGACACCTAGGATCTCAGAAGATATAGGTCACACAACTTTGGTCAAATAAGATTTTTTGTAGGCCCTGTTGTGACCTATCAGAAAATGTCAGCGGCTTACCTGTATCTTTCCGTGGGGTGAAGATATGGGGCAAAATGTGTTTTTGACCAACGTCATGAACTTTGACCCCTACCGATCTCAGAAGATATAGGGCAAACAACTTTGGTCTAGTGAAGTTTTTTGTAGGCCCTGTTTTGACCTATCAGAAAATGTCAGCGGCTAACCTGTATCTTTCCGTGGGGCGAAGATATGGGGCAAAATGTGTTTTTGACGTTTTGTGTGACCTTGACCTTAACCTTGAGAATTTCAAGGTCAAAAGTTGACACTGCACTCCCTTGAACGCAGCCCATTTCAATGACATAATTGTTAGTGCTCCAAGACAAAAGCCCTAGGAGGAGTTTTAGGGCAATGGATGTGTGACGAAAATCAAGAATAATAAAGAATTCGAGTAATAACAATGTATTTGGCATGGAATTGCCAAATACAATTATGCCATAAACAATGTGAGAAAACAAAACCACGTTTGAAAATACTCCGAAAAGTTCCCACAGTGAACAAAGGAAACAAAAGCAAACAAGAACTAGAAGGGCACTCCGTGGAGCGCATACCTCTGCCACGTAATGCCTGATCCACGAGAACGTATCACGCCCAATACATTTTTGAGAGAGCATGCTCTCCAGTACTACATCGTTTTTGGCACTATCTCTCAATGGTGAAGAATCACTTCATATATTAAATAATTCTCGTATCCAGATTCGGATCTTCACCAAAACAGAAACAACCCATCCTTGCAACAAAATCCAACATGTCCACCAAGTTTAGTCCGAATCCGTCCAGAACTTTTTAAAATATCATACTATATATCGGTTTAGCACAATCTCTCAATGGTGAAGAATCACTTAAAAAAATGTTCAGATCCGGATCCGGATCTTCACCAAAATCTAATCAATTCTTCCGTGTAACACACCCAACATATCGACCAAGTTTCATCCAAATCCGTGCACAACTTTATGAGATATCGTGCGATATATCGTTTTTGGATCTATCTCTCAATGGTGAAGAATCACGTAAAAATTCTAGTAGTCGGATCTGGACCCGAATCTTCACCAAAATCTAATCTAATCAGTTCGTCCATGAAGTCACACACCGAACCTGTCCACAAAATTTCATCTGAATCCGTACACAACATTTTGAGATATCCTGTACACAAACAAACAGACAGACAAACAAGAAGGGAGAAAGAGGTGAAAACATAACCTCCTTCAGCTTCGGTGGCAGAAGTAAAAGGAGCAATCAGATTGCAGACCCCTGGCCAGGACTTGTTTTGTGTGGTGCGCTGTGTGGTGTTTGTTTACTGATATGATACGTCATTAATAAGAGACATAACTTGAACTGACACTTTATACCAGCTGGCAGTGATGGTCGGTTGCCAAGACGTCCCGCTTTGATGCAACCCCGCTTTGATCGGACACCTGACCCTGACCCATGACGTTTTTTTATTGTCATTTAATTGAATTCAGAATTCACACAACTACCCATCGGTAGTTGTTGCAGTCCTGGTGATCACCCTTCCCTTTCCAGAGAGGGGCAACAAAGCCCCTCTTCCAGTCAGTTGGGATGATGCCAGAGCACCCAAACAGAGCACAGAACTTCATGCAACGACATGAGTACTGCATTTCCACCAGCCTTGAGAAGGTGAGCATGGATGCCGCAGATCCCAGGAGCTTTACCCCCTTTTAACTGGGTCACTGTAGTCTGTGTTTCCACAAAGGAAGGTGGAACACAGTTGATTGGAGGGTGAGCAATCGGGACAGTTACACCCCGAGCATCCAACTCAACAGCTGGTGGCTCAGCCTGATGCAGCTGCTCAAAGTAACCGGCCCAGCGGGCCTTCACTTCGGACTGCTCTGTCAAGAGATCTCCACCCCCACTCGAGCTGCAATACGCCGAGGGCTTGGAGGAATGCACTGCACAAAATCCTCTGTAAACAGTACGAGAAACACTTGACCACAAGTGATGCTCGATCCCTTCACAAATTCTTTGCACGTAGGCCTCCTTGTTCACCGTCAGCACAAGCACAGCTTTACGTCTCAGCTCCATGAACAGCTAAGCTCTGCAGTTAAGCCTGGCCATACGACTCTGGTCAAAGTTATGCAGTGTCCATTGGGAAACAAAGTTCTTCTTCACCTGATGGTGGGTTCCAAGACATCCACCGGCAACATCAAGGATGGCAATCTTGAAGGCACTCCACAACCCTTCAGGATTCCCCAAAACAACCAGACCCCCAAAATCTCCACTCGGCCTGCTTGCAAACTCCTCGGCTGCCCTCTCATCCTTGAGCTTGCCATCATCCAGCCCAGACGAGAATGGTACCATTGGATTTAAGCTACAACTTCAGAGTTGAGAACGGCACTTGGTGGAGTGCGTACCTCTGCCAGGCTGAAAAGTTTACGCCACAACAAACCTGTGGTCAGTAGTGAGGAACTGAGCACTCCGGTAGACCCTGCAGTTCTGGATCATTCTCGAGTGACGGTCAATGAGCAAAAGGTCAATCTCTTTTGCCACACCACCAGCGTGGAATACAAAGTCCGGAGATGAGCTTGTTGGCGCTGAAACCATAAACCAGCCACCCTAAGTCCACGACTTTCTTGTAAAGTCAAAGAATTTAATGCTATTCTGGTTCACAGTTCCAGACCCATTGGGACCAACACATGTCTCATAACCATCCCTATCAGTGCAAGTCGATGCATTTAAATCCCCCAAGATGAGAAGAATATCACACCTGGGGCACTGATCAACCACAGACTTGAGCTCAGCATAGAATGCCTCCTTCACGGTGAGATCACTCGCCACGGTCGGAGCAAAGTACAGAGACCAGGGAAATGACACCCAAGCAGTGACGAATCCTTAGTCTCATAATATGCTTGTTGACCGGTGTTACCTCAATTATCATGCCAGTCAGCCAGCTAATTGGACACAACTACAGAAACTCCATTGACATGGTAACCATCAGTGTGACCAGAAGAGTATTAGGTGGAACCACCCTCCATGATCTCGCCACTATCTGGTCTCAACTCTCAGAGAGTGTTGCAATATGGATGTTCAAACGCTGGAGCTCAGATGATCATCCTCTCTTCGGGATAGGACATTCCAGGCACCCACCTGAAGGGACCGCCTCAGACTAACCAGAGGAGACCACTGTCTGGTGGATGACACCTCAGCACCACCCTGATATAAACTAACTGCAACCCGACCCAGGAAGATAACCCTGTGCTTTTTTCCTATCATCAAAGAATGGAGGTCTCGAAGGCTTTGCCCCAATCCCATTATCCCGTGAGCTGCCCTGTGAAGGGCAGCTGCACTGGAGGTGCTCCCACCGAGTGGGATTTCAGTTTTCTTTGCTCATTTCAGTTTTCTCATGTGTTTTGCAGAATGAAGTGTTTTGCAGAATGAAGTGTTTTGCAGAATGAAGTGTTTTGCGTTGGCCAGAGTTAAAATCCTGGCACCAATCTCCAAGAAAAAAGTAACCCAACTGCAGGAGGACGTCTGCAGATGCAGTCGGGCTCCAGACATTGATGGCCGTTGGCTCCCAAGGAGCTCCTCCGCCTTTTGACAGGTTTTTGTTTTTTAATCCTGCTGGGTGTCCATATCCAGACACCCTCCTCACTAGGAAACCTGGTGGGGGAGATGGTTTAGTCGCCACCAACCCGACCATGAAAAAGGTTAGTACAGGTTTACATGGTACCTGTAGCAAGTCACAGATCTGATCTGGCCTGACAATAGAGATGGAGAACGAATCATTATAAACACTAAATACCAGAGACAATGCATACCCATGATTATAATAAAATGGTAGGACTGAGTCAATCGGACAAGTGTAGGTTTTGCAAGTTACAAACAGATGGCACGAGCCACCTCCTATCGGGATGTAAAAAAAATAAAATCTCATGTCAGGAACAACTGGACACACACGGCCACAACAGAATTTGCAGAGTAATCCATTGGCACATCTGCAAAAAATTTAATATCCCAGTTTCAGGAAACTCATGGAAACATGAACCAAAACTGATCATTGAAAACAAGGAAATAATGCTAACATACGACCTGATGATCCCATCGAGCATGAACATAGAAAACAAAGCATTGTGACCGGATATCATACTTCGGTACGAAAATGAAAAGGTGGAATTGCTAATTCAGGTGTAAGTACTCAGCAATATTGGCATAAACAATGCAGAAATCAAGAAAATGACCAAATACCAGGATCACAAAAATGCAATCAAACGATCATGGAAGCTGAAGAATGCCAAAATTGTACCAGTGATAAATGGAGCAACAGGAATGAGAAAGAAGAACCTCAGGCAGATCTTAAAAGCCCTTCCTGTGAACAATACAACAAACAAACTGCAGATGTAAGCTGTCTGGGCTCAGTCACGATCCCGAAAAGAGCCCTCGGAACAAAACTTGGAGAAATAGAACGGCACTTGGTGGAGTGCATCCCTCCGCCAGGATGAACAGTTTACGTTTTGTACCCCACTGATGGGCCGCATCTGCGTCCGGACCATAACCAACATCTAACTGGCTTGTTGTCGTTACCTCCCCAACTCATCCACCAAGTTTCGTATGAATCCGTCCACAACATTTTGAAATATAGTGCTATAAATCGTTTTTGGCCCCATATGAAGTGGTCCGAGACTTTCAATCCACGGTTACTTTTGTGACTCTTACTACTGCAGGCAGCATGCCAATGTATCGGTAAAACAACAACTGTGGAAGCTTAGGCGCCCCATGGCCATGACATTCAGACTCGGGACAAATGTCTTGAGGAACACTCACTCGGAGCAGAAAGCAAGGAGAGGGTTGTTTAACTATTCACCCAAAACTAGATTGACCATCTCCTCTTCTTCACCATTTTCTCACCTCTCCTTCATCAACAATGTATCCATTAAACTAAATAAATGCCTCTTGTACTTGCTGATCCTCTTGGCTGTCATTCTAACTGCCAAATTGAACGTCGTGTGCTCCATTCAACCAGTAGGGAAATGGCATCACATTTGTGCCCACACCCCCAGCCTCTCTCGACTTCATTTCAAAAACAATTTAAGCAAATGAGTTTACACGTACACCACAGAAAGTTGAAGGACAGTCGGAGATGATGGACAAATACACACACAGCAAAATGGGTTTAGAACCGGAGATCCCAGCGTCATGAGCTAAATGCTCAGGTGGGAAAAAATATCTCAGCTCTTCAACGATCTTAGATCTCTGCAGAAAAAAGGACTTCACCCTAATATGATAATCCCCTTTCCCCAACCCCCCCCCCACCCTGAACCACACCTCATTCATTTTCGACTATGTTCACACCTTCATCAAATTCCCTTACCTCTTTGCGTTTCTGCATGAGCAGCTCAAGCTTCTCGCTGGCCCTCTTGCCAATGTTCTTGTTTCTCTCGGCCTCATATTGTCGCTGGGTGTTATCCAAGTTAATTGACAGGTTCAGGGCCACATTTACAAGTGCTGTCATGAGTTTCATTGCTGTCAATGGGGTTGGGAGAGAAGAATGAGAAGGCGTGGAGAACATCAAATCAAAACCAAGGGATATCCCAGCGTTGTGAAAAAAAAAAAAAACACAAAATGTCCTGCTCGAAGCATTGGAGTACCAAAAGCTGTGTTCAATGTCCCTTGGATTATATTGTACATTAGCAAATACCACCGGAGAAAGAGGTGGGAGAGAGTCGGGGGGAGGGTGAATGGGGCAGGGGAGGAGGAGGGCAGGGAGGAGGAGAGGAGGGAAGGTGAGGATGAGGAGAGGGAGGGAGAGGAGTAAGAGGCAAACAAGGGGGAGCTAGGAAAGAGAGGAGAGAGAGGAAGGGGGGAAAGTGAAGCCTTGTATTTTATTGTACATATACAGGTAGTGGACAAACAAAAATGGAAAAACTTGGGTAAATGAGGGACACCAAGCAATGGCTTCCACACACGTGTAGCCCACGTGTTCACTAGAAGGGAACATGGTAGAGCGCTTACCTCCGCCAGGCTGATTAGTTTACGTTTTGTATCGCACTGATAGGCCGGATCTGGATTTCGACCAGAATTAAAATTTAATCGGCTTGTTATGATCACCTACCCAACCTGTTCACCAAGTTTCGTCGGAATCCATCCACAACTTTTTGAGATATCCTGTTCACGAACAAACAGACAGACAGAGACAGACAGAGGTGAAAACATAACCTCCATCCATCTTCGCTGGTGGAGGTAATTAAGCAAACAACATCCCAGCATACTTAAGGTCATGTGTAAAAATTTTGCACAGGCCTGGTTGCCTATCATTATGGCTAGCATGGCTGTAAGAGGAAACCCTCAATGCCCCATCCACAGAGTACTTGTGGTCTGTTTGATGAGCATGACACTGGTGTTATCCATATGTTATGGCCTTCTCAGTCATCAGATCTAAACCCAATCAAGCATTTATGGGATATTCTGGAACGACGCCTGAGACATCGTTTTCCACCTCCACCTAACAGGTGTGAGTTGATCAACTTTGTCGTGGAAGAGTGGTGCGGCATCCCTCCTGCTGAATTTCAGACACTGGTGGAGACTCTATGCCACGGCGCATACAGGCCATACTGGCCGCACGTGGAAGCCCAACCCCTTATTAAGTGACTTTACATTGGTGTTTCCATTTTTGTCCACTACCTAAACATGTAGTACACATAGGCAAAAGGACAGTAAAACCTTAATGAAAAGTACATTCATAGTTAATGGACAAAGCAACACAATCAATAGGATTTGAAACTGAGATCCCAGCACGAGGAGGTAAAGGTGTTCAGATGGTAAAACAGGCAAGCAAATCCTGCAAATAGTCCAAATCTGGATCGCACAAAAAAGTCAAATCCGTTGCCCCACTATCTTGGAATGTGGAACAACCTCTGAATCATTAGTGCAAACATCCTCTCAGTTCTCAAAGCAAGGCCAGACAATTCTTCATTGACTAATTCACTCAAATGAACAGCATGATAAGAGAACCCTGCAGTGGTTCGCACCTGCAAGCGTGCTGGTGTGCCGAAACGCACGCACTTGGGAGTCAGAAAGCCCGGCCAGGAGTGAAATGACGGTGTCCATCATGTACTCGTCATAAATTACACTGTACTGACACTGCCGGACCAGAACCCCGATAAATTCGCAGAAATTCCCCTTGAACTTCTTCCACTGTGGACCAGTCATCGTGAGCGGGTAGTCTCCGCTGTCCTGAATGGGAATGGATGAAGAGGGCATTTGTGACAAATGACAAAGGCAGCACCGGTGGTTCAGAAAATTAATTCAAAAAAGTGAGGGGGTAAAGTTGCAGGAAATGAGTCACGTGGTTGTGGTGAATTAAAGAAGGAAGAATAAAAAAATAAAATAAAATGAAATAAGATAAAATTTGCATGATACTCTGGAGCTCTTCAAAACAAAGCTTTTTAAATGGGTTTTGAAAGTTTTAAATAAATAAATAAATATATATTTTTTTACAGGATTTAAGGCTCGTAGTGGAGCTGTCAAACACACACCTCACACACATGGACATACAGAGAAATACACAAGACAGCACACGACTGACTGTTAGACGAGACAAACAGGCATTTAGCTTGGGGGAAGTGCCGTCACTTCCCAGGGCACTCTGGGTACCAGCGACGCCACAGCAATGGCGTCACCTTTCTCACCACACTCAACGGGGCATTTCCTAAGGAGCAATTTCACCTTCACCGTGGATGCCAACCCATGGGGATTGTCCGTGCTCTTATCCTTTAGAATGCTGAATGTCAAGCAAGGAAGGAATCAGAAAATACCATTTTTATAGTCTTTGGTATGACTCAGCCGGGGTTCCAACCTCTCAGAAATGGAGCAGAGGAATTTCTATTTTGCAGAAATTACATTGTCAAAATGTCTCGAAGGGCATTTTGAACATGAGGCAACAGCATTATATCGGCAATATGAAATGATCAAGCAATCGAACAAACCATTGGTACCGATAAGAGATAATAATAATCAGAAACAAGTAATATTTCACGGTAAAAACAAACACGCATGGCACGTGCAGACGGGCATGCACACTTGCACGCACGCACAGTGAGGACCTCCGTTTGATGCTCTGAAACATGCATATGGAGATAACAAGCGATAACACGGGCTCTTGTATGCGCGCATGCAAACTTACCTCGTCAAATTCCTCCGTCATTTTTCTGATTATCTCAGCATTTTGCATGTTTCGGAACATCTCCCCTGTCACAATGCCTGGAGAACAGTGGGATTTATGGAGCAATTATAAATACGATATATATATATATATGTATATGAATATACATATAAAAACATACAATCCACCAAGAAAACACCGCGTGTCGATGTGCATTTGTGTTTCCCTTCATAAGGATTATTTATGTTGGATTTTAAAGGCCAGTATTTTAACACAACTGTGTGTTCACTGCGGTCTATTTTTCAGGATTAAAAAAAAAAAAACACTCAAAAAACATTTTTCATAAAAGAGTCATGACGTCTCTTCTATTGGAAATGTAGACGGTCACTTGCAACTGAGCCTCCAGGGTGGTGTACGGAAGCGTTTAAAAAATAACAATACAAACAAGGCTCATGATGTGGAACATCGGAGGTAAAATTTGCTGCACATGATGTGGAACACACATACAGAGGAAAATGAATGTTCATTTCCGTCCATAGGATGTCCAATGAATAAAGGAGATGGAAGCACACCTGATGCTAGGCCGAGGCTTCAGACTTTGGCAATCTCATGAGGCTGAACCGTCGAAAGGAAACATCCCAGAAGATAAAGAAAACAGTGGCATATTTGTGCATGTGGTGTTTCAAAATAACGCTTTTTGCTACGGAAAATCATATCTTCCGTCTCCTTGAAATTTTGAATAAAATAATTCCAACTAGTCATTTTTGATGGGATTTGGCACACACACACACACACACACACACACACACACACACACACACACACACACACACACACACACACACACACACACACACACACACACACACACACACACACACACACACACACACACACACACACACACACACCTAACTGTGTATTACTGTATCGTAAAGCAACAAAGTGTCCCGTTACAGCAAAGCTGTACAATTTGTGAACAAGCATCGTCTGACAGACAAACAGTGTATTTTGCCTTATTGTAGCAAAGCCAGGTAGGCAGTTTTGCAGTTCTGAAAAAAATATGATTAACAGGAGTTCTTGAACTGACAGATGAAAACTGCACAATTAATTTGTAATTGAAGCACAAATATATACATATACATATATCATGTCTCGCACTATGTAGACATACTGTTACGTATTTCAGAATCCGTTCTGATGAATGCATCCACACATCCAGGTCCTCAGACAGTTATTTCCTTAAATGCATGTTCATATTAGCCCCATCCCCATGTCTAATGGGATTTTAAATGTGATGCATTGAGAAGGGTAAAGGACAGATCCCCTCTCTTATGGGAAACTTTTTTCTTTACGACAGACACGTTTATAACACATTTCTTTCTCGAGCTGTGACGCCCGCCCTTATTTTTTCCTCAGTAACGTTTATGCATGTATTTCTTTCGCGAGCGCCATGCCCGCCTTTTTAGAGAGCGCACGGGTCGTCATGGTAACCGTGTGCAAGTGGGGCAGGGTGAGCTTTGGGGAGACTCTGCGCCCGCCAAGACGGCCCGCAGATATAAAAAGAATTGGAGGTCCGTTCTGGGAGAGAGAAGTAAGAGGAGGGAGAAGAAAGAGAGAGAAGTAAACGCGAGAAGCGAGCAAGAAGCGGGTGTAAGCGCGCAAAAAAAAGGAGAAGAGAAGCGAGCAAGAGAGCGTGTGGATGTCTACCAGCGCCAACGAGACAATTCGTCCTTCCCAGTGCTTGAGCAAGTGAGCTCGTGTGGGTGTGAGCAATGCCGCCAAAGAGTGAGGCAAGGGTCGGTCACCGATGGACCGTGTGGGTCACTGGACATCAACAGTTTCGTGAAGTGTGAGGAGCTGCCTGTGTCACAGCACCAGGGTTGAAACCCGCGACAGATGATCTCGGTGCCCTCCCAGATGTCGACTGGCGTACAAGGCTGTTCGCGAGAGGGTGCACGGCAAGGCTGGGTGCTGGCGACGGACGTGACACGCACGCACACATTTCAGGACTTTTTCACTTCACGGACAACAACTCTCTGGTGAGCGAGACGCCTCTTCTCCCCACCCTGAATGATCTGCTGGGTACCCTTGTCTGTGTTTAGCTGTAAGCAAGGCCTAAGTCACATTTGCTCTACGGCGAGGATACGGTGGCCGTACGCCCTCTGAATTGACAGAAACGTGCGGTGGCCTCAGGGTGGCCCTACGCCGTTTGGCTATCTTTTACAGGCCGTAGGGTTGCCGTGGAATGATAACGCAGAGCTATAACTTTTTTCATCTCTACATTCGCCGTAGCAATTCGACAAAGCCGAAAAAAAAACTGGTAAAAAAAAAAAAAAAAATAATGAACCCACTCGTTACCGTCCGTCTGGCCGCACGTTCGCCTTAGGGCCCCCCTGCGGTCGCCTTGCGGGCACCTTGAGGCTACCTTGCGTCTGCCTTGAAAATTATATGGCCGCCGCAGGAACACCCTAAGGTCACTGTGCGACATCAAATCAAAGACCGTACGGCAACCCCACGTTTTCTGTCCCCACAATTTCTAAATATGCCGTGCGGCTCCCCGAAAAATAAAAACATATGTGACTGCTACATTGTGTGACAATGGAAATACTGCGGCCGCCCTATAATTGCTAGTGGCCGTAGATTTTGGAGACCC
>NC_140965.1:87311489-87353989 GCF_056783735.1 Eptatretus burgeri
TCTGTGTGTATTTTCTACTGTGTGTATATAAATATGTATATATATATATATATATATATATATATGTATATGTATACATACAGATACATATGTATATATATATATATATATATATATATATATATATATATATATATGTATATGTATACATACAGATACATATGTATATATATATATATATATATATATATATATATATATGTATATGTACATATATACATACTTGGTGAATGCACCGGGCGCTGCCCGGGTTCTTTTTGAAATAATTTCATCTTCTATACATATGTCTGACGCGAGCACAGTATCAGTTCCCTATTGGGCCATGTCAGTCAGAGGCTAAGGGGGTTGGTGAGGGGGAAACACACCCCCTCCCCCCCCCCGGCCGAGGTGCCTTGCCACATAGCCTATAACCTTCCCGGGGCCCAACCCGACATTTTTTGTTTCAGTGGTTAGCTCCTATCTTTCACCTTTCAGGAGATCAGCACGTGGAAACAAATAAAACAAACAAACAGACAGACAAACAAAAACTTAAAATCATATGTTTGATATATTGTATATGGCATTGGCCCCATGTCAATCGGCTGTACTTGAAAAATTAACGTTACCAAATCAGGTGATGACGTCATAATTCAGAAACCGGAAGTCGGAAGTACAATTCTTTTACATCGGGACACTCCCGGTTACATGTTCTGTCAGCATGTGAAGTTTGGTGAGGATCAGTCCAGTACTTTTTGCGTGCATAGGTCACAGAGAAACACACAAACAGACACAATTTCAACTATATATATATATATATATATATATATATATATATATATATATATATATATATATATATATATATATATATATATATATATATATATGTAAAATATACATGAATCTCATTCTAACCACTCACTCAATAAATCAAAGACTCACTGCCTGGCTGACTGATACGAATGTTCAGTACCTTCCGAGTGACATTAGAAGCTGAAATTTTGCATGCCGCCAGATATCGAAGCCGATACACCAGCAAAAAAAAATCAAAGAACCATTCGATAGTGTCCACAAATGAAAATATAAATAAATGACAATTAATGTGTATATGTGTGTGTATGTATATATATATATATATATATATATATATATATATATATATATATATATATATATATATATATATATATATATATATATACATATATCTAAATGAAAAAATAAATGAAAAAAATGCAGGTGAATGATTTGAGACACTGGGGAAGCAGGGTGATTTTGCGTGCCGACGGACATTGAAGCCGATACACCGGGAAAAATCACAGAACCCTCGGCTCGGAATGCATCAGAATCCACTCCGGACATGTGTGTGTGTGTGTGTGTGTGTGTGTGTGTGTGTGTGTGTGTGTGTGTGTGTGTGTGTGTGTGTGTGTGTGTGTGTGTGTGTGTGTGTGTGTGTGTGTGTGTGTGTGTGTGTGTGTGTGCACGCGCGCGCGATATGCGGGATTCATGAGTGCACCGACCGACCTCACACCCGTGGCCCCATGGTGTGTGGCAGCCTGGTGTGTGGTGCCGTGGTGGAGGTTTCAACTTTCAATCTCAGCAGCATCCTCCTTTGTCCTTTGTCCGCATGGCTGTTTCTAAAGCAATTGGTTATTTTATATGAATCGTGTGTGCTTTACAAAGGTTATATGATTTCTCTTTGTGAGTTTCAAAGCAGAATACATTTGATAACACTAACTCCCGATTACCGAACCATTTGCCGCCATAACATGTTTTCGAAATTAGAGCCAAATTTTTCCCACCCGACACATGACGAATGTCCGCTGTTTATACTGAAAAATATGTATGCACATCTCCTTGAAACATCTATAATGTAATGTTTTTCAAAATTTGTTTGTTGAAATTCCCCCAAAACAACAGAGAAAGATACTCCAGGTTTTGGGGTTGTATACAGTACATACTGTCATCATTAATCCCACTGACTCCAATCTGCCGATTACCAAAAAATTGCCGATGTCGGCCAAGCACTCGTGTGTGTGTGCGCATATATATATATATATATATATATATATATATATATATATATATATATATATATATATATATATATATATATATATATATATATATATATATATATATATCTGCACCTTCCTAATACGGTACAGCAACCTAAGCCTGGATGGTGTTTGCCTTTGCGTGGTGTTTCTTTCCGGACGTGTCCGGGTGGAGTTTATCTTCAGGCGTTGTTTGTCTCCGGAAGTCTCTGGGCCGTGTTTATCTCCCTCTAGACATGTCCGAGTGTTTGTCTCTCTGGACATGTACGGGCGGTGTTTGTGTCTCTCCGGACATGTACGGGTGGTGCTTGTGTCTCTCCAAATGTGTTCGGGCGGTAGGCCTTTCCGGACATGTTCGGGTGGTGTTTGTGTCTCTCCGGACATGTACGGGCGGTGTTTGTGTCTCTCCGGACATGTACGGGCGGTGTTTGTGTCTCTCCGGACATGTACGGGTGGTGTTGTGTCTCTCCAGACATGTACGGGTGGTGCTTGTGTCTCTCCAGACATGTACGGGCGGTGCTTGTGTCTCTACGGACATGTATCGGCGGTGTTTGTGTCTCTCCGCACATGTCTGGGCGGTGTTCGTGTCTCTCCGGACATGTATGGACGGTTTTTTTGTCTCTCTGGACATGTCTGGGCGGTGTTTTTGTCTCTCCGGACATGTCCCGGCGGTGTTTGTGTCTCTCCGGACATGTCCGGGCGGTGTTTGTGTCTCTCCGGACATGTTCGGGCGGTGTTCCTGTCTCTCCGGACATGTCCGGGTGGTGTTTGTGTCTCTCCGGACATTTCCGGGCGGTGTTTTTGTCTCTCCGGACATGTCCCAGCGGTGTTTGTGTCTCTCTGGACATGTCCGGGCGGTGTTTGTGTCTCTCCGGACATGTTCGGGCAGTGTTCGTGTCTCTCCGGACATGTACGGGCAGTGTTTGTGCCTCTCCAGACATGTCTGGGTGGTGTTTGTGTCTCTCCGGACATGTCCGGGCGGTATTTATAGTTTTATTTACTAAATCTCTTTTGGACCTGAATTTGATGACAGATTAAGTCTGATGGTTGAATCACTACTCAGGCACAGAAATACAGCTGATGCAATTCCCCTGTCGCATAATGGACGACTTTTTTTAAGAGGCACTTTCGGATATTGTACATCAACGAGTGAGTACCATAACACACAGTTGGGATACTCATTATTGCAATGTCTAGCCGACAGAGCACCAGGATCGCAATTTATAGTCTCGCTGAGAAATGAACCCACACAAGACAGCAACAAGGGAAGTGCACAACCTCCAACCTATCCTGACATCTCTACCTTGTGAATAATGTACATCGACAAGATAAACAAAACAAACCTTTGCAGCCAGAGCACTGGATGAAGAAGTTAATGAGATCCAACAGAGCGTTATCTCGATCTTGCTTGTACGACTCGATCCAGTCATCCACAACTGACTAATGGATAGAAAACACCGAACATGCGATTTAGGTTAGAATGTATTTCACATGAGAAAAGCACAAATTGCCATTCAGTCTCGGAAGAAACATGGATGAGAGTGAGAGGGAAGAATTACATCGGGATGGGGCGGGGAGGAATAAAACAAATTAAAAGCAAGATAAAAAGGGGAAACAAATTATAATCAATCTGGCAAATGGAAGTGAGGAGACTGTAAGCAAGTTCGTGTAGCTGTTGATGAAGTGAACAAGTTGATGACTGAAGACTAAGCTGCTGCAGTTACAAATTGATGTCACTCCATCGTGTGATGAAATGGGGGCACAAACCACATGTTTTACAATCACCACCGAATTGAACGAAAGCTGAGATATAGTGGTGTTAAAATAAGTAGCTCACCATTATTATTATTGTGTATTTTATCTGACAAATTAGGTTCTTCAAGAAAAGACAGCAATCAAGATTAATAAAAAGCATTTTGGGTAAAAGGTTCAGCAATGGAAAATGAAGGGGTGAGACGATGCCACCGATGATTATACCAGTACACTGGTACTCATTTCACCAACCTCGGAAGGATGACAGGCTGAGTCAACCCCACCTGGTGTTAATTCAGCGGACAATGAGGCTCAAACTCAGGACCCTAAGATCCCAAGCCAGCCACCCTAACCACTAAACCGACATCAGGCTTATCAGGAAATGCAATGATTAATCTCGACGATTCAGCAGTACATATTCGCACCTCCTACCGACTCAATATGTTTTGACACAGAGCCGGATATTTGTAAAAATCCAGGGGGGAAAAACCCCAAAACAAAACCATCACCTGCTGGAGAGCTTTTCAAATCTTGTACGATCCTCTTTGATGATCATTCAAATTCGAATGTGGAACACTTCAAAGCACATCTTACTTAATTCCACGTCTTTATAATAGCATTTGATAGTTATGCTTTTGACCGTAGTTCACATTTCAGATTTTTGACATTGGGGTGAGGGAATCTTGTGAGGGTGGGGGGGATGGAGGGTTGTGTTTCCCAGGCCATAATACAGAGAGAGTCGAGACAATGGACCCCTCAGTTTTTCAAGATCGCATGATGCATGGACGCCATTTCATGTCGACATCAGAGCAGAGACTGCCGAGTTTAAAACATACACAATAGTAACTTGACAATTGAGATGAGAAAAATGAAAAATGACACATTCCCCAGAAATACCGCAAAAAAGATAATTAGTCCAGCAGATATGTGAAATATTCTGGTAGTTTTGTGCCTTTGATGATACAAGCATGAAATTTGGTACACAGTTATAGCATACCCTTAGGAAACATTTTGGATACAGGGACATTCCAGATTACCCCTAGGGTCAAAATGGTGGCCATTTTACAAAATGGCTGCCACGAATAACAAATTCTGCCTACAAGGTCAGCAAAGTCATATGTGCTTGGTGCAAAACACAATGTAGTGAGTATAATATGATTATTATCAACTAGTATGCATATGCTTCATTATCTACTTCATATTTGACTAAAAAATGCATCTACGGTGGTCTATGAGGGACACAGATAACAGTTTACCATCGCAATAATGCATGGCTGGAACAAGAGCTCTGCAATTTGATCATGCATGTGAATGTTACCTGAATATTGTTTCTGGAAATATAAATAGATCAAAAATCAAATTTGGTGAAAGGAACTTAGACTCCATGAATATTTCCATTATTAATTACATACTGGTAGCTGGCAATGTCGCGATTAAATGCATAAATTTGCGAAATCGATATTGATGTACTCACTGTATTAATTTTCATGATTGCATAATAGAAATGTTCAAACTACAATGGTGTGTTCATATTGATTTGGGTTTAACATGGTCCTGTCCAGCGCAAAGAAATAATGTATGGTGGCCTATTGGGGACATCAAGTGACAATCACCCAAAATCGCCATTGTGTATATATGCATCTCCTCTGGGCTGGGGTTCGTAGTTGAAAACATTTTAACTCTGCTATTCTGTTTTCAGGTGATAACTCCACTGTAGTATACCCAAAGACTAATCCCCTGCTTGGTGGTGGTTCTTCCCAATTTTACAGTGACTGATTGGTGGTGGTTCAAGACAATGGCCAAGCATTTCAAACTATTAGACCCCCAGCAGCGAGGGCCAAGTACATCTGTTACATCAATTAACCAGACAGACTGGAACCTATGTGTGCTGTGTCAGATGGACACCACTGAGCCTCTTCATTGTCCAGCTGACTCCAAGCAAAGCACAGGAGGGTCTGGATACCAGACTCTGGCACACAACCTCCTCAGGTTCAGTGAGATCGACTGCTTGCCAAAATCTCTCGACATGTCTCGCTTGGACGATGGTGAGGGTATTGAGTCCACCTTCCAGCACCACAGGGCTAAGTGGCATGATTCGTGCAGACTACAATACAACAAAACTCAATTGATTCGGGCAGAGAAGAGGAAAACAACCAGTGGGGATACCGGAGGCATGACATGAAAGTATACCCGTCAGAGTGTGGACCGCACAGAGTCACTGCTCGAAACGTGTTTCTTTTGTGACAAGCCAGCAGGTAACGAGTCTTTGCGCAAAGCTTCGACCTTTGACCTGGACAGATGAGTCAGGAAATGTACTCTGAAACTAGAAGACAAGCCACTTATTGCTAAACTGAGTGCTGGAGATATGATGGCGCAAGATGCCCTGTACCATGTGAAGTGTCTGGTTTCCCTCTATAACAAAGCAAGGGACACAGAGAACCTTGGATGACCAGGATGATATCAATCATGGCATAGCTCTCGGAGAACTGGTGTCCTACATCGATGATGCCCACATGGATGCTCTTGTGGCACCAGTGTTCAAGCTGGCAGACCTAACAAGTCTGTACAACAACCGGCTGAAACAGCTTGGAACAGTCTTGACTGGACGTGTTCACTCGACCAAACTCAAGCACCGGATCATGACATATTTTCCGGACATGGAGGAGCACAAGCCTGGCCGAGCAGTTCTGCTAGCTTTCAACGAGGACATCGGATCAGCCCTTCACAAGGCCTGTGAACACGATGCTGGTAGTGATGGTGTTCATCTTGCTAGAGCCGTGAACATAGTCCGACGAGACATGTTGAAGATGAAGACAGCCTTTAGTGGTTCATTTGACGCCCTCTGCCAAGAACAATCCGTGCCAAATTATCTCGTGGCACTAGTTGCTATGATCCTGAATGGTCCCACGATCCAAGAGCAGTCGAGCCACTCATCTGTATCAACACCCACTCTTACAATCTCACAGCTCCTCATGTTCAACATCTACGCACGCCGCCGACAGAGTATGAGTATTGAGTCTACCAAGCACGGCCACAATCGGGAGACCCCCGTGCCTGTGTACCTGGGAATGCTGATGCACACAAAGACTCGCAAACGATACCTGGTTGACACTCTGTTCCACTGGGTCTCTCAGTCTCCTATGATAGGGTGCTGAGCATCTCCACGGACTTGGGGAACAGTATCTGCTGCTTCTTCCAGCAGGAGGGTGCAGTTTGCCCACCTGAACTGAAGAGTGGTCTGTTCACGACTGGCGCAGCGGATAACATCGACCACAATCCCAGCTCAAATAGTGCTCAAGACTTGTTCCACGGCACTGGCATCTCGCTGTTCCAGCACCCGAATAGTGAAGTGCGTGGAGTTCAATGGCTGCGGGTAGTAGTCTCAGATGATGTTACTACAACAGCAACCACTGCACACCTGCCAGAGTCATACACCACTGTACCTCCTGTGGTTCTCGGTAAACGTGAACCACCGATGCCCAAGTTGGCTGGTCCCAACAGAAGTGACTGCCAACTGATCCCTCAAGCAATGCAGGTGGAATACAGGTACACCACAGAAAATATATCATCTGAAAGTTGTACATATTCTGCATTCATATATGTGCCTCAATCTCTTGTTAACTGTGTGTGGTGCTGAGGTCCTGTCTCTTGTTAATTGTGTTGATGAGTTCTTGTCATTTTGACAGGTGGCTAGAGCAGATGGCAGTTAGTGTAGCATCAGACACACGACTACAGGGAGACGAGACTGTGTCATGGGCTGAATATCATGCCAGTAAGCAGTCCATTCCAGAGGAACCAGAGTGTGGCGTGACCCTCACCTCATTGCTGCCTCTCTTCTACGACAAGGCCAAGTCCGTGGCTATGATTCGTCACTCCATGAACGTCATCAAGACAGCAGTTGAGATTCTGAACCCTGGTCAGATCCCAGTCCTCACAGTCGATCAGCCACTGTACGCACTCGCCAAACAGATCCAGTGGAGATGGCCAGAAACACATGGAGAAGATCACTTCGTCATCCTATTTGGTGGACTCCACATTGAGATGGCTGTACTGAAAACTCTGGGTGATCTTCTGGATAGCAGTGGGTGGACAGGAGCTCTGGTGCAGGCAGGAGTTTCTACAACTGGTACTGCTGATTCCTTCCTGAAGGCTGCCCATGTTACACGCACTCGGCGAGCTCACCAGGTCACAGCCAGTAGCCTCTATCTTCTCCTACAGAAAGCCTTCAGCCAAGGAGCAGATGAGGGACAGGATCTAGAAGACTGGTGTGCTGAACGTGTGCAAGCCAGTCCTCAGTTCCACTTCTGGTGGATCATTCTACAGTTGGAACTCACTGTCCTAATCTACGTCAGATCGGTCCGTGAAGGGAACTTCCTGCTATACATTGATGCCCTGAGAAAGATTGTCCCCTGGTTCTTCACCTTGGGTCATACCAACTACGCCAGGTGGATACCAGTTCACCTGCGCGACATAGTGACACTGGCGACCAAACATGCAAGTGTATACACGCAGTTTCTTGCCGGCAACTTCACAGTAAAGACCACTCATGCGTTTTCTGCGATGGCTATCGACCAAGCCCACGAGCAGAATAACGCATTAGTTACGGGTGACGGAGGAGCTGTAGGCCTGACAGAGAATCCCGCTGCATTACGCCGCTGGATGGTGTCTGGTCCAGAGATGGCCAGAGTGATCGTTGAGTTCCAGGCCACATCAGAGACCAAGAAGGCTGTGCACAAACACCATGAGCAGACCAAGCACACACAGGTAGCCTTTGCTAGAGATGTGCGTTCACTCACTCAAGTCATGGGGGAGATGGGCAACCCATTTTGTGATGACAGCAAGGATCTCCTGGTGCTAGACAGCAGAGACCTGGCAGACCCAGCAGTTATCAATACTGTACGCTAGATCGAGAAGCTGGGACAAGAACTGCATGACTCCTATGTCCATGAGAGACTTATCAACCAGACAAAGCCCATCACCGACCCAATCAAGAGAAACAACCTCCCTCTCTTCAGCCGACCTCCAGTCAGAGAGAAGTCAAGAGCACAGCTGCAGGTTTCATCTCTGAAGAACGACTGCTCCCTGTTCTCCAGGTTGTTCATTGCGTCCCAGATACGTGATGGAGATCATAATGAGTTCTTTGCACATGAGAACCAAGCATGTCCCCCTGCACTGTCACACATGGGCAAGATGAGACTTGGAACAAAGTCTGATCTGGTTGGCTGCTTAGAAGATCAGGTCCCTCCACAGGAGAATGCTGCTGCTGCTAGTCCAGCAGTTGAAGTCATCATCCTTGATGGTGCAGCGATCATCAGTATGCTGCCACCTGGCACAGCAAAGACCTTCAACGAGTACGCATCACAAGTATTCTTGCCATACATCACATCTCAGCTGCAGCATACGAGCAGGATGGATATTGTCTGGGATGAATACCTCACAGACAGTTTGAAGGCAGACACTAGGAAGAAGCGAGGCAAAGGCATCAGGAGACGAGTCGAGCCATCTAGTTCCATTCCTGGAAACTGGTAGACCTTTCTTCGCACAGATGAGAACAAGATGGAGTTGTTTGACTTCCTAGCCACCAGAGTAGCAACAACAGACACAGACAAACAAGTCATCAGCACCCACCATAAAGATGTGGTTTGTACGCAGGCCCGAGATGTTGCTGGTCTTGCCCCTTGTAGCCATGAAGAGGCTGACACAAGAATGCTACTCCATGCTGAAGACGCTGTGAGGCAGGGATACAGCAAAGTGTCGATCCTTACAGTAGACACTGGTGCCGTGGTCCTTGTGGTGACACAGCAGCTGGACGTCTGGACATTGATGAGCTCTGGGTTGCTTTTGACACAGGAAAGAACTTCAGGTTCTTGGCAGCTCACGAGATGTCTGTGGCACTGGGACCTAACAAGTGTCGAGGTTTGCCATTCTTCCATGCCCTCACTGGATGCGACACCGTTTCAAGCTTCGGAGGCAGGGGGAAGAAAAAAGCATGGGAAACCTGGAAAGCCTGTGATGAGGTCACTGATGTCACTGCAGCATTCTGTGCCTTGGCTGCCATGCCAACTCCTTCAGCTGTAGATGACCACATGGATGCACTGGAGCGTTTTGTTGTTGTGCTCTATGATCGCACCAGTAGCCAGGAACATGTCAATGAGTGTCGCAAGCATCTGTTCACCCAGAATGGCAGATCAATAGATGCTCTCCCACCAACTCGTGAAGCCCTGAAACAGCACATCAAGAGAGCTACCTACCAAGCCGGCTACTCTTGGGGCCAGATGATGGTGTCCACACCAGAGCTCCCATCGCCCAGTGACTGGGGGTGGGTTCACACCGATAATGGCTGGGACATATACTGGACAACCCTCCCAGAGGCAACTGAGGCATGTCGGCAACAACAAAGGTGTGGCTGCAAAAAGGGATGCAGAGGACAGTGCAAGTGTGTCAAGGCTGCACTCCAGTGCACAGCTCTATGCCACTGTGGTGGGGAGTGTACAAGAGAGTAGAACTGGGACAAGAGAGATCACAGATGATAATTATGTAACATGTACACATGTATCCATGCATCATAGTAGACTCTGTTACCTGGATCTAGAGGTTCCACTGTATAATTTTGACTCTAAGTTGATGTTAGGATCAAACAGAAGCACTCCCTCTGAGTTCAAGAGTGTTAAATGAACAACAGTCATTCCATGGTGCTTGATACCAGTTTTTTGAAGAGTTTGTTGAAGAAAACCGTCCCAAAGTGCAAAAATGCCCCAAAAAATGACCAAATAAATGGTTTATTCACGCTTTGTCATCTTTATTTACTATTTCTTATTTGCTAGAATCTATATTTAGTTAAATAAAACCACTGGTATGCTTCTTAAATATAGTTGTATCCAAATGTATCCTCCTTGTACAAAACAAAATCAGCTATTTTGTAAAATGGCCGCCATTTTGGCTCTAGGAAGAATCTGGAATGTCCCTATATCCAAAAATCTTTGTAAGATACTGCCCTAGCAGTGTGCCAAATTTCATGCTTCTATCACTAAAGGCACATTTTTTTCACATATCTGCCAGACTAAATCTGGGAAGCTAAAGTTAATCGACTGAACTGGCAAGCATCATCACCTTCATGGCTCTGCAAGGTAAATTTAGTGGTTTATTGGTGCACACATTCAGTGCAAGCTAATGTGTATTTAACTCCAATTTATCAGATTTATTAGTTGATTCCTTAAAACCCTCGTGTCAATCGCGACATTTGAACGAATGTGTTTGTTAAGTCGGCTAAGCCTGTTCTCTCCACAAAGCCGACTCAAGAGTGTGTGTGATCATCGCGGTTGATACATAAGCAACTCAATATTGCCAAGGTATATGAAAAATAACTCACAGACAGAATAATTATGACAATAATAGCAAAGCAAACACTTTATTTACTTTTTTGGATTATTATCAATGTCAACACCGTCGATAAGACTGATAATAAACAATAGAGGAACAATGGAGGTGTTAAAACATACAATGCATTATTGCATCACAGCCGATGGTACTTCCAGGGTCATGAAAATTAATCAGTTGCTTTGTGCATATTATTAGTCCCCTACTGGTGAAACCAGAGGGGAAGACAAGGTTTGCTCTCCGTCCGTCTGTCCGTCCCACCTGTGTGTGGTTTTTCCTCTTTTACCCCATACCATTTCACATATTCAACTGAAACTTGGCACATGGCTTTATTATGTTACGTTAAAGTACTAGTTCGACTTTCAGGGAGTTTCGTCAATTTCTCACAGAGTTATGCCCTTTTTTGGAGTCACAAAATATCACACCGGTCGGGGACATGTATTGCTCTTGTTTGAATTACTTTGTGGGGCGACCTTTTGGATAAATTAGGAATGTAAATAGTTTTTCAACATGTTTGTGATCATGAAGAGGTATAGTAGTTAAAACAAGCTACAGAATCATTATCAGCACTGACACATAGCACATTACATTTTGTCGCAATTCACTACTTAATAATAATTTAAAAAATACATGAACACCTGCACAGTGTTAAGTCCACGACAAGCGGCATGCTGAGTCAGTACATATTCTTCAATGTTTGTCGACCTAGCTTTGTAGCCACAATCAGCCATCTCAGTTTTATTGGTAGTCTACGATGTAGCATTCTCTTTACGCCAGCCCAAACACATTTCTCACTGACAACGCATTTCCTGTGTGTCGCCAAATTCCCACCATTGTCCTCAGCGAACTTAACAACTTCCAACTTAAAAGCCACCATGTTTGACTTCCATGACTTTAAGGGAGGCATTTTGAGATGACGTCATAAGGATGGATGCATACGATTGGGATTGAAAGGGATGGATGGAACGTAATTGGTGAGTGCGTGCTCGTTATCAATTGGATAATTCGATCATTCTGCACATGTCAGCGAGTGCATTAATGCTTAATTGCTCAACCAATCGGCAAACATTTCAGGCAATGATTTCCGCAGTGCGTTTTCAATTAACAATTATACAATTTACATCAGAAAATATCAGACTTTGCAATTTTTCTCACTTATTGCAATCCAAAGTCTTAAACCCGATAATCGATGTCGATTCTGAGCACAAGTTGAGGCCCGGACTTCCGGCAGAAAAAAATATCCACTTATACGCCAAAGAAATACCGTGCATGAAGGTAAAAGTAAATTATGCAAACATGTTTAAACTTCCATTTGTAATCATGGACAAAAGTTTCCAATGTGTGACAATCAGTGTGATTTCACCGAATGCTTGAGAGAGAAAAAAATGATGTTTCCTCTAATGATTGCAGTTCTAAAACATTTTTCATTCAATTATGAAAGACAATTGCAAGATGGACCACACCTACCATATTTAAATTAAAATAACAAAACAAAAAAAAGAAAAAGTGTGTTTCAGAGACTTGCTCGATTGTCATCGTACGTAGTCTTTCACTGCAGTCTTATTTGTGTAAAAACAAGTAATCTAATTTTGTTTTTCTTACACAATAAACTTTTTTTTTTTTTAAACTTCAAATTGCACACCCATTCTGATTCAAGTCAGCTTTAAAAATTACCCCCGTGTGGGGGTGACGGTCATCTCTATAATGTTTTTTTACTATCATAATCGATGAACCGTTGCCAGATATCTCCTAAAATGACAGACGAGATAGGTTTTGAAAATGGCGACTTTCACAACTTTCGTGACCTTGTGACCTTGACCCTGACCTCGAATCCGGGAAAAAAATATGTCGTTGGGTATCACTCATCGACCTCTACCCACATACCAAATTTCATCAAGATCGGAAGTAAAAAGTTTTCTTTGTACCGGGAGGTGTTTTTGACCATCTTCCAGGTTACGTGGCGGCCAAACGGGACGGAAATTCAAAAATCTGTCCGGTTAGATACAAGATAATATTTTTTTATATCATAATCAATAAACAGTTGCCGAATATCTTGTAGAATGGCAGACTAGATCGGTTTTGAAAATGGCGATTTTTATAACTTACGTGACCTCTTGACCTCGTCCCTGACCTTGAACCCGGACAAAAGTTATATCGTTGTGCAACACTCATCGATCTCTACCCACATACTAAGTTTCAGCAAGATCAGAAAGAAAAATTGTTGACGGACGGACGTACGGACGGATGGACATTTGGTCCGGCTTTATTAGGTCATCTCGGTAGAGATGACCTAAAAATGGAGAGCTGACCAAAAGAAGCTCAGGTGTAAAGCAATCCAAACAATATTCTCCCATCAGTTGATTCCTAAACACCGAAAATATAATTACAACAAAAAAAGCACATTTTAAAGTGTTGCTATTATTATTATTATTATTCAGATAATATATTGATCTAAGTTGTTACTCTTCCACCAATAAAATTGGCAAAGTATGAACACATTCTCCTCGTTGGGTCAGACTACAAATACAATGACATACACAATCCCACACAAATTGGATATAAAATGCTTCTAATTATTCATTGTCGCAACTCTCTCTATATACGGCTCTGGTGGTGCCCATGTGGGGGTGGGGGAGGATTGAGGTAATGTTGTACATATCATTGGTGACAACGGGGAAAAGGGGAAGAAGTTCCATGCATGTCACTGGGGGGAGGAGAGGAAGGAGGAAGGGAAGGGTGGGTTTCACACGCGTCAACAACACAAAGAAGGTTACCTGCATGGCACTCTTTCCAAGTTTCACCACCTGGAAAAGGGTGACTGCCTCCATTTTCCCGTTGGGTGGTTGAAGGTGGTGCCCATTAGCCCGCCCCTGGTTCATTCCACCTCGTGCAGCAGACCCACCGCCCCTCCCACCACGGCCACCGCCTCGACGCCCTCTCTTAGCCGCCTGCAATTATACGTAGACATTAGAAACATGAATGTAAGATCAGTACCCATGTGACTCATATATTGCATGTGCATGCGAAAACCATTCTAATCATCGGAGAGCGAAATATTCAGACTCAAACTGATGGGATCATTCATCGAGTCACACAGCCTGTGTTTGGCTCCCAGACTTAAAAAAAAAAAAAAACATCTGCTCACCAATAAGCTCATTCTCTTTTTCTCCGATCTACCAAATAGGTTCACACCAATGTGCAGTCCTTGTATTAAGGACTCTTGCCATAGACATAACTCCAGATTTCTATCATTGCAATGAGCCCAAGCTGATTCATGAAAAAAAAAGTTTCATTATAAACCTGGTGCTAAAGTTTATCGTTAATTTATGACAGTTTTAACGAATTTAAAAATGATGGCTCATTTTGATCTCGGCACACACACAAAAAAAAAAAAAACGCACCGTTGGAATTTTTTTTCCAGGATCGAGGCTCATGGAGGAACAAGGTAGAAATGACAGTGACACAAATATCAATGGAATGACTGAACAAGAAAAGAGGAAAGGGAGTATGTTTGTATGGAGCAAATGCTGAAACGCACAAGTAAAATGTTTGGGTTAGGAAAGGTTATGGGGGGGAATAAAGATCATCGGTCAGAATTTGGAGTGATAAAAGATGGTGGTGCACTGCTTGCTTGAAGTACAGGAGGGAAGAGTGACACAGGACTGCATCTGGAAGGTGGCTCCATCAACGTTAGAAATGAGGAATAAAATAATTGAGGTTTAAAATTTGAGGACTTCAAGCAATTAAGAAAGAGAAAACTTTCCCATACAAACCAAAAACAATGGTGTCAGTGTATCAACATTTCATTAAATACAAATCATTTTTCTTACCAACGTACACCTAACTCAGAGATTGACAAAAAAAGGAGTTAAACAAGCAATTAATTCTATGCTTGCAACCAAGTACGATAAAAAAAATTTAAAATTGAACATTCAGATGAAATTGTTCCGAAGGGAAGGCGGAAGAGGTGAGAGCCCGAATAGCCACAGGTGCAATCAAGTTTGCGTCAGTGTAAAATAAGTCATGATGAACCATTTTGAATTTTTTTTTAGAAATGACACAGGTGGAAGTGTAGCATGCCTGCGGACTTTAAAACGTAAATCAATTCTGCACTACACTGCTGTTTTAATTTTGTGGTTCCTGCAACACAAAACTAAATCATAATAAAAAAAAATTGCATCTGGTGCTTATGTCAATGCCAGAATTTTGCTCGGATGCTGGCGACGCCTTGTCATCTGTCGAAAGACCATGGGATTTGTAACGTCTCCAGCTAATGCTAGCAGACGGGCCCCCAAACTTAGAATCCCTCTGAAAGACGGCGCACGTTGCGATGTAACTTTGTGATGCTCACAAAGCACAAATCAATCGATTTATAGTAAGTTGAGAAATGGAACCAATACGAGACAGCTCAAAGGTAAGTGTGCTTCTTTCACTATCCTGTTGGACGATAGATATGCCGCACACAAATGTAACATGTACGCATTGCATCACGCTATTGTCGAGACAGAAGGATAACCGTTTTGAGGACAGCATTACGGATTTCAGAGAGATGTCACACCAACAAATGTGCATGTTAAACTCCACAAACAACAAAAGAGTTTAGAGTTCTTACCGGGCCACCCTTCCCACGACCTGCACGTTTACGGCCAGGGGCCACAATCTCGAATCCAGGTGGATCATCCTCATCAAACTCTCCATCTGAAGGGACTTGCTCGTTCTCCCTGCACACCGAGCACAAAGTTCCTCTTTATCAGTGAAAGCACAAACTACAACTCACCAGTTGACTGCAATATGTATTAATACAAAATCTGTTATGACTGTAGCAGCCAATAGCTGTTTTACAGCATTAGGCATTGAGCAAAATTACATATGGTTTTATGCATTGGGCATTTTCCTGAAGCTCCTGAAGCTTATAACATGCAAACCAGTGTGGTTTTTCTCTTAAATGACTGACCACTTCCCAGAATTGCATGAAGACTATGTCCTCCTGCGACTGAATGACTGACTGACTGACTGACTGACTGACTGACTGACACACACACACACACACACACACACACACACACACACACACACACACACACACACACACACACACACACACACACACACACCTTTCTAAAACACAGAAAAGGCACTTCCAACTTTTCGGTTGGAAGCACCTTTTCTTTGTCAGGAAAAAAAGGCGTATCCGACCAAAAAAGTCACCAGATCCACTCTGCTAATTGAAGTAATAAGCAAGAGCAGACCCGGTCTCAAGTGGCATTTCACCCACTTCTCAGTGGGCTTCCTCAGGCCAATAGACTTCCTCAAGCCAATCTATTGGCCCGAGGAAGCTCGCTGGGAAGAGGGTGAAACATCGCCTGAGACCGGGTCTGCTTTTGCTTATCTATAATTCTATAATTCCAGCAATCTGTGTGTGTGTGTGTGTGTGTGTGTGTGTGTGTGTGTGTGTGTGTGTGTGTGTGTGTGTGTGTGTGTGTGTGTGTGTGTGTGTGTGTGTGTGTGTGTGTGTGTGTGTGTGTGACCGCTGTTTCTCGACAACCACTGATCCGATCTCATTGAAAATTGCCAGGTATATTGCTGGGGACCTGAGTATGTGCCTTTTCAAGGTTTGATATTAATCAGACAAGTGCTTCCCAAGTTATGGCCATTTATTTACCAAACCAATGGGAAGACACGTTGTTGCGTGGGCGTGGCCGATGGGGAAGGGAAGCTCAGCCACGTTCCCCATTACGGGTTACAATGTACGGGCTTCCGGAGAGTGATGACTTCGTGTATTCTAATAATTTCTCGATTTCTTATGCGCATTTATAGATAAACACAATGGCCCAAGTTATGATCGTTTTCATATTAGACGGTGTATAAATTTCGGGAACATCAGAGTGCTGGTATGTTCCGAACCAGGAAGTAAATTTTTTCTCTCTCTTCTCTTCTCTTTTTGTTTTTCCTTGCTACGACATTGCGAAAAGGTAAAATACATTGGCGCTAATTGAATAATTGGGTATTAAAAATAAATTGCGAATAATCGTAATTGCGAATAATATCGAACTTCCGGGTCACGCACGTTCGGGCACATGAGAGCGAAGAAACGGCCTGTGTGGTGTATTTATTTATTATTATTATTATTATTATTTTTTTTTTTGACGGGCACGTACTAGTTACTTAAATCAGTGGAGTAGATATAGTTTGCTTTTTGGTTGGAAACTCCTTTCTTCTTTTTAAAATGTATCCCAACTACCCCAATCCTGTAGTGTGTGTGTGTGTGTGTGTGTGTGTGTGTGTGTGTGTGTGTGTGTGTGTGTGTGTGTGTGTGTGTGTGTGTGTGTGTGTGTGTGTGTGTGTGTGTGTGTGTGTGTGTGTGTGTGTGTGTGTGTGTGTGTGTGTGTGTTGGTGTACACACATATTGCCACAGAAATGTCTTCAGGGGTAAATGGAGAACAGATTACAACAGCTTTTTCATTGGGCATATCAGAATAAGTGTCATGTAATGAATGTAATTAACAAGAATGTTGAATGACGTGTTTAGAAAGCTCTTGTCCTATCCTGCACGAGTGTTTGTGTCTGAGCCCTGTCTTTCCACTCCATTGACGCTGCAACATTTTCCATGTAAATCAGTCTGTGTGTTTTTTTCCATCAAGCAGAACTGTAAGAAAGGTTGCGGCATGATCTGATAAAGGCCTCCTGTCACACAACAGCAGCAAACGAGGCAAGTGATCGGAAATCTACTGGATTCCTCCCCAGCCAATCAGTGCAGGCACAGGATCCTCATGTGACGTCAGACCAAGAAAAACCGGAAGAGGGGACGCAAGGTGGCTGAGTGCAGATTGCACTGAGGAGAACACCGGCTGTGTGGAGATATCACGCTGTGGAGAACAGGCTGTGCTTCATGGTCCAGTTCATTGCATGGTTCAGCCCAGCTCCGCGGACAGGTTCCAGCGTCTCTCTTCAATCTGATTCATCAACCTCCTGCTGTGTCCCTTGTTCACCGTATGAGTGGCAGGCCAATAAGGTTAAATAATTAAGTCAATGATACACCGTGGTTGCAAGTGATAAGTCTTAACCATTCATTCCGTTTAATTTTTTTCACCGCTTGCGGCCGTGTTGTCTTCTCTTCTATCAAACCCGTTTTTCCTTAAAATAATCGCTTGTTAATGAGATTCCTGTCTGTGGTCACTGAGGGAATGAGGGCTCTGAGCACATGAGTTAATTTGTCATGACAAATCCGTTAGACGGGTAAATTGGGTTTGTGCATTTAAGGTGCCATTTTAAGGTGAACCCCCTCTGCTCAGCTTATCCCTGTCGGAATATTCTCCATGGCCTCGTAGTTCATAAACAAAAATTAATATATGATTCATGAAGTTCTCCGACCTGGACGAACGCAGTGACGATACCGTCACGCCGACATCAAAAGTGCAGCCCCAGAAGGGCTTCTTGCAGTGAAAAGATGGCAAAATCAAATGCTGTCACCAAGCAGATGAAAAGCGAAGCTACCGATGACTTTTGACCTTTTAGAGCTAGTCAGAGCAACACATCGCTGTTCCATCCACTCAGTGATTTTGAAGCTTTATAGCTTTATAATTGTTAATGATGCACCCCAAACTGTGATTGCTGAGGACACCAGATCGAGTGCCATTCATCATATATATATATATATATATATATATATATATATATATATATATATATATATATATATATATATATATATATATATATTTTTTTTTAAACAATGTGTGGTGTAATAAGGATATGATCCACATGTTTCGATTTACCGTCCGATCACATTACGTGCCTTCTCGTTGAATGGTTTGCATTTGCGGGAACAATCGTCTGGGTGGCAGACGGACGGTTGTTCTTTGCGAATTATGCGGTTTTACCATGTGAGACATAATCCGTGGCGATGATAACTATAACAGTCAGGAGGTGTGTAAACGATGAACATGGTCATCAGTGTTTAGATATTTATCGATAAGCCATCCTGATGAGGGCAAACAAGCCCAAAATCCAGATAGGTCGCTCTGTTTGATGTTTAACTGATGTTAACCATGTAATCTTTGTCTGTTTGACAGTCACCAGAATGAGGCCTCTGGGTTGGAGGTGACGCTTTGGTCTAGAATTATATCCAATGGAGATCGGGGGAGTGCTCTTCACACTCCACAAGTTTCAATATACATGTGTATATGTATATATATATATATATATATATATATATATATATATATATATATATATATATATATATATATATATATATATATATATATATATATATATATATATATATATATATTGTCACATGGAAAGGGGGGGATGCACAGCTCAACTGTGGTAAGTCAACTATGGTCATGTGTTTTGCATAGGTTTGATTGCCATGTAACAGGGACCTGCCAGAGTAAGTCGTTTGTTGCATGTGACGCTGAAGAGGCAGCGTATGTAACTTATAGACAGTGTAGACAGATTATGTACGTATATGCAAAACCTATTGTTTGTGGGCGGGGCTAGGTGTGGACTTCCCATCGCAGTGGCACAGAAGCACAACGAGGCCAATTATGATCCCTCTGGCCAGTTTCTACCAGCCATGCGGAAGCCGTGGTCTCTTCCGTGCTCTGGAGCCAGAACAAAAGACGTATGTTTATTTTTGTTGGAGCCACCCCTGTGGGTGGCACTCGAGAGGGAGACTCTGCACAGGAGGAAGAGGAAGACTCGAGTCCACAAGGAAGAGAACAGAAAGGCTTGTGTGGAGAAAACCGAGTCCACCAGGGAGAGGCTCGTGTATGAGAGAACTAACAGAGTCCATGAGCAGAGCAACAAGAGAGGCTTGCGTGAAGGGAAGACGGAGACCTCGCTTGCTTGGAAGAAGCCTCGTTTAGAATTGACCCAAGCTGGGATCACCCTGTTTTTGGAGGGCCTGGAGGAAGAAGACGAGAAGAAGAACTCATGGGAAATCAGATGGCGACTCTGCGGGGGCTAGCCGCAGACATACTAAATGTTGTCTCAGATGGTAGTATGAGCAGCGATCATACCTGCACCACCCTGAACCATCGGTTTGGTATGGCACAGCTGCAGCAACGAAAGCTTAATGCTCGTGAGACACTGCAGTAGTGTGCTCAGGACACATCCCAATCCATGAGGATTGCATATCGAGACCACACAGCAAAGGGTGTGGGAGAGTCTGGCATTGGAAAAAATTATGGCTGCTCTACCCAATCCTGAAATCCATGTCCTAGTGGAGCTTCAGGCACCGGCGACTGTGCATCGTGCCACTGAGTGCACGGCCAAGCTAAATTTTTGCGACACCTGAACCGTGCACTGGATTGGCCGGCAATGAAGGTTCGCCAAGTGGAGGTTCAGCATGAAGAGGACAAACTGGAGAGAAAGGGAATTGCCCAGATTTTAATGGGGATAAGCCAGCAGTTGTCAATTTTGACATGGGAAAATTTTGCAGTGGGGAGGTCACAGCAGTGCAGTCCTGGACCGCCACCAGACAATCTCAGTGCACAGAGAATGGGAGGTTCTCCGTCCGGGTTTTGGAGGGGTCCATTTATGGGCAGTGGTTTCTGGTGTGGAAGAAGGGCCAAGGGTTTTCACAGAGTCACCAGTACTGCGTGTCCCACTCAGACCCAGATCTCCGCACAGGTCACATGACCTCCAGGACAAAGGACCTCTCCAAGGCCAACATAGGCTTGAAGAATCAGTTCTGGAGGGTGAGGCCGGCAGTCGCTCCTGGTGACTCAAGAAACCAGTGGGGTTTGAATTGGTGAAGGTAAATTGTGGTTAAGATAGGCCTTCTTGTTTATTGTTTTTAAAAGCCATTGTCTCCCCCTTCCAGGACAATGGAGCGAGGAGATAAGAAGGGAGACCATTGTTTTAAAAAAATTGTACATTTTTAAATTTATTGAAACCAAGGGGGTAGTGTGTTAAGAAGAGTAGGTAAGGTTAGCTGCAGTTCATCTCCCACAGCCCTCTCTCGTTTATTTGGTAAGTTAATTAGGTGTGTAACAGTAAGAGCTAAGGCTGAAATCTTGGGTTCCCAACGGAGAACCCTGGCAGGTGCCTAAGGTTCCAGAGAGGGGGCTGTGTTACGTGAAAGGGGGTGGAAGATCCATAGCTAGACTGTGGTAAGTGAAGTATGGTCCATATATTTCGAATCGGATAGATTGCCATGTAACAAGGATGTGTCAGAATAAGTCGTTTGTTATACGTGATATGTAATTTATAGACAGATTAATTATGTATATGCAAAACCTCTTATTTGTGGGTGGGACAAGGTGTGGACTTTCCATTGCAGAGGCACATGTGGCACAGGTGTGCGATATCAATTATGATCTCTCTGGCCAGTTTGTGCCAGCCATGGCTGCGCAGTGGGCTGTGGAGCCAGAAGAAAAGGTAAACGTTTAATTTTATTCGGGCTGCTCCCCCCCCCCCTTCGTGTGGACAGGAGAACTGAATCGACCAGAAGTCCACAGAGCGGAATACCAACGTCTGGTTGCAGTGCCCAAACCCCTCATCACACCTGGTAATGCATGTTTGTGAGACCAGTGATGCAAAGAGCACAGGCAATGGATTACCAAGCAGTGTAGAAATGTGATATGGTCAGATGAATCATCCTTCACCATGTTCTCGACAAATGGACGAGTGCACGTGTGGCACTAACCGAAAGAACTCCACAACCCTGAGTGCTTGGTTCGAACAGTGAAGGGTTCTGGTGCTTCTGTAATGCTGTGGGGAACGTTTTCCTCGCATGGTTTGGAGGCAGTCATTCACTTAGAAGGCAAGGTCAATGCCAATCACTACCTAAAGGGATTGAGTGATCATCTTCACCCCATGTTGCAGCATCTCTTTCCTTCTGTGAGGGAGTCTTCCAAGATGACAATGCCCCACCCACAGAGCACATGTGGTCGCCCAATGTTTTGGTGGGCAGGACACTGATGTTATCCAAAGATGATGGCCTTCTCAGTCACTCGACCTGAATCCATTCGAGCATTAATCGGAAATCCTGAAACGATGCCTGAGACAGCATTTTCCATCTCCATCAAACAAGTGTGAGTTGATTGACTTTCCTGTGCAGAATGGTGCCACATCCCTCCAGTAGAATTCCAGAGCCTGGACTCTGCTATGGCGCATACAGGCCGTACTGGCTCATGTGATGGCCCAATGCCCTATTAAGTGACTTTACATTGGTGTTTCCATTTTTTTGTCCACTACCTGTACATGCTACCTTACATTACATCAGTGAGCACATACACACCTCAACTTAAATATTACATGTACATTGCCGAGCATCTCCGGTTGGGTTACTACTGAATCAAGCTGCGATTCGATTACAAAAACAAAAACTTACTATTCAATCATTTTAATGGGTTTCCCACACACTCATTTACCCTCCAGTAATCACAGAAAATGAAAGAGACAGTATGGTGGATTTTCAGCGTATGCACAATGTTGCAATTTGAGCTAAGCAAGTAAAAGATAATATCAGTCTTTTTATGGGGTAACTAAACAGTGAACCAGTGGAAGAGCAATTGTAGAAATAGAAAAGATGTAAAGCAATTGTTAAATGAGCAAAACAAGTATCCATACAATTGCACTGAAGGTAATCTATCTACAGTATTTGAAAACGGAAATGAATAGGGGAGCATTAAACAACCAACCCAGTTTTGTGCTTTTGTTACCTCCACCACTGAAGATGGGTGGAGGTTATGTATTCACCCCTGTATATCGGTCTGTCTGTTTGTCTGATTTGTGAGTGGGATATCTCAAAAAGTTAGGAACGGATTCAGATGAAATTTGGTGGACAGGTTGAGTCTTTGACAAGTACAAATTGCTTAGATTTTTGTGAAGATCCAGATACAGATCCGATATATTCTTAAGTGATTCTTCACAATTAAGAGATAGGGCCAAAAACGATGTACTGCATTGCGCAATATCTCAAAAAGTTGTGTTCATCAAAAATCAACACAAGTTCATCAAAGGATTGCACATTACTTTGGCAAACTCCTTTGCCCAGAAAACACCGCACAATCTCAACTTCAGCTCAATGCAATGGTGCCCGCTCGGTCGCCACCACCACTTAGTCAGAAACTATCAGATCATGTCCAGGGAGTTATGCCATGGAGGACATTAGTTCTAAACCTGACAATGAGAGGTTTGGAAGTGACCTACACCTGTCACTGATAAACAAATCAAGTTTGTTTTCACCATTTAAGTTGCATGTAACAGAGGAAAGCTGAAGTAGTTCACTTTGTATTTCTGGCCATATCCCAAAACCTCCCTTCTGCACTCCACTCCACTCCACTAATCTGCCACCCCAATTCACCTCCCCCATCCTCATCATGAAATTGTATAAAAGCAGGATGAAGAAAGTTCAGCAACAATACTTACGGTGGCACTGGAATTTCAGACGTAATCATGCTTAGCACATCGTCTTTCCGCCACACACTCCGTAAAGAGCCACGTCACGTCACGCACCCCAGGTTTCTCCTGCTTGCGATTGCTGTGTATATTATACACACCTGATGCCTGCAAACAGACAAATTATCATCAGCAAACACTCCAGCAAAAATCAACCGGCAATGAATGGCCACCGTACATTTCAAGGCCATCTTCAACTCGGCAACAAGAATCAATTTGGACATAAAAACAAATAGAAAGCATCTAAAAATGCAAAGCCCGTCCGGGTCTGCTGTGTACTCAAACTACACTTGATGTAAACAAGAGCTAAAAATAAAATAAATAAATTTGTACATTTTATTAATTTCTCTCCATATTGTCACAGTAAAGGTTTTAAAAAAAAAATTGATGACAATAGCTCAAATGGTAAAATAAGAAGTTGTGCCCTTCACAGAGAGACAGACAGAAGCGATTGCAAAACCCCGTCTCTGCTTTGCCGGGTGAGAGGGGGGTTGGGGGCGGATGGGGTAATTGCACAAAAAGTAGCTGTTTAGCCACCCTATGGCTGGGTATAAGATGTGAATTTGAAGTGGAATTCAAATTATTTGCTGAAAGCAAATATTGTATGGTTATGTTGGCAATAATTTTAATATTTTGAAACATTTTCAGTCGATTTAAAGTTATCATAATGAATGCAAAGAAACAAACTTTTTTGTGTGTGTGTGTGGGGGGGGGGGGGTGGGAGGGGTACAATCCAATTAATGTAATTTGTCTTCACTTATTCTGGTTAAAAAAAACAAAAACATTGCAACATATTTGCTCCAAGGTGGAAAAAACATGTTTTTGGCTGCGTAATAAACCGATGGAGTGTGAGATGAGTGAAGGGTGTTACATATATATATATATATATATATATATATATATATATATATATATATATATATATATATATATATATATATATATATATATATATATATATATATATATATATTGATGTGCCATACACTTTCCAGAGCATTGGTGCTGATGGAGTTTCTTGGCCAGGGTTATCCTGGGTGGTTTGCAATTGCCTTCCCAGGATTGTTAGTCCGTGCTCTATCTTTTTAAATGCTGAGCTCAGCCAGGGTTTGAACCATCGACCTCCAAGACTCAGAGTAGACACTCCAGCCATTACACCACTAAGTCTGGTTCACATTTTTAGCTCACCTAGTTATTTATTGAATCCAACAATCACTCATACACAACTTTATAGTTGAAACATTTATGGAACAGTTTGAGTAATGTTTGAAGTTTTGTTGAGTACACACTGTCCACCTTCTCTTTCAATGAACATTTGTTTTCTTCCCTTTTATTTTTGATATCATAAATGAACTGCTCATGAGTTCCTTGATTTAACATTGCCAAAAAATGGATCGGCAGTTGTGGGCCCATTGTTTAGACCCAAGATCCCTGGACCTGACTCCCTGTGATATTTTTTGGTGGGATTTCATCAAGAAAAGAGATTATGCTATGCACCCACAGTCTTTGTATGAGCTACAAGATTGCATCACTAATGGTGTTGGGGCATATCCCACGCAATCTGTGTAGACATTATGGGGTCATTCCGTGTCAAATCAGCCAAAAAAATGAAATTCTGCGGTGACCCCCTCAGATTTTCCTGAAAAAATTCTCAAAGCTACCTTAACATATATATGAGGACGGTTTGCCAAATTATAGCTCAACATTCCAAGTAGTGTCCGAGATAGGGCCCTACAAACACCCTAGGGGTGTTTCAATTCTGACAGTTGCGAGTTACAGATTTGTATCAGAAGCATTTTTGGAGGGCTCTAAATTCCAGAGTTTTACAAACAGAGTTCTGAAAATTCACACAAATGGTGCCTATTAGTGAGGCTTTCAGAATCTGACATCAAAAATGTTTTACTCAAAATACTTTTTAAGATAAGTACTCTCAAAAGTAGTGATTTGTAACATGCAGTGAAAAAAATTTGAGTTTTCAAATTGCTGCCAACAGTCAGTTTATTCATCGTGAAGAATTTTGTTACCCGATTTACATAATCGAGTGACTGGATCATTTACACAAGAAAACTGAAACCTTTTGGAGCAAAATCCTGGGTGCTATAGGTGTCTGAACTTTGCTCCAGACTCAACGACACTGAAATTTACCCCGGTTTTACCCCAAGTGTTCACCATGTTGACAGTTACACAGCTCTTTTAAATTTTTGTCACTTGAAGACACATACATAGGCAAACTGTGGTAGAAAATTCAAGAGTTGTTCTCAATCCCTTCTATTTTTAAACGAATTTTTTTTATTACATCAATTTCTAATGATTCTACAGTCGCAAAAGCTACTTTTTTTAAAAATTAATTTTTTACGAACAAACATATAGAAAAAAATAAAGATATTGTAAGGAAGTACGACTTAAGTGGAATCTAACGATATATAAATTAGTTTAGTCAAGCTTAAAGAAGTGTACCAAAATCATTTCCAAAGTTAGGCATGAAGCACAACTCTATCTTATTTAGGCTTTAACCGAATACACAGCCCTGTAGTAACTGCCAATGCTCATTGTTACATTTTATTATATCCTGGCAATTATAAAACTAATCACTGTTCACTTTGTACAATGGATCCAAGTACATTTGTCCAAACAATTTGATATGAAATTATGCAAAAAAAGTTGAATCAGATATTGTACCTACATTTACAAACGGATGTGGACTTTCGTAGAATGTACACTAAGTACATAAACAATTAGATATGCAAATGAGTATTTATAATGGTGATTATTATGATCACATCAAGAACCTGGTGTTAGCACAGTGGTTAGGGCAGTGGCTTGGGATCCAGAAGGTCCTGAGTTCAAGCCCCGTTGGGCCACTGAATTAATACACCAGGGGGTTGACTCAGCCTGTCATCCTTCCGAGGTCGGTGAAATGAGTACCGGTGTACTGGGCCGGTGTATACCCTGGTTAAATAGGTGTACCATATCCCTGTGTCGTCAGAGGTGACCAGGGTTGCGTCAGGAAGGGCATCCGGCACATGTAAAACATGTGCCAAATCACTATGCGGATCATACGGATGATCCGCTGTGGCGACCCCTAACGGGAGCAGCCGAAAGAAGAAGAAGATTATTATGATCACATCATGTGTCTTAATTAACCTCCGCCATCGAAGATGGACAGAGGTTACTGTTTTTACCCCTGTCTGTTTGTTTGTTACTTACGAAATCTAAAGATTTCGTGAGTATATTGATGACTTCCGTTTCTGTTTGTATGTTTGTTTGTTTGTTTGTAGGCACGATAACTCGAGAACGGAAGAAGCTACCAATGTCAAATTACACCACGTGATTCAGGAGGGTGATGGCTAGTGCTGATTAGATTTTGGTCAAAATCGGTCAAAGGTCAAGGTCACAGTGAAGTCAAACATCCAAAAAAGATAACTCGAGAACGGAAGAAGCTACCAGTGTCAAATTACACCACGTGATTAAGGAGGGTGGTGGCTAGCGCTGATTAGATTTTGGTCAAAATCGGTCAAAGGTCAAGGTCACAGTGAGATCAAACATCCAAAACATTCGATTTTTGATGGTTTGGTACAGAGTCATCGTAGAAACTTGTGGTTTGCGTCGCTACCTTCTCAGAGACAGCTTTTATTAGACAAGGTCAGAGGTCAAGTTGACGATTTCGTAAGTACCAGTCTATGACTGCTTGTTTGTTTGTTTGTGAACAGTATTACGGAAAAACTCCTTGACGGATTTCGACGAAACTTGGTGGGGGGATTAGGTATGGTCCAAGGATCATGCCATTACATTTTGGACTTGGTCCAAAGTCCAATATGGCCGCCATTTTGAAAAAATATTTGAATTTTTGTTTTTGCATTTCTACATGTTTTAAGTGATTTCTAACCAAAAAAAAAAATTGTTAGAGAAAAAAAAAGAAAAAAAAAATTTTGCAACTTTTTTTCAACAAAATTTCGATATTTTTTTTTTTTTTGCAATTCTACATCTTATAAGTGATTTCCAACGAAAAACATGCCAAAATTATAATTGCGGCTGATTTTGGAACTTCAGGTGGATATACCCACGTAAAACCAATTCCTGTCTCAAGGAATCGAGTTATGATTTGTTGAATTGAGTATGTAAAAGTTAAAAGTAAAAGGGAAAGTTGCAAACTATAACTCTGTGAGCACTGTTGACGTCAAATTGAATGAATAGGATATCAGGTTCACTTGAGTGACCTAGCAGTATTGGCGGCGGAGGTTTTGCACTCTACCGAATGCTCCCCCTCTCGTTTGTAGTTGAGATTGGCGGAGGCCTTAAACTAGAATATGCTTTCAAAAAATGTGAGCCAAATTAAAGTAACCACATACTTGTTCTGACCAAAAAAAAAAACACAACAATTTGATCATTGTGGTGCCAACTTATGAATGTTTGGCATGGCTTCCACTTCAAAAGCACACCTATTGCTTTTATTCTACATCTTTCATTGAAAATGTTTTTTTTTTTAAATAGTGGGCCTTTTTAAAAATAGAAGGGATTAAGAACAACTCTTGAATTTTCTACCACAGTTTGCCTATGTATAAGTCTTTAAGTGACAAAAATTTAAAAGAGCTGTGTAACTGGCAACATGGTGAACACTTGGGGTAAAACCGGGGTAAGTTTCAATGTCGTTGAGTCTGGAGCAGACACCTATAGCAGACAGTTCAGACACCTATAGCACCCAAGATTTTGCTCCAAAAGCTTTCAGTTTTCTTGTGTAAATGATCCAGTCACTAGATTATGTAAATCAGGCAAAAAAATTCTTCATGATGAATAAACTGACTGTTGGCAGCAATTTGAAAACTCAACTTGTTTTGACTGCATGTTAGAAATCACTACTTTTGAGAGTACTTATCTTAAAAAGTATTTTAAATATAACATTTTTTTATGTCAGATTATTAAAGCCTCACTCATCGGCACCATTTGTGTGAATTTTCAGAACTCTGTTTGTAAAACTCTGGAATTTAGAGCCCTCCAAAAATGCTTCAGATACAAATCTGCAACTCACGACTATCAGAATTGAAACACCCCAAGGGTGTTTGTAGGGCCATATCTCGGACACTACTTGGAATTTTGAGCTATAACTTGGCAAACCTTCCTCATATATGTTAAGGTAGCTTTGAGAATTTTTTTCAGAAAAATATGAGGGGGTCACCGCAACCCCTGGCTGAAATGATACGGAATGAGCCTATGGACAATTTTGTTCAACGTCTCCAGACGTGTATTGAAAGAGAAGCCTGTGGACATGTTGAGTATTTTATGTAAAAGGGTGGGTGAGGGGTCCATAGCTAGAATGTGTTAAGAATAGTATGGACCACGCCATCGAGGAGGGTGGCATTACTCTTGTATTAGATATCTGTGAAGGTAAGTCATATGGTTAAACGTGCACCGAGGATATGGCAAGTGTGAACTTTAAAACAAAATAGGGAAAACTTATTGCAATAGGTGAGGCCAGGTGGAGGACTTGTGGCATTAAACAACAAAGATAGAAGGGAACTTGGAAAGTGCTCCGTGCTTATAGCGAGGACTTTCCATGAACTGTTTGGTCAGTGAACCATAAGCCATGGTATAGTTGGCTGTGGAGAACTGGGAAGGGATGAGACAGCCACAAAGACAGCGTCTCGCATTGGAAGCGGGTGGCCAATGAGAGGGACCCGCCGTGCATGAAGACGGTCCTGGAAGTGGAAAGGGCCAAGGCTGCGAATGCACATGGCAGTTGGAGTTGTACTTAAGGAGAGAGAACAACTCTCTCTGTTTCATCACCTAAGTGGGAAGGAGATTTTAGAGAGACACAGATGCTGCATCCAGAGACATGACCAGCCTGTTCAAGCCACCATCATGGTGGACCCAGAAACCAAACCCTTGCCCATCACAAGCCCTCACCTGTTCTGTTCCTCTTTGTTGAGAAAGTCCATTATTTGGTGCCATTAGTTGGGATTAGGCCTTATTTCTTTTGTACATAAGATTACATGTTCCATCATCCCCTGTTGGTGTCTGTCAACCACTTGATCTGTTCCACATTTAGTGATAGCATCCAGGATCTCTCATCCCCCGTATTACTTTTGTGAACATTCTAATCACAACTGTCTTCCTGCCTTTTGCCTCTTGAGCATTTCACCACCAATTTCAGCTTGAATTGGAACAATCCTTGAGGTTTGGTGAATAACAGTAAGAGTGCGCTACATTAAAAGATCGTTTCGGAACTTACGGAGGTCTTTGGCCATCTGTCTGAAATGGTCTATGTTAACGGACCCGTCTGATGCAACCGTACTCATCAAAACATCAAACATTACTCAAACGATTCCATATTCAACTAGAAAGTTGTGTACGCTTGTTTTATTGAATAAATAAAAATGCATACCTATTGAAGGGGCACCTTATACATTGAGAACATGAGTATTGTATATTATACCAATTGTAACATCACTTGACGTGAGCACAAGTATGCATCCTACTATTCATTAACAATAGCTCATTGGCTTTGACACCAATACAAGCTTTAATTACGGACCCGAGGCATCAAAAAGCTACACGTATCAAACAAACAGTTCCAGAAGGAGCACCTCGCCACCATTAAGAGCATTTGAATTGCATCAGATGTGGCAATAAATGTGAATTGTTGCTCCCAGCTTGCCGGCTCATTGACAGAAGAAGCCATTTGCATTTTTGCCACCTTCATCCCTAGCCCGCTTGGAATCCCGTGCAAGCACCCGCAGCTTGCAACTACATATAGTACGCCGAGACATTTTGAGGATGTATATAACTGGTGCTTAAATCTAAGAGGCGCATGACATCATACTCAGGTGACTTGCCTGGAATGGAAACCCATTTGTAAATACTGAAACCGTTATTTAATCCCAGGAATATGTGAGAGTTTATGCATCAAAGTCACGCAACGGCAACTGTCACGGGCATGGGACAGAATGCCCGAGATCCGATTGTCATTGGTTCAGGCAGCTGTGGACGTAACCACACATTTAATTTGTTGGAGTGTATTTTAATACGGGTTATTAGTTCCCATTAATGTTAATATCTACAAAAACTGCTCGACATTGCACTTCCAAGTGAATCTTGTGGATTAAATGGACCAATTAAGGAAACCATTGCACAGGCTGGCAGTTTATGGTGTACAGATCGATCCCAGTGAGAGTCTTAAAGAAACATTATAATCCATACAAGTCCTGCAACGAGAGTGACAAATGACGATTAAATAATGGCGTTGGAAGATACTTCGTATCGTGCTGTCACTCAAGGTACAATGTGATAGTCCGCAGGCAACACATCGTCATCAAAGTGAAAGAGAATGGCATTTCACCTTGTGTAGGTATTGTCAGGGAGGGAGGATGCAAAAAGGTCTTAATATTAGATGTTCAAGGGCTTTTCAAATCCTGTCTTGTCATTTTGTGTGTTGCATTAAAAAAAAAAAAAAATATATATATATATATATATATATATATATATATATATATATATATATATGTCCAGAAAACAATTATAGTTAGCAATGATGAGCGTCTACATAGCTGCAGCAGCTTTCTCTTTCAAATCAGACAAGACGGAGCATTTAACAAGGCCGAGCCTCACCGAGGTGTGTGTGTGTGTGTGTGTGTGTGTGTGTGTGTGTGTGTGTGTGTGTGTGTGTGTGTGTGTGTGTGTGTGTGTGTGTGTGTGTGTGTGTGTGTGTGTGTGTGTGTGTGTGTGTGTGTGTGTGTGTGTGTGCGAGGAGAGAAGGAGAGGGAGGAGAGAGGAAAAGAGACAGAGAGAACGAAAATTAAAAAAAATTCCTCGCCATATTGTCCTGTAAAATAGATGCATCATGACATGGAGTACAATGCCTTTCCAACCAAACAGCCACTCTTGTGGGTGTGAAGCGGAAAGGAAGTCCACCACCTGCTGCATTAAAAATATATATAAATATTTACAGGCAGATGCCGAGTGTAGGGCATCAAGAATTTGGAATGACCTTTTTGTACAACAGAACTGAAACGAGCATCTTTCCAACCCCAAACCAAGGCTCCACAATATGGAGGATCATAAATAAATAAATAAAAAGAAGAGCTCCACACGTTAGCCGCACCACCTTGCTCATGGCTAATCAAGTTTATGAAGACATTAAACTAAATTGCACAGACAATTCAGTTTCTCCTTTCCGTATTCGTCAACCGGACTAGAGTTGTGTCCTTTGAAACAACGTTCGCAATCTCCCACGCAAGGACAGGGTACGATGATATGGGGGGCATTGCAACTTCGTGCGAAACGAGATGGCATGACATTGTTTGGCGTGACAAAAGAGCGTGAGTAAAACGAGGGTAACATGTGGAGCTGTATAGACACAGGGTGAGAGACAAAAAAATAATAAATTGAAATTCAATAAAGAACAACCGCATGGCGTATAAAGGATAGTCTCCTCCAGGCAACCACTAGGTGGCTGCGCTGGTTTAAAAACGCGCCAGCCGCAGCCGCCCTACCCCCAATGTTTGTACTAAATCTCGTTCCAACATCCCACACCCCGAATAACCACTGCATTCTCTTCCTAGTGGGTCCAGGGATCACTTTCGAAGCCGCCATTTGGAGTTCACATCTCGCAGATAGATGGCCACACCGCAGCAGTTCCAACTCGAAGGCAGTGAGATTATAAAAGCATAGACCCCTTGGGTCCAAGGCCGGATGCCATTTCCAATTGCCCAATTTGGTGCGACTCCAGGCGCAAAGCCGGCACCACTCGAAATGTGAAAACCTTTTAAAGGTAAATGGGAAAGCCTGTCGTCGTGATGCTAGAACAAGTGCGGTATACCTTGGGAAGGATTTGAAGAGGCACATATCTTCCTTATAGTAATGTGCCTCGTGGAGAATCCTCCAAGAATAAACAGTTTATATCCACATAGGCATGCAAACAAATATTATACGCAATTTAAAAAGTGGACTTCCTTATCGATCACTCCCTTGACACCTATCCCCACCAAATTGTTTCGTTCCGATGAAATTCTTTCCACACCTTTTCTTGTTCGGCTTCTAGCTGATATATGTGACCTTTGGAGCACTTATAACACGACACACCCTCATCCTGATAGCAAGTTCACATTTTGTGTCAAAATCTAACAAATGTTAATAGCCTTCCAAGCAATGCACACAAGATCCCCACACTTTTTTGTTGAGGGTCTCACAAAAAAAGGTGTCAGCCACAAAAAAGGGTAAGTGTATTCAAAATCATTGTCAACAAGACTGAGCATTTAATGTGCAGCCTCAATTGGGCACATAGACTACAGAACTAGATCTGAGAATGAACGATTTATATTGCAGTAGATGTATGTGTGGACACAGCACACCACACCCCGGCACGTACAGCACACCACATCACACCACACCGTGGATGCGTGACAGTCTCTTCCATCCCTTGCGGAATGGGCAAGGCTAATGAGACAAAATTAACCCAAGTAAGCATATTACAGAAAAACTATATAAATACAATTTTTGAACATTAAATTTTTTTTTTTTTTTAAAGACTTGCTTAATCAACAATCTTCTGATAATCAAACAGGTCTTCAGGTTGAAATACAAGTCTAGTGGTATCATAGGTTACAAAAATGCACAGATAAGAACCATAAGGAGCATGATGCCATCACGCTTCAATTATGGAAGTACCGTGACTAAGAGGATAATAGATCAGGGAATAAAATATACTCTTTTCAAAACATTGTGAGATCGTCAACATCCATCATCACACATGTGCAGAAAAGGACAATACATGGAATAAGGTTGGGAAACGTGGTGGGGAGAAGGGGGAAGGGAAGGCAGATAATTGATCAATATTAAAACCGTTCATTCACAATTAGAGAGTTCTTCGAACACATTACCCCATGTAGTGTTCAAGTACAAAATATAATTCCATTGAAATAAGACAATGATTTTAAAGGTCAGAAAAGAAAAATTCTGGAAGTTAAGCGCTGTTGCCGCAGTCTTGCACACCACGTTACGTAAACATGTCCAAGCACTGTAAACCTGGAGGTTTTTTTTAAGGTGATAATAAGGCGATTTGTGTTCGACAGTGTTCAAGTATATAATTCAATTGAAATAAATTAAAGATTGTACGGTCGTATTAAAAAAAAAAAAAAAAAAAAAAAACAATTCCGGAAGTTTTCCGCAATTGACACAGTGGCTATTACAACACCCTGACAAGTTGTGTTAGTTCTTTATGCCTGTTGTTTGTATTCTTCATGATGTCCGTAAAAACAGTTAGTTTCCTGTTTGGAATGTTTTTACATTTTGGTTGACTGCCAGGCAGACAGACAAACTATATATATATATATATATATATATATATATATATATATATATATATATATATATATATATATATATATATACACATACATATATACACATACATATATTATCTCACTCCTCTCGAAGCATGCAGAATCAGAACAAATTCAGAGGCAAAGTGATGGTAAAACTGCAGGTTTGTTTTCCAATTCATGTTCCGATTCGTGTTTAAAATACAACATTCAATTTAAATTAAGTTGTTCCTCGAACATAAACTAACATTTCTGGATAGACAGACGGACAGACAGAGGTGAACCAATTGCTAAACCCTGCTTTTCGATTTGCATGTGTGGGGTAAATATCATATCAGATCAAAACTATACTGCAAAGATAAACTAAAAATAGAACCACTGGACCTGTAACTTATCTGGGCCCTGGCTTAATGTTGTAACCCAAATTTGGTAGCATGCTGACTGATGGGTCTGGAGAAGAAGATTTTTGAAGGAATTTACACAATTTTCACAAAAATTTACCAAGTCCGCAATTTTCACACACTTCCAGTCATGTGATTCAGCATGACCTCCGCAATTTAACATCCCGACCCTGTCCTAATGTTGTAACCCAAATTTGGTAGCATTCCGACTAGTGGGTCTGGAAAAGAAGGTTTTTTTTAAGTAATTTGCGCGATTTTCCCCAAAATTGACCAAGTCGGCCATTTTGACACACTTAAAGTCACATGACCGGAATGAGTTTTGTAATCCCCGTTTACCAGTCAGGAGCGCAACGTTGCTGCCAAATTTCAAGCAGAACAGCCCGGTGGTTTGGCCGGAGAAAACTAAATAGGAGACGGACAGACAGACAGACGGTGCATGATCCATCCATCCATTGGGACCATACTCTGTGCAGTGTTGGTGCTGCATGAGCAGTCTTCCAGCCTATTGAGTACAATCCTAGACGGGTCGCCCTCCGACACAGGATACCAAGCAAGCTGGCATTCATTTTGTCGACCTCAGAAGGATGACAGACAGAGTCAACCCCACCTGATATTAATTCAACAGCCGAGTGGGATTTCAACTCACGATCCTCGGATCCCAAGCCCACCACCCTAACCATTAGACCAACACCAGGCATGGTGCACAATGACAATACCTTTTCTGGAATTCAAATTCCAGAAAAGACAATTATACGACCAATAACAGGAATAGTTGCAGGTGCTCGGAAACGTATACAAAAGCAGAATCTGTGATTGTACTTACACCAAACCTATTTTACCGATTGTGATGTCCGAATTAGCACAAAATCTAAGTTTGATAACAATGCAAGACATCATGTATTGTGTCTACCAGAGGTATGAAAAAAAAATTATACTGCAATAATATAAACGCTTAAAACAAGAATCGGACACGCATGAACACATATGAAGTGACATTCTAGTACCTAGTTTAAAAAAAATACATGAACTTTCTACTATAACTACTTCCTGAATAATCCCAATCATTCCTACCCTCTCGTAAGGTCAGCCGGGGAAGGTGTTTGGCCCAAGCCTTTTACAAACCAGCTGGCAAGGCCTAAAGTTCGACTAAAGGTGACTTAGACAGGAATTCTAAGTTCATTCAGAGTGCTGGCGAGATCTTGCTTATACACTTTGCACAAGAAACGGAGGGATATTTAACGTCCCCCCGGCTAATACTGGCAGAGGGCACACCCGGCTTAACCAAGATTCCAATGGACGACACACGTTGCGATGCAACACCCTGCCTGTGAAGCACCAAGCTGACGGTTTATGTTTGAGTCGGGAATCAAACCCAGGCGAGACAGTTCAGTGTTAAGTGAGCTACCTCTACACCGTCCTGTCAGACATAGAACAGCCAAAGGTTTGCAGGTTAACCTCATTGTCAGCAAGTTTGACAAGAAATTGTTGAGTCAAGGTTCAATCTCCCAGAAAAGCTCATGTAAATCTGAAGAGAATGTTAGACTTCAACCATCCAAATTGATGTCTCCTTGAATGTTTTGAAGTTAATGCCATCATCACTATTAGGAAAGATCACTCGCACGGGAACAAAAGAAACAAAGCTGAACACATTCAAGCGGAAACATACGGCATCGCTCAATCTCAGCATTATCAAGTATTTAGACTTCAAATCCTGAAAAATTTTTTTTTAAACATACACAATTTAGAAATAAATGGTGGACTCAGTGTCTTCATCATGGCTTTTAGTATTTTCTGTACCTTAGCCACAAGTGGCGATGAAACACGTACGTCACGCGTGTGTTTCAGGCAATTGTGGGGCAAGACATCGCTGCTTCCATGTATAAATCACTGTGAAAGTTATTGAAGAAGTTGTATTCACTGCTTTATTGTCTTTTATAATAAAACTAGCTTGGTTTCCCAGCGTTGCCTGGTGCTGTTCAAATCCTGTTAGCATTTTGAAGAAATTAAATTTTGGGGGTTTTTTTCTATTTTTTTTGTAGTGCCTAAAACACTCACTGCACCAACTAAGGAATGGGGTCAGGGATCATTTTATACTATCTTTCAGCAACTACAAAGACTTAGGCACTCCTAAAATAATAATAATAATAATAATAATAATAATAATAATAATAATAATAATAATAATAATAATAACAAATTAATTAAAGAAATCAACTTTTGTTTTTCTTTTTTTTTTTTTAAATAGCCTAAAACACGTTGGAACTCATTGATGGACCTCTGAAAGTTTGACGAAGACCTGTTCACTGAGAACAATGGTGCACGCACACACACACACACACACACACACACACACACCTCTTCTAGTTGTAGCCGTATGGTGATGGACGTGGTCGAAGTGATGGACGAAGTGATGGTCGAAGTGATGGACCAATAATGAAAAGGTATAACAGCAATTCTCAGGAAAAAAAAAATTTTTGAGTCTCTTTTCACATTAACTGTTGAAACTGCTATGTTAAACCAAGTTGGTAAAACTAACTCGCAGGATTCTGAGTTTGTTCAAATGGCTCAACTTGTGCATTACAATCTGGTGAGTACAGGTTCAAATCCTGACCCTGCGTGTCTGTAATGACAATAATGTTGAAGCAGCCTGCGGATCATCAGAGAGTTGGCCAAACCATTTGTGCTGATGAGCGGTCATGACACTGGTCCAATTCCATCACGCCATGATACCATTGTACCCATAGCAAGCAGGATATATCTTCTTCTTCTTCTTCTTTCGGCTGTTCCCGTTAGGGGTCGCCACAGCGGATCATCCATATGATCCGCATAGTGATTTGGCACATGTTTTACGCCGGATGCCCTTCCTGACGCAACCCTGGTCGCCTCTTACGACACAGGGATATGGTACACCCATTTCAACCGGGGTATACACCGGCCCAGTATACTGGTACTCATTTCGCCGACCTCGGAAGGATGACAGGCTGAGTCAAACCCCTGGTGTATTAATTCAGTGGCCCAACGGGGCTTGAACTCAGGACCTTTTGGATCCCAAGCCGCTAGCAAGCAGGATATATATATATATATATATATATATATATATATATATATATATATATATATATATATATATATATATATCAATCAAATGTACAGAAACAATAATGGTGACCAATTTATTCAGGATTCTTCGTTTTAATGGCATCATACCTTTTTTTTATATTTGGGTGTGATTTAGTGAGTATCCAATGTTACCAATTATGGTCTTGCAAAGAGTAAGTAACTCAGGCACACAATACAACAGAATTAAACACAGTAACTACACAGCCTCTTGCACAATCAACTGCAATTACATGTGGGGCTGGACCTGTAACAAGAAGAATTTGTGCAAGGTCAACTTAGTAGATTGTCAAACAGGCATACAACTTATGGTACCTGGAACGGTTGATGGTTAGACAGGCATACAAAGGGTAGGTGGATGGGTGGATTGTAAGGCAGGCATGCAAAAGGTATGTGGATGGAGAGATGGTCAGACAGGCATACAACGGTATGTAGACGTGTTGATGTCGAGACAGGTGCACAAAGGGTAGGTAAGATGGGGGAGATGGTCAAGAAGGAGTGCACACTGAGTTAAACGAATGGTCCCATAGGGACAGCGATACAAGCAGAGGACAGGAAGATCTCCACAAATACCAGGAGTGCCTGAGATTAAAAAAAAAACAAAAAACATAAACAACTACAAGATGACAACGGCAGGGTAGTTAATGCTCTTTTCAAATGCTTAACTTCATTAGTATCACCCACATAACTGGTATATTCCAATGGAATGCAGCCAGACAAGGTGACATGCGACGTGCTGTCGGAGACATTATCGCAGAAAACAACCGTCTGTGTGCTGAGCTCGAACCAACTTGCTTGCTTCCTCCACCCTCTCCTATCCACAAGCCCATGACGTTGTGAAAGCCAGCACTGGTTGGGTATCCAATCCTCCCTCTCCCTTCCTCCCTCCCCTCCCAATCCCAAGGCAGTGCCTGAACACTGTCTGCATAACAATAAGCAGCCTTATGTGCAAGGAAAGCTGGAACGTAGAGCTGTGGAGTGTGGAGGGGGTTGTGGTTGGGGGAGGAGAAAGGGCCTGAAGAGGATAAAGGGAGGGTGAGTACAGCATGCTTTTTAAAGAGGATTGTAAGATAGCTTCCTAATGCTGACTCCTCTTATCAACATTCATCTATTTCAAATTTGGTCCCATTTGCCAATTTATATTTCAGGTGTGGGGAGCAAAGAAGGTGGCCGGGGGGGGGGGGATGCTGGAGACAGACATATCTCAAATGTAATTTACAATTCGCTGTAATGGAGCCTGGTTGTTTGAACTATGAAAAAGTGTTTGGGGGGGGGGATTTGAGAGTAGGGTCAAACCTTGTTGCCATTCTCAAAGCTCCCTGGGGGCATTGACGCAATTCCCCACCACCACCCTTCCCACATCCTCACCCTTTTCACTTCACCCTCCACCTTTTCTTGCTGCACATCTTTCTGCTTTTAGCTCCTCTTCTTCCTCCACATTTTAAACATCAAGCTCATTGAAATTGCACAATCTCCACTTTCCTCCATATTGGAATGCTTTCTGAATTATGGAAAATAAATCCCTTTAAATGCAGCTTGCCCTGCTCTTCTCTTCAACCGGTCAATCACCAGCTTCACTCACATCTTCCCACGAGTAACAATCATCACATTTTGCTTTCAGTTTCATCAAATGCCAAAAGTACCGTTATAGTCTCACCCTCTGTGGCATCCCAAAGGGATATCCTGATGTTCACCTCTACCTCTGACCTGCGCATCACAAAAATGCTTTTATTGAGAAATAGGCTGCGAGATGCACTCAGGGCTCGGCTAATATTACAAAATGTCAACTAGCTCATGGAGCAAATTAATCGAGCAATGTGGCATATGACCCAACTTACAAATGTTGGTGGAGTCAACCTGGTGTTTCCCATCCAGGGTGAGGGATCAATGTAAGCAAAGGCAACGAGCTTAACTGTCACTTTAAACAGTCTGATGAGGAATATGGTCACCTCCAGACTCAAAAGTCCTAATCCTCAAGCGACATGGGTAATATGGTGTCGGTCTCCCTCTCTCTGTTCCAACACAGCTGCTCGAGGCTTCAATCAGTTCAAGAACACTGCTTGGAGTCAAACGATGTGCTGAAAGGCATCTCCTCGGAGCATCTCATCGGCATTCTGAAGGATCGAGTGCCGGTGAGCGTACTGACCTGAACATTTGCTCAATTCCTCCTTCCCCCAAGATTCTAAGCATTGGATCAGGCAGTCGAGACCCGTCAAGTCAGCATCTGATAATTATCGCGACACAACCGTCTGCACCACCAGCCGGTAATACTTACAGTTATTACATGGCATCTCAAAATTGCGGAAAACAAATCCTGGCACACAATCATCAGCGTCGCCACCAATTACTCGGATCAATATTCATTATCTAAATTGTAGAGAACCTCGGAGCAATGTAATCTTGGAGTGGAGCTACTAAAGGAGACCTGAAGTATTTCAATAAGGTCTCAAACATGAATTAATTTATCAGCCTGAGACATACTAGACCCAAGCATTGGGCCCAATTACAATCACCCTCTCTCACCCGACCTACCCTCCCACATCCCGCACTAACCCCCCTCACCACCAGCCCCCACTTCCAATGTCCTTTCTGCTTCAATTGTCTATGTTTTCCCCCCTTAGGTTCATAAATGATGGCTATATGGTAGACATTACAAAAACAAGTAAATGCTCAAACTTGATCTGTAATCACTGAAGCTTATGTCTCCTGAATCCTGCTTCATAATTCTTGATTATAATGACTTGCAAGACCTCATTAAAAAATTTTTTTTTTACAAATCTCGTTGCATTGCAAATAACCTAAAATTGTTATTAAATTTGGTCTTCAATTTGAATGGAGAAACGGGCAGTAGTTGAACCACAACCGTTGCTCCCCACACTTCAAAACACGTATTGGTATCATCTGTTAAGAGTGGGGTCAAACAACTCCAACCCCACCCCTCCCAACCAATCAATCAAGCCCTCTACCCCCATTTCAGCAACTGACATTGGTATCATCTCGTGATGCTTTACATGATGGAAACAAATGCTGCCTCCAGCTGAGCCAAAGCACATCAAACAGATGCGAATTTGACCCTTGTGGCTTTGGCATTGCTCAAAAAATGCACATTGGATTGATCACAACTTATGCCGTGTGATTCCTTCATCCCGGTAAAGCTGTAGAAACCGCACATTGACGAGTATTCGGATATTGGTGGGATAAAAGCTAAAAAAGAAAAGAAAAAGCTTTTGGAAAAGTGTGTGTGTGTGCACATAAAAACACACACACACACAGGGATTATTTAGACTTGAATAAACCATCAAGAAGTTTGAGCTTTAAGGGTAGAGCAAAAATTAATCTCAAAGTGCACCACGGTAATGATGGGCCAAATGGCCTAATTTCCTTGTTTGAGGTCACCGTTATGTTAGGTTATGTTTTCACCGCTGTCTGTTTGCCTGTCTGTCTGTGAGCAGGATATCTCAAAAAGCTACGACCAGATTCGGACGAAATTTGGTGGAAAGGTTGGGTGTGCGACAAGAGTGAATTGATTAGATTTTGTTGAAGATCTGGATACAGATACTATAATCCATAATCTTACATCTTACATTTCCAAAACGGATACAATATATGGATACTATAATCGTACTAAAATACAGAATTTGATGTCTGTCTGTCTGTCGGACTTTTTGACCGCAATACATTCGGTGGTTATTTATCCAATCACAACCAAACTTGACAGGAGGACTAAGGGTCACATGATGGAGGTTATAGCGATTTAACTTCCCCTCCATCCCCAAGGGGGGGTTGTGCCTCACATGAACTCCGTATTGAGGTGTATATAACAGGTTATCATGGCTTTCATGTGGCACATCTTCCGGACGAAAAATATTTATATTACAAACACAAACGTTTCAATCAATTCTGTCCAACATTCAATTGTATTTTTTAACAGTCGCTATTAAATTGAAATAATTTTTGAAGAAAGTCGATGTGATTAAGGCATTTGATGCCGATTGCGTCCCCTTCAGATGAACGAATCAGAGCCGCCTCGACCTGCAAGGCCTTTTGATAAGCAGCACCGAGTTTTAGCTCATAAAGCTGCGCCAACCTGGACTGGTTGCTGTTCGTTAATGATATGCACGTAGAGGGGTATCTTGCACATGTGTGTGTCGAGTCTCCATCTTGACCAAGTGCTCTTCGTGGTCTGCATTAAACCTGAATGGATCTGAGCCTGACTGTGTGGCATCTCCCTTTACAAGTACAGTACTCACGTGGTGGTAGCGTTTCATCTCACGCCTTCTTATCACAGTCTCTGGATCAAACCCGGCAGGTGAGCGTGGGCAAAAGGACCCACTTTGTGATCTCTTTCTTTTAACGGCGATTAAAACGACAACGTCTGAAGATGGCGGCCTCCAGTTGTGTGCCAAAGCAGTGGTGCCTCTCCAAAAATGAGATAATAATGTCATTGAAATGCTGGAGACAGGCCATATTGTACATGTTATTGTAGGATTTGAACTTTGCCCCATTCCTTTCGGATGGTATCAACTGGACTAAGACGTCTGCCCTTTCCCCACTTCGTAACTTTGCCGACGATGGTGCCGAGACTCTGGCCAGACAGCACACCAGAAGGTAACTCGTCGAACTAATGCTTGGACAAATTGACAATTTTTGTCCCATAATCTCAACATCCACAAGTGTAAAGAACTCCACATCACTGGCTTCAGTTTGGCAGGCAATTCGTATGCACTTTGGTTTCCAGCCATTGGGAGCTCATCTCCTTGACTTTGACTCCATATGGTTTGAGAGTGATGAATGCTCTGAGGATTTCTTCCAGCGACTCACTGCATTCATCAATGATAGCCTGTTAAGAACAGATACCCCAATAACCCATCATGGTGAGTCACCATCAATCAATGAAGAGTTATCTCCAATCCTAGAAAACCTTATTGTGTTGACATGGCTCCACTTGATTCACCCAGATCTGCTCCATCTCTTCAAACAATGTGATGGGACTGAGTTAGGGTCTTGAGCATTAGCTTCAGTCAAACCTGAGATATCACAAGTCACGGACTCACGACCTCGATATCCTTGTGGGAACTCCGTTCATGTCT
>NC_140965.1:87361489-87401489 GCF_056783735.1 Eptatretus burgeri
TTTAACTCCCCCCTCTCCTCAAGGGGGTATTATTCCGGGGTGGGGGGGATCTGTTTGGAGGTGAAAATCCGTGTTAACATAGCTCATGGTAGCATTCTTCCAACGCCGCTTATCATAACAATAATAACACAATAATTATAATCTTAATGTGATTACAAAATAAAAACATCCCCCTTCCCAAAGGGGGTTTTGTGACATGCGATACTGCACCACCACCCCCGACACCCTCACGGAAGTAAACCAATGTAATACCATTACATCTCTGCAATGTGTCATTCATTAGATCATGAAAAGACTAATCCAGTTATCCAAATCTGTTAACACCGGATAACCAAAGTTTATCGATGCAAACATCAGATAAACAAAGTGTTTATAACAGATGTCAGGTTAGGTGAAGGAGGCAACATGTGACGAGAACCGGCAGAGCGCTGGGGAGATTGACGAACTATCTCTGCTCTGGTAGTGTGAGTGACGTCACAGTCATGGTTCACAGGTTCAACACCAGACCCTGCAGATTGTTCACTGTTGGTTCAGAAATCTTGTTTTGGCTCATAGATTATAGGGCACCGCAGCACACGCTGGGAGCTCCTGAATGTGAATTTAGTTGCGTCGGAGTGTTTGACCATTTGGTGATGGCTCTTCACACATGGAGAGAACCGTGGCTGGCTCCCAACAATGAGTGTTGCGGTTCTGAACGCGAACTCATTGTCCAGGGTCGAAGCAGGACATTTTGTGTGCACGAGCATGCCTATCGTGGTAGAGTTTTTGTGAGTGGCGGTGCTTCCCCAGCACCTGGTGGATGAGGTATTCATCGCCATTCATGTTGGCGATTCTGGTTGGAACGAGCGATTTGACTTTTCTGCCCATTAGCAGGACTTACCAAGTTGTAGCTCACTGGGGTGGAAATCCAAGCTGGCAGTGCAAGATGAAAATCGTTTCCCACACTTTTTGATTTGCGGAGGATGGATTTTACTGTCTCGACTTGGCGCTCAATGAATTCCTTAGATTTTGGGTATGTTGGGGATGACATGATGTGGTTAAAATTCCATTTCCCAGCAAATGAACGAAATTCCAGGCTGGAGAAATGAGGACCATTATCACTCACTCATAAGCGTATCAGGAATTCCAAACTCAGAAAATATCTGCCCCAAGGTCGCAATAATCGTGTGGCTGCGGGTGGTCTCGGATAGTTTGCGGACAACAGGAAATTTTGAGTAACGATTTGCGATGACAAGCCACTGAGCTGCATGGAAGTAGAATAGGTCATGTCTGACTTTACTCCATTGGCTGAGCGAAATGTCATGTTGCTGTCATGGTTCAGACAGCTGAAATTTCCGGTGTCGCTGGCAGGTCGGACAGCAGTCCACAAGCCAATCAATGTCCTTGTTGATGTTACACCAGTACACAGTGTCCTTAGCCAGCTGTTTGGTTTTCCCATGCCCAAAATGGCCTGAGTGGAGTTTCTGCAGAATACTATTTCTCAAACTCTAAGTCTAAGGTATTGATACAGTGCCGGGGCATCGGCCGCGAGCCGACTGCTCTGAAGGAGCCGCAAGTCGAGTCGGCCCGACTGATCACCCGGAATATAGATCGCCGCACGGATAACTCCGAGGCTGACGGGTCCTTATGCAAGAACCGAAATACGCCAATGGGCAGACCACGTGGGGTAGGGTCGATTGCCAATCTTCAATTTACCTAAATAACCACGTGATCCAACTACCGGGGTATTCCACCCTTGACGGAACTCGTACGGAACAACCCGCTGAAGCGAGCCTGTCCCATGCGCGATTCCGAGCGGCTTAATCGCCGAGAACCGTCGGTCCAAATGACCCCCTTTTACGGCAAACCAACGGCTTTCTAATTACCAACACACGAAATGCTGTCAATGAAAGAATCGACGCGACGAGTGGAAAACATTTAACAATTGGGGTATTTATTAATAATAATGGGGAACTAGGGAAGCACGTAAGAGCAGAACTATACCGACTATACGAAATGCAATGCAATGATTTACAGCTCACACAAAGCACTTAACAGTTTCCTACTTTTCGACGGGCACATGGACACACGTACGCACACACACGCACCCAATAAATTGTGGCTGATGCCTTTAATAATGGACTCCAGCTCGGAGGGACAGATGAGCTGAAACCCAGAACCTATCTCGAACCTCTCCACCTCGTGTGGTCTTCAAGCTGTTCGGACCCGGGCTCCAGTGAGAGGAAGCTGGATCCAATCGCCGTGAGCCGCGATCCTTCCCGAGCTCCAGCGAATCTCGAAGAACCACCTCCAAGATGAGGCCGATGAGTCGCACCAAGCCGGGAACCAAGCGGAGAACAAAGAGCTACACGAGCCAAGAAGAGCCAGCAGAGCAACCAGCTCAACTCTCTTCCGATGAACAAAGCCTCTCATAACACGAACCAAGAACTCCGAGTCGAGCAACCAGCTCAACTCTCTTCCGATGAACAAAGCCTCTCACAACACGAACCAAGAGCAAGAAGCCACCACCAGCAAGCTCGAGCCGAGCAACCAGCTCATCTCTCTTCCGATGAACAAAGCGAGGACCAAGAACTCCGAGCCGAGCAGAACCCGAAGGCCAACTGAAAGCCAGCCCGAACCAAGCAGAGGATCTCTTCTTTATTATTATCGGCCCCCTCCCCCGCTCCCGGCGTGACTCATGCCCTCGTGCTCCATCCCCCGCTCAACCACGGGTGGGAGGGAGTTGTCGACGTCATGAATCACGGGAGGGGAGGACTCTTCTTCCTCTTCGCAGAAGAGGGGGAGGGGCGTCTTCCTTTGTGTTGTGATCACTCCCTAACTATTAAATTAAATCACACAGCACACTTAATCGATTTCTGCCCATTAAACAATGGAAGGTGAACTATCTAGGTAACAAGCACTTATCGACATCACTGACTAAAGGAACCTGAATGTTGTGTGCAATCAAATTCCCAAATTCGTAACAGTACAATGACTCTCTCACCTTTAACAATTACACCATTTTCAATTCACAACTCATCCCGAAAACTCCAGTATGTCCGAAGAGTTTTTGGGAGGTCCTTCAGATTGTCTGGCCATCCACTGATTATAAAGTCTCAAAGTTTACTCAGGTCAGAATCACGAAGTGTTTCCTGTTGTAGCTGAGAAAACTTTTCAGACGAGAAGCGTACAAAATCCACATGCAAGTCCAAGTCAATTGCAGTTGCATTGAGTGGGCTATGAAGGCGGGAGAGGCCATCGGCAAGCCGGTTGTCTGCCCCCCAGGGTGGTACTCCGTTGAAAAATTATACCCTTGTGACTATCCTGACAAGTCTGACAAAGATTTGTTGCAATCTCGGTCGGGTGGTGATTAATGGCTCATCAATGATCATCAGCAATGGTTTATGATCGGTGAGCACAATGAAACTGCGACCACACAGGTAAGTATGGAAACGTTTCAATCCTAAACACAATGGCCAACAGCTCATGTTCAATGCAAGCATAACGTTGTTCAGCATCTGTTAAAATTTTGTCTGCATATGCCACTGGCTTTAACTGGTTTCCATGGACCTGAAGCAATGCTGCACCGAGGCCTCGAAGACTGACATCACATTGGAGGAAGACAGGCTCCTCTGAATGATAGTAGTGAAGAAGAGATGTTTCCAACGCCTCATTCTTCAGATGATCAAATACAATTTATGGTGTGGCTCCGATAGGCATTCAGAATCCTTTTTGAGAAGTTCTCTGAGTGTAGCAGAATTCACACTGAAGTCCTTGATGAAGCACAACAAATATGTCATGAAGCTGATGAAATGTTGAAGTTCGGCTTTATTCTCGGGTGTTGGAATAGCTCTCAGATCTTGAACCTTCTGCTGGTCCGGCCGTATTCCTCGTCTACCATAAGTAGTACCGAAGAAGGTGAAATTGATATTGTTGATGTAGCATTTGTTTGAATTGAAAACGAGTCCTTCACGTCGTGCTGTTTCCATCAGCTCCTTAAAGTGCGGGTCATGCTCCTCAGTGGCGCCATAGACGGCGATGTCATCTGTTATGCCAAGTGCACCTTGCAATCCTGGAGAATACGGTCCATTTCCATCTGGAAAATGTCCTGGTTTACGCACAGTCCAAAAGGCAATCGTTGGAAACAATACCGGCCCACTGGGGTCTAAAATGTAAGAAGTTGATGGCTATCTCCATCGAGTATTACAGACCAGTACCCTGACTTGGCATCAAGTTTTGAGAAGTATTTCACTCTTGCAAATTTTTGAATGAGCTCTTCCGTTGTCGGTATTTTGTGATATGGACGAATCAGGGCTCGATTGAGATGCTTTGGGTCCAAACAAATCCGAATATTGCCATCTTGTTTGTTACATATGTGAGAGCTGACCCACTCAGTCGGTTCCTTGATACACTGTATGACTCCCTGTAGAACCAACTCATCAAGTTCTGATTGAATTTTGTCCTTCAGAGCATTAGGGATTCTACGTGGTGGATCAACATGTGCTGGGACATTTGGGTCCACAAGTCTGTGCATTGTATGAAATTCACCGATGCTGTCAAATTGGTGTGGGTATGCATCCATGGGTTCTTTCACGCTGTTGTAAACCTGTGGTTGGTTACTGTTCACTGAACAATGCAACAGAACAATGTGAAGATTCTCACATGATGGAAGGCCAAGAACCACAGGACCACTGACATCCACAACAAAGAAATGTGTGCTGGTCCACCGTGATCCCTTGTAACTGCAGACAATGTCTATAGTGCCAAAACACTTGATGTGGTTTCCATTGTAAAATGCTCTCTGCTGCCTGAAGAGAGGCAAGGTAGGGTTCATCATTTGAATCCAGCATTTCAGGAAACATGCGTCGAAAAGTGCGAATGGGTAAAGTGTTTCCTTGGGCACCTGTGTCCACCTTCAGCTTAAGATCATGAACACCTGGTGTGTTGCATAGACTGATACGAAGTGCAGTGTAAGCCTGGTTATGTTGACCAGGTGTATCAATCGAGTCAAAAAACAACAAATCAAACTGTGATGCAACATCATCAGGGTCATTGGTGTTGTACCGATGCCTTTGTTGCTGTTCCATGATATGCGTGTCATACGCTGTTTCGTGTTGTGCACTGGCATGGGGAATACTGTAAGCTTTAAGGTATCGTGACTACCTTATGTAGGGGAATTGTCCTGGAACTCGAAGATCTGGTGTATCCTCTTGTTCTGTGTTGTGTAGATCAACAGGAGCATGTGATGTCCAGGGTTTCCAGCAAGCACTCCCTGTTGAACCATAGGTGTTGGGTGTGAAGCTTCTGAGTGCTTGGTGTCTGTATGCACTCGATGAAAGGTCGGGTCACGGTTGTCAAAACTTGGACGCAAGACAGCACTTGGCCCAATGGCCTCGTTTAGCACACAATCTGCATGTGTCATTGCGAGCAGAACATTGGTTACATGCTGGAGGGTGTGAGGTCCCACAGTTTTTGCACTTACTGAGTCTCGGGCCAAGAGCAGAGATGCTTATGCTGTCAGCTGCTTTGTTAGCAGTCATTCATCGTATTCAACTGTTTGAGGTATGTGGCGGAGACTTCGTATGTGCGCCCCAGTTTCAAGGCATCGTCAAGACTATAGGTCTTTGGTTTTGTCAAAAGCTCCTTCTGAAAGTCGGAGATTTGGGTACTTGCAATGATCTGTTCTATCAAGCGGTTGTCTTCTTGTTTGAAGTTGAAATTACACTTCTGGAAGAAAACTTTCACCGCCTGATAAAGGCGTCAAGCGACTCACCGAGATACTGGCTGGAATGTCGAAACTCCAGTCGACAGATCCTGAAATTATCTGAGGGTTCCATTTGTTCCAGGAAACAATTGAAACAAGAAAAAGAGCAATCAGAGATTGCAAACCCTCACCAGGACTTCTTTTGGGTGGTGTATTTTTATAGGTTTCAGAGTAAATACAATATGGCTACCAAACCATGTGACCTATGACATCATATGTGATATTTTTGTTCCTCATGGATGGTCACACGTGTAAAGTTTCGCCTCGATCTGTTCAGCCACTTAAGAGATGTTTGAAGGTTAAAAAAAAAAAACCAAGATGGCTGCCGAATCATGTGACCGATGACGTCATGATTTTTTTTCCTGTGGACCATTTTATCCCGAGATGACCCTCAAAAATGTTCATATTGATCGGATGTGGAATTCTACATATGCCACATCCGGATGTGACAGACACAAAACCCTCCGAAACCTTCGCGAGGGTAAATATACGCGGGTTGCTGCCACTTTTCCTCAGATGAACTGAGGCCTTTCATGTGTTGTACCGATGAATGAATCCATGTGTTGTACCGTTTAAGGCCTTCCTCTCCCACTTGAAGCAGGATCAGTGGCACCTGGTTGCTCTCCGTAATTCCTCTAACATGGAAGTACAGCTCCAATCGCTGTCCAAATATTTTAAAAGCCGCCGCTGCGTCAGGCTCGATCCAGTCCAAGCGTGGAGTTCCCACCAAGTCCGCTATTGTGAACGGAACGAGGGGACGAGCCGATTGCAAAAAGGCACGGATGGGAAACACCGGCTTGTTACCTTGATAGGCTTGAATGTGTGTCATAAAACCGCTGCCACCACACAAAGTTCTGATGAAAAAGATAAATGAAGAGACAATGGTTGAAGAGAAGGATCATTTTTTCAGGTACCCGAATCATAACGTCGGACTCCCACGATCGCTAACCCCTAATGCCCCGCAACTCCAGCTTCATATCAAAAAGCAAACTCAAACCAATGTAATAACATTACAATCAAGATAATTATTGAGTAGTACAGTATTCTCTGAATGACTAAATTGACACAAATGTAGCGTTTCAATGATAAATGAGTACAAACGGGTATAAAATGGCTTCCGGTGAATTCCAGTGACATATTTAAGAGATTCATCGCATACACCACCCAAAGCTAAACAGACATTAAATCAGATGCAGTGACCTCAAGTCAAATCAATGTTTTTACAAAACAATATCCCTCATTCTTAAGGGGGTTATATTGGCGTGCATTATTCCCACCCCCCCTCACCCCCGCCTCCTCATCCCCCTCCCGCTTCTCCCACGGAAGTAGATTATATTTTTGGTAATTTAGAATGGTGACGCATGGTTTTCAAATATCCATCACCAGGAAAATGATTGAAACATATTATAACTAGAGGGGGAGCACTCGGTAGAGTGCAAAACCTCCGCCGCCAATACTGCTGGGTCACTTAAGTGAACCTGATATCCTATTTAATGTAGGTCAAAACGGATCAGACTCTACTGAACCACGATTGAATAAACTAAACTAGATCGATCGATGTAGAAATGGCCAAAAAAAAAAAAAAAAAAAATCGAAATTTTTTTGAAAAAAAAGTTGCAAAATTTGTTTTTTTTTTCTCTAACAATTTTTTTTTTTGGGGGGGGGGGGGGGTTGGAAATCACTTAAAACATGTAGAAATGCAAAAACAAAAATTCTAATATTTTTTCAAAATGGCCACCATAGCGGCCATATTGAACTTTGGACCAAGTCCAAAATCTAACAGCATGATCCTTGGACCATACCTAATCCCCCCACCAAGTTTCGTCGAAATCCGTCCAGGAGTTTTTCCGTAATACTGTTCACAAACAAACAAACAAACAAACAAGCAGTCATAGACTGGTACTTACGAAATCGTCAACTTGACCTCTGACCTTGTCTAATAAAAGCTGTCTCTAGAGAAGGTAGCGACGCAAACCAGAAGTTCCTACGATGATTCTGAACCAAACCATCAAAAATCGTAAAGTCGACCGAAGCAAAAATCTCCATTTCTCCACGCAATTATTTAATATTATTTTATCAAAGTCACAAAACCATAATATTCGGCCATCCACCAACAATCTTTCCATAATCCGACGGCTTAGCGAGTCAGGCATGCAACGATAACCTTTATTTGGATAAAAAAATGACTTTTAAACACCATCTTTATCGAAAACACAGTCAGCGCGCACACGCAAAACCTTTACGTGACTCAACGACGCCTCTGCTCGAACGCGCTGCACCACGTGACGACCCGTGACGCGGCGAGTGAAATATTTTTTATACAATCTTAAAACGTCTCCAAAACATCCGATTTTTACCAGAATTTCGACAACCCAGTGTTAAGCGTCCTAAGCGATCGCAAAAACCGAAGACAAAATTAAAATCGAAGTTAAACGAACTCGTAACGTCAACCGAAGCAAAAATACTCCATTTCTCCACATGAATTTACGGAATTATGTTAGACCTCACTGTGACCTTGACCTTTCACCGATTTTGACCAAAATCTAATCAGCGCTAGCCATCACCCTTCTGAATCAAGTGGTGTAATTTGACATTGGTAGGTTCTTCCGTTCTCGAGTTATCGTGCCTACAAACAAACACACAAACAGAGGACGGAAGTCATCAATATACTTACGAAATCTTTAGATTTCGTAAGTAACAAACAAACAGACAGGGGTGAAAACAGTAACCTCCCTCCATCTTCGATGGCGGAGGTTAATAACCTGATCTAGCATGTTATGTCATGCACGGTCTGATCCTCTTAATGATCTCAGCGAACATGTTATAATATTATGCATGGTCTGATCCTTTCAATGATCTAATCGAACATGTTATGTCATGCACAGTCTGACATTGAAACATGTTAGATGAGATCTGTGACTTGCTACAGGTACCATGTAAACCTGTACTAACCTGTATCATGATCAGGTTGTCGGCAACTAAACCGTCTCCCCCACCAGGTTTTCTGGTGAGGAGGGTGTATGATATGGACACCGAGCAGGATTAAAAACAAAACCTGTCAATGGGCGGAGGAGGTCCTTGTTAGCCAACGGCCATCCATATCTAGTGCCCAACTGTGTCTGCAGACCTCCTCCTGATAATAATAAAACACGGGGGCTGGCAGGATGGCAATGTGTGCCATTTCTCAGATGGACGTTAATCGGGTGTCCCATCTGTCAGCATTAGTTGGTGGACTTTAAAGATCTCACAGTGTCTATCACGAAGAGTAGGTGAGTTATCATTGACACCCTGAACAAATGAAAAATTCCTGCCTTAACCTTAGTCGAACGTCAGGCCTGGCCAGCCTGTTCGTGAAATATTTGGGTCAAGCTTCTCCAAGCCAACCCCACAATAACGTGGAAATAATTGTGGCCATTAAACAATAAGGCTATTAACAAACCGCCGTCCACATGGTGCACACGTACACGTGATCCCCTGCCCCACTCTCCCCAACTGACCATGCCCCCGCCCCACCCCCCAACCAGGTTGCTCCCATCAGGAGCAGGTATACTTGGTCTTTCAGTGTGTCTTCACTAATGAGAGATGAGGGCCAAAAACTACATAGAGCACAATATCTGTTAATGGACAGGTTGGGTGTTTGCTAAGGACGACTTGATTTGATTTTGGTAAAGATCCAGATCCGGATCCAACAACGTATTAATTTCCACCTCTGACACCGAAGGTGGATGAAGGTTATGTTTTCACCCCTGTCTGTTGTTGTTTGTTTGTCTGTGAGCAGTATATCTCAAAAGATTGGGGACGGATTCGGACGAAACTTGGTGGACAGGTGTGGTATTGGGAGTTACATGAATACTAATGCATGCAAAATGAACCGGAACTGAAGAGGCGGAACCGAGAGTGACGTCAGAGAGCTGTGGAGTAAGGGCAGCAGGAGATGCCATGAAAAACGGTTGAGCTGAAGAACCTACATGCCTTCTATACTTTGGAAAATTTGGGCAACCTACATGCTGTCAACATGCACACATGTCAACATGAACCTACATGCACACCACTACGGCAGCAACGGCCTTCTTTACTTCCCCAACACGCACCGTTAAACCAATGAAGACAACACACAAACGAGCTGATACATTTAACATGGGGCTTATTTACAATAGGGAAAAGGGGAAACACAGAGCAGAATTAACACTGAATATAATCATGCAATGTACAAAGCGCAAGCACTTAACGATTTCTACTTACAGACAGGCCCACAGACACACACACACACACACACACACACACACACACACACACACACACACACACACACACACACACACACACACACACACACATACCCAGAAGGACATGGACCTTCACGCCTCGTGCGGTTTTCGACGAGATGAGCGAACCAGCCCAGCGCCAGCAGACCACGCGCTCGAGCTGCCGGAAAACCAGACTCCAGCGACAGGACGAGATGAGAGCAGACGCCGGCGACAGGATGAGATGAGAGCAAACGAACCAGGCGCCAGCGAGATGCAAGCAGACAAACCAGGCGCCAGCGAGATGCAAGCAGACGAACCAGGCGCCAGCGAGAAGCGAGCAGATTAACTAGGCACCAGCGAGATGCGTTCCGCGCTCCAGCAAACCAGGTCCTCTCGACCGCGCGCCGTCCCGACTGTCCCTTGTCGTTCGAGGGAGGGGCTTCTCTTCCCGACCACCGGCCTCCCGATTGGACAAGGGGCCCTCACCCGACTCGTGGCGGCCTCCCGATTGGACAACGGCACGCGTGTTGTGCTCGCCCTCCACTCATTGGCAGGAGCTGAGCCGAAGCGACAGAGGCTCCGCCCATGTCCTCAGCTCTGGCCACGTGCCTCATGTGGCGCTGGTGCTGAGTCGGAAACGGGGCGGATGAGACGCCCACTCCTTGCCGATTGGCTGGGAGGGACGCTATGCCAATGTTAAGCTCCGCCCGCGCACGCGCTTGCTGGCGAGCGTGTGAAAAATGCCGCGAGCGTTATGGCGACCGGTTGAGTGGGGGAAGGTGGCGTTGTTGTCGTGGATGTAGTAGTGGTAGCTGTAATTGTTGTTGTGAGTGATGTAAAAATCCTAACTATCAAAAAAACTCCACAGCACATGAACATCCAATTCCCACTAGACTAGGGACGGGACCCTAACTAGAAACGCACACTTAGCGATATAACTGTTCTCTCGGGACCTGAATGTTGAGTGTTCATGGCTTCCAGATTCGCAACAATATAGCATGAGAGGGTGTGACATGTGTCGGGGTGAAGGAAATGCCGCCATAATGGCTCCGTACACATTATCGTAACATCACTATCGCATTATTGGATCAAGTTTATCATTGTTATTGTAAAAGGTAAGTTTCATGATCTGAATAACACAAAAATCAACTTTATTTCATGTTCTTCATGCAGGAAAATAATCCTCGCCTTGGCTTAACGGTTAAGGTGGTTGGCTGAAGATGTTCTATTTTTTATTTTATTTTTTGCACACCGTGTCAAGGCTCATGTAAGAACGAACACACAGAACATATAACAAGGGGAGCAGAAGACGAGAGGGGCAGGAGAGGGATTTTATGGTCATGAGTGCAGCCCCTTTCATGCTGTTAAATAACACCAGGTGGGTTTCCTCAGCCTGTCATCTTTCTGAGGTCAGCAAAATGATACCATCTTACTAGAAAAAGGGAGCACTCCATCAGTGGCACAGCCATGCTCTCAGCAATGATGCAACCAGCAGCGACAGGTCTCATTCTTCTTCGCTTCCTCTTCCCTTTATCAGGGGTGATGGCCAATGGCACCAAACTTCTGCCCTGCCATGGCTATGAAACTCCTCCATTTCCCTCTGTCCTCAGCCACCTCTCTCTTAACCCCCCCCCCACCTTACATGTATCCCTCCTCCCAATCCTCACATTTCATCCAGGGTCTACCTCTTTTCCTCCAACCTTGCTCCTTCAACCTATCCGATCTCCTTGCCATTCTCTCTTCCCCCATCCGCAACAAGTGCCCAGCCCATCTCATCCGGCATTTCACCAATCTCCCCATTAAGCTCATCTGCACACCAATGTCCTCCCTCAGTTCATCCATCCAGCTTCTATCCATCCTTTACACTCCCGCACTCCTCCTGATGCAGTTCTCACAAATCTGAGGCCTCTGTTGTTGCCTCTGTGTCAGTGCAACCATCTACAGACTCCAAAGGTCGGCCGGAATTACACACGACATCAGAACCTTCCCTTTCAATTTCTTTGATCTCTTTCCATCTGCCATTACTCCCTCCACCCTCCTCCATGTATTCACACCCACCTGAATCCTCCTTCGCACTTCTGCCTCAGACTTAGCATCCCCGGTCACTGTTCCACCCAGCTACTCAAACCTATTTCCCTGTCTGATCCCCTTCCCCTCTAACCTGACATTCATTTATTTTCTCTGTTGCCCAACTCACATCACCTCAGTTCCCGACCCACTGTTCCACCCACATTCATCTTCAGCCCATGTTTCCAAAATGCCTCCTTCAACTCCCCCCAGTGATTCCTGCATCTCGTACACACTCCCAATCACAAGTCAGATCGTCTGCATCCAGCATCCTCCTCACACTACCCCTCAAGCTCACCTTCCTGCTAACGAGCTCCATCACCATGATAAACATGAGTGGGCTGAGAGCACTTCCTTGCATCAAACTAATCATGCCTTGCTCTCCAAACCTTCTGCCTATGGAATTTAAGGCCAACTCCACCCTTGGATTACTGACTTTCTCCACTCTCTTGGCCAATGTGTGGCTCTCAATGGAATCCTTTCATCTCTCCTTGTCAAGGCTGGAGAACCCCAAGGCAGTGTTCTGAGCCAAATCTTATTCATAATCTTCATCAATGATCTCTCCGAATCTCTGGAAAATCCTATCTCTTTGCTGATGACTCCACTCTCTGCTATGACATCCTACTCACAGACAGTAGCAGCCTCTTCCCTCTCTTCAGACCTTGACAAAATCAAAAATTGGTTAAATACTTGGAATATGTCTTTGGATCCTGAGAAATCTCTCACTCTCACGATCTCTCTCTCCGAGAGGATCATATGGCAAACCCTCCAATGTACTCTCTTTACAATCCTCTTGAGGAAGTTCAGTCTTTCAAACTCCTGGGTCTCACTATCTCACTCCAAAGCCAGACGCCAACTGGGCATCCTCCGTGTAGTGCCATTTGAAGTGAGGGAAGGGAACCATACACCAGACGGACTTGACAAGGTGGCACCAGGTTTTAGAGGAAGGAGATTCTTCAGCTTACAAGAAGAAAGCACAGTTCAAAATCGCTGTTCGAACCTCATCACACTCGTGCAATATACGCTCCTCAACTCCCATGTCCAGAATTCGACTCCCACGCTCTAGATCCACATTTTTGAAAACTGCCAAGCCTCACACACTCGGCCTACCAGCTCCTTACCATGCACGGTCGACCTGCAAAGGAAAACCGAGCAGAGTCCATGAGAACAAGGACCAAACGTAGCCTGAACCGTTGATTCACTCGACCACACCACATGCCGAAGCAAGTCCCCGGGCACAAGGACTAACCACAGCCCCAACTCTTGATCCATACAAAATAATAATATTTTATTTTACGTTCTTAATAACACTTTTATGCATGATAACAAATATCACAAAAACTATGTACCAACATGTCAATTAAGGGGACAGTTTGGACAAATTTTAAAGTTGAAGTCTCTAACCCTATTTTCCCCATTACCCCCGAAGTTTGTGGATTTGCGGTTCACGGGGATCTTTAAGAACGTAACGGCTGTGGACAGCAAGGCCCTCCTGTGTATAATTTAACACAGTGAGGGGTATCGTGTTCTGTGAGCTCTTGAGTTAGATACGAGTCACTTTTATGTATGGATAGAGACCTCCAACTACCATAGATAGATAGAGAAAACCGCCATCCCTTTTGACCAATTTATTTTTGTTTTGTTTTTTCCTTTGGAATCTGGAATGTATGTTATTTTAAAGCATCTGACACCTGGAAGTGGCAGTTTTGCCGGGAGAACGGAAGGGCGCCATCATGCGCACTAATTACCTCAAGGTTGTTGGAGTATCTGGTCTCGAGGGGTCGTTCCGCCCCCACACTGGGCTCCGGCCCAATGGCGGGCAAAAGGGGAAGGGCGAAGCACGTCAGGGATAGAGGTGAGAGTCACATAAAATCCCACGCAGCAGGAGGGCGCAAAGATGTTTCCTGGCATCGGTGTAAAAGAAGTTTCCCATAAGAGGTTCAACTGAGTTTTTAGCAGCGTCTCGCGTAGCGAACGCTGCTCATAGAGAGCTCGGCGTTGTTCTTCCTCTTCTTGTGAAGATAAAACCTTAACCTCTAAGGACTCGGCTCTTGTATATACAAGATCCGGATCTCCTTAAATACTGAGCACATGTACACATCCTCGCATTGATGGTGCCTTTTCAGAGCGTCTATCATGAACTTTCAAATATATTCGGACATTTGCTTTAAAGTTTCGAAAAGTTCACGTTACTATTTAAAGATTATTCCATTTATCGTATTGTAATTTCGTAAATACACGATTTATTTCGTAAATACACAATATATCGTAAATACATTATGACGGGTCTCGCTATTGGCTTAATCAAGGCACGTGACAAAATATCGGAAGTTGTTGTTGATTTTTTTTAAGCCTCCAAAACCTTTAGGACACTGCTCTTGGACACATTTCTCCTTGTTCTAGAATAGGCTGCGTCATTTTGCCAGATTATACTGTTGCATGACACCCACACTCAGCCAGCCACACCTTTCATCCCGACTGTGTGTTCTCAAGCACCTGGGACAGCGTACTGGCAAACTGTGAAGGGACACGACCCACATCCTTACCAGCTATGCCATGCTGGGCAGAGTTCGAACATTTATCTTGTCTGCCGCCATCTCCTAAGGCGTGCTGATGGACCCAGATAAGGCATTGGATAATTAAGGAATCCTGCTTATTTGTTCGATCCCGAGGGCACGCATTATTGGTAGAAGTTAAGGGGATTGCATCGTGTTGCTTGTTCGTAAGGCTCTCTCGGCCTCATTTGCATAAGGCATGCGATGTCTCGGGTGACGCTTGGTAGATTCAGAATTCCAATCCGTACAGTCTCATGTCAGGCTCGCTTGGCCTCATTCGCATATGACGTGCGATGCCTCATTGGCATGACGCTCGGTGGATTCGGAATTACAATCCGCAAAATATCGTGGCTTTTAGACACGTGATCTGGCGAGGAAGAGCCTGAAGCGATCGACCATTGCGGTCATATCGATACAACTCATACCAGGCAACCGGAGTGACCTACGACCGTTACAACGTGTGTGGTGCATGAAACACCCGCATGCAAGAGCACAATTGTGTTTGTGCAAGTCAAGGAGGTAACAAAGTTGCAAAGAGGGTGATCAAAGATTTCTGTCCATTAAAATTAATTTACCAAAAAATTAATGCTCAATGAAAATACCTCTTCTGGCTTTATTGTGGTACCACTTATACAATATGCTACAATTCAAACTTACAAGGAGCATCAAAAAAGGTATTTACCATTGAACAATTTGTGGTTAATGTCTGAGTAAGTTGATTGAAATTTCCTTGATATGTGAGATGAACATGAGCTTGTATCAGAATCAGCTTTTTTGTGTACATTGTCGAGGCTCTTATGAGAGCTAACACACAGAACGTACAACAAGGGGAGCAGGAGACAAGAGGAGCGGGAGAGGGAAGGAAAAAAGTGTGGAACAGAGGCACGAGATCTGTGGAAGGGAGAGGGATGGGGCAGGATACACAGGGTAAACAAGATGGACACGACAGGGACTTTCAAGAAGGAAAACAGGGAATTTGAAGGAGGTTGGTTTGGGGTGGATTAACGGGAGTAGAAAAGATCGTGGTTTTGGATGGGGGAAGACAAGAGATGGTGGTGAACAGCTGTTTTGAAGACCTGGAGGGAAGAGTGGGATTGAAGAGAGTGTGGGAATTTCTTCCAAAGGCAGGAAAAAGAGGAATGAAAGAGTGAAGGTGAGCAGTGATTCTTGATTTAGGTATTTTTATCAGATAGAGGTGAGAGGTTGCTGATAGAGGTTGCTGGCAGACCTTGAGCGCCATGCTTAAATATGGGAGGGGGGGGCATATCTCAGACAGAGCATGGGGGGGGGTCAAGTCAGAGAGGAGACGACAGAAGACAGAAAGACCACCGACCTGTCTGCGGTGAGACAGTGAGAGACCCAGACTCAGCCTAATCGTGGGAGATACCAATGATCCTAAATGCCTTGGTTTTCACAGCGTGAAGCCGAGAAAGGGGAGAGGCAGGAGCACCAGCCCAGAGGAGAGAGCAGTACGCCATAAAGCTGCAGATGAAAGCTTTGTAGATGGTCAGGAGCTCCGGTGTGCCAAGGAAGGACTTTGCACGATGGAGGATTCTGAGCTTTGAAGGCCAGCTTGCAAATGTGGCTTTCCCAGGAAAGATCATGGCAGATAGTGAGACCCAGAAGCTTGAATGAAAGGACTTCTTTAAGAGGATTGTTGAGAAAGTATGGGGGGGGGTGGGAGTTTCCAGACGGTCCTTTCGGAGAGACATAGTGAGAGTGTGAGATTTGTACGGATTGAAAGACATGTTCCACATGTTGGACCAGTTTGTAATTTTATCCAGATTTGGAGTGAGCGAAAAAACTGCTGCTTGCCGATTGGAGGGATGACAAATGGTCCGACAGAGGGTGGAGTCATCAGCAAAGAGATAAAGAGGATTTTCCAGAGAGTCAGAGAGATCATTGCTGAAAACCAGAAAAAGAACAGGGCCCAGAACGCTACCTTGAGGAACTCCAACCTGCACACGAAGAGGGGATGAATGAACTCCATTAAGGGTCACACGTTGACTGTGACAGGAAAGGAAGTCAGCGAGCCATGAGTGGAGATGGCCTTGGATACCATAGGAAGAGAGTTTAGTGTGCAGGGCAGGGTGCCAGACTATATCGAAAGCATGCGATATGTCAAGGAAGATGGGCTCTGATTTCATGTCTGGCATTGAATACCTCCATCCATTGTTGGGAGAGCAGAAGCAGCCTATCCAGGGTAGAGTGACGTGGTCTGAATCCAAATTGATGATCAGAAATAAAGCCATTTGAGAAGAGGAATGATTTAATATCTGAAGTGATGATCGATTCCATAACTTGTCTGATGATGGGGAGAAGGCCGATTGGTCTGTTGTTGCAGGGATCTGTTTTTGCACCTTTTTATGCAAAGCGGTTATGTTTGCTGATTTCCAAGCAGATGGCAAATGACCTTGAGCAAATGAGAGGGTGAATAGAACGGTGACGATGAGCAACAGTGGCAGAGCAGGTTTTTAGGACATGTGGGCTGATGCAGTCTGGATCTTTATTATCTTCCCAGCACCCACTCCCAAGAAAGGGGAGAGTGGGGAAATTAATATTGGCAGTCGATGTTTCTTGTATTAACATGAAATGCTTCGGCAGGAAAGCAAAACTTTGAACACAATTTGACGATAAATTGCTTGTTAGGCATCTCCAGCACTTTTGCAATGAAAATGCTGGAAGCAAGACGAACCGTCAACTGGGTATCAAGATTCACAAGTAGCTGTACTTTCCTGTCAAACATTAGTTGCAATGCCCAAACAATCCCAAAACATGCATCGCCGAACAAATATATTACAACTGCTAATGAAGCTGTGACCAATAACTACGCTCTTCAAAGTAGAAACAGTATCCGGCACACTTTAGTGCAGCAAAAAGAGAAGATCGTAATGCACCAACACCGACAATACTCCAAAAATCTGTACCATTTGGTGCCGAATGACTACTTGCCAAACTCTGCTGAATTTGCAAGTCGCAGACATGGACTTAATTTTTTTCAAACCACTTACTGCAGAGCGACTGCGGTTTCATCACCACCGAGCATTTAACTACGAGCCGTGAAGCTTATGCAGTGGTTCTGGAGGAAATGTGAAGGCGCCAATCGAACTCAACGTAGAGTGAAGGAAGACCGTGCTTATGAAACAAGACACACGGGGCCTACTTTGTCATTTGTCATACCGACCATCTTGGCCGGTTAAGAGAATGGCATTGTGGCTACGACTTTCAAAGACAATTTAAACCCTGAAAGCCACTGCGCGCATCATCAAGCAAGCCACTCCAAAAGGAGGTTTCATGAAAGGGTCCAAAAACTTTCATACTGTTGGCAAATAAAAGCTGAACTTTCAGCAAGTGCGTTAAAGAGTGCCAATAAATACTCTGTTTGGACTTGCAGTAGAAAATAATTCCCCGCGTGACAATACAATACTTTTCTGTACTTTAAAAGAAATAAAAGCTTTACACACCACAAGTTCACAATTCCAGTTGAACAATCCACCGATTATTAAACGGTTGAAATTTCACTGTCATCTGCTTCGTGCTGCTCGTGGCAATATCAACCGACACCAGATGATCTGCGAGGGTTCTTCACAAGTCTGTCTCTTCCAGGTCCGTGCAAATGTACCGAAAGGTGTTACCTGTTAATGAGCCCAAGGCCCTCCTGTTAAACTGCAGCTTGCAAGATGATCGTGATGAATTGTGTTTAAAATTGTTCACCTTTCATTGCTGTTGGTAATTGACACAACAATTGAAGGAGTTTAAAAAAGGCACACCAAATGCATCAAATGTCGAAGATCGATACTGTTTGGTGCGGAGACGTGCACAGATACACAGCGGTACTGTCACGGTGCCAAAAGAGCTGTTCCAATTAATGGTGCAGGGAGGTTGCCACCATGGATTGGGATCAAGCACAAATGAGCAATCTCTTCATTAGGGACATCGCCACACCACTCGTGGAACAACACTAGGTAATGACACAAGGTATGCAAAACAGTGGCTCTTGGGAAAACGAGGAGACCTGAGGGTAAAAATGTGCACTACTTTGTTGTTAGGTATAGGTTGAGACACCAGCGACGAAGTTAATAGGTGCATTTGTCTGAAACTCATCGAAATCCATTGTTAAAACAAATAATTTCCCCAATTCCATACATTTGGTACATAGCATATATAAAAAATATATATATTTTAGTGAGACGAAGACATACAAATACAACTCTACCACCCCCACCCCACCCCGACATCCCACACATCCACCTGGCCCTTCCCCAACCCCTCCCCCTCCCCAATAATGAAGCAAACAGAAGTGTGCACAGTTGATTTAACCGATGATTGGAAGGAGATGGGGACTAACAAATAAGCAAGAATAAGAAGGAGGAGGAGGTCAGAGGGGGCAGGGGATGGGGAGCAAAGGAAGATTGAGAAGGGGTCAGGGTCAGGTCAGGTATGGGAGCATGCGCCAGAACAGCGCGTCACTGCGTCCACTTTCCGCCAGTACCCCAGGAGCCACCGTCTGGCCATCCCCCAGGCATATGCCAGGCCCAACCCCATCTCCTTAAGATGCCGATCAACCCGCTGCAACCACGAGGCACATGGTCGGCCCATTGGCCTCCTCCACTCACGAGACCCCCCTCGCTGAGAGACTCTGGTGAGTAGGATCAGCGTCAGGAAAACGAGCCACATGTCCATACAGCCGCAGCTGACGCTCACAGACTATGCAGGTAACCAATCTCATCTGAGTCTTTCTCAGCAACCACTCGTTGGATACAAAGTCCGACCAGCAATAGCCAAGGATTCTCCGAAGAGACCTGGTACCAAAGGAATTAAGTCTCCGTCTCAGATCCTTGGTCAGAGTCCAAGTCCCGAATCCATAGAGCAAGGACCTGAAGACTCGGCCTTTCGTCCTCCTGCACAGGTACCGGCAGCGCCACACCCCATAATCCAGTGAATCCATGACTCCCCAGGCCCGACCCAGATGTCTATTGACCTCTGACTCACAGCCAGCAGAGACATGAATATCACTGCCAATGAAAGTGAATCTCACCACAACCTCAACATCCTCACCACAAACAGGCACAGACAGGACAGCAGCATCCAAGATGTCAATGAAAGCCTGGATCTTAGTTTTGACCCAGGAAACCCGTAATCTCAGTGGCTCAGACTCCTCATTCAGCACCTCGAGGGCCCCCAAAAGGATATCTAAAGTCTCCGCAAAGATGACTGTATCATCTGCGAAATCAAGGTCAGACATCTTGACATTCCCAAACGATGCACCGCAGCTTGATCTCTCCGACATCCTCCCAAGAATCGAGTCCATACAAGTGATGAAAAGTGTGGGGGCAAGTACACACCTCTGATGAACTCCAGTAACAACTGGAAATAAGTCAGAGATGGCACCACCACATCTCACAGCACTCTCAGTACCAGAGTAGAGTTCAGACATCAGATTGATCAGTTTTGGTGGCACCCCACGAAGACCAAGAATCCTCCAGAGGACATCCCGATTCATTGAATCAAACACTTCACAGAGATCAACATAGGCTGCAAGCAGCCCCTGCCAAAACTCTCGTCTGCGTTCGGTGAGGACCTGAAGAGCAAGGATACGGTCAATCATTGACCTCTTTGGTGTAAAGCCTGACTGCTCTGGGTGCTGGTGCTCAAGCAGATGGTGGCGAACCCTATCAAGAATTATCCGAACAAAGACCTTGCCCGGCACTGAGAGCAGCGTCACCCCTCGGTAGTTGTTGCAGTCTTGGCGATCACCCTTCCCTTTCCAGAGAGGGACAACAAGGCCCCTCTTCCAGTCAGTTGGGATGATGCCTGTGTTCCAGGCAGAGCACAGAACTGCATGCAACGACACGAGTGCAGCATTTCCACCAGCCTTGAGAAGTTCAGCATGGATGCCACAGATCCCTGGAGCTTTACCCCATTTCAATCGGTTCACCACAGCCTGTGTTTACACAAGCGAAGGTGAACCACAGTTGATTGGAGGGTCAGCAACAGGGATTGTAACACCCCTGATGTCCAACTTGACAGCTGGTGGATCAGCCTGGAACAACCGCTCAAAGAGACCGGCCCAGCAGTTCAGACTCCTCTGTCAAGAGACATCCACCCTCTGCTCTAACTGCAGTACACTGAGGGATGGTCTTCGATTAACGCAATGTGCGAATTCCCCTGTAAGCAGGACGAGAATCACTTGACTACAGGTGATGCTCTACCCCCTCACAGATTCCTCACACATAGGCCTCCTTGTCCACCCTTAGCGCAAGTACAATTTTACACCTCAGCTCCCTGAACAGCTCAGCTCAGCATAGAATGCGTCCTTCATAGTGAGATCACTCGCCTCAGTCGGAGCATAAACAGAGACCAGGGAAATGACACCCAAGGAATGACGAATCCTTAATCTCATAATACGCTCGTTGACCGGTGTTACCTCAATTATCATTGGGGTCAGCTTATTGGACACAGCTACAGCAACTCATTGGGAATGGTAACCATCAGAGCGACCAGACGAATAGTAGGTGTAACCAACCACCATGATCTCGCCGCAATCCGGTGTCCGAACCTCAGAGAGTGCTGCAATACCGATGTCCAAACGCTTGAGCTCAGATGATAACGGAGACAGGTGATCATCCTCTCTTCGGGATAGGACATTCCAGGCACCCACCCGAAGGGACCGCCTCAGGTGAACCCAAGGAGACCGCCGACTGGTGGACGACACTCTCCCGCAATCTGACCCAGGAATGTTACCACGTGGTTTCCCTCCTCTCATCAAAGATTGGGGGTCCCGAAGGCTTTGCCCCAATCCCGTCATCCGGTGAGCTGCCCTGCGAAGGGAAGCTGCACAGGAGGTACCCTCACGGAGTGGGTTTTCAGATTTCTTTGTGTTTTTGTGTTTTGCGGAATGAAGGGTTTTACGGTGGCCGGAGTGCAAATCCTGCCACCAACCTCCTAATAAGTAACCCAACTGCAGGAGGACGTCCGCAGACACAGTTGGGTACTCGATATGGATGACCGTTGGCTCACAAGGAGCTCCTCCACCCTTTGACAGGTTTTGTTTTTAATCCTGCTGGGTGTCCATATCCAAACACCCTCCTCACCAGATAACCTGGTGGGGGAGACGGTTTAGTCGCCGGCAACCCGACCATGGAACAGGTTAATACAGGTTTACGTGATACCTGTTGCAAGTCACAGGGCTAATCTGGCCTGACCTGACTAAATGAGAAGGGGTAAACAAATAAAAGGACAACTTAAATAAGGATTACAAAATGGGACAGGAAAGGGATGGAGGAAAATTGAGGAGATAATTTATTGCAACGTACCTTCCATCCCAAGGAGTGGTAACTTGGTGACTTCCCCCCCATCCACTTCACCCGGTTAACAATCCTGTAGTTATATATGTGTCTATCAACAATCCTGCTTCACACCAGTCATGGGACAAAGCTTAAGACTTATTGTTCTACAAATGACCAAGATTGACAAATTGCTGATACACTTGTGGTGACAAACGCGAGACTTTCTCAAAGATGGCACGAATAAAGTTAAAAAGCGACTCCAAACAAAGTGCATCGCATCAAAGGTCAAATCAATAATGAACAATTCAGTCCAACTTTAGATGAGTTTCAGGTCTACCTCGGTCCAAGCAGCCAATGAGGGCAACGAATCAAGAAACGAGTCAATCCAGTCGGCAAAGAGTGTCTCAACATTTCATCGACACGACACAAAAATCATTTGGAAAATGTACCAAGGGAGGCAAACATGAAAATTGAAAATCCTGCACAAGTTTTACGCAGTCTTTAAAAACCGCCATCGTGCAAACCCTGCATCCATCGGCGACGTAATATGAGAAAAGACAATGCGGTCAGAAAATGCAAACATTTTCACAGAGGTGCACATCGTTTGTTTCCATCATTATAAACGCACATCACTGATGGCCTCACGTCAAAACCTCGCACGTTACTCGAATATCGGAGGAGTCGGACAAGGTTCTAACTTTGGGCTGGAGAGGAGAGCAGGTAAAATCCAAACAAACAAGCAAATGTGCGACTGATGATCATACACTTGATAAACACTGCGACTTCAAGTTCAACAAAATGCACAATTTCCAGTTCGGACGACACTCTCCAAATGGCCGTGATTAATGAACCGTTAATTTCCATACAACAGGCATTCCTCAAAAAGCATACCCCCCCCCCCCCCATTCTGGGAAGCTGCTAGGTATGGAACCATATTCAAATACACAGCCGCACAACGGTGTCTTGACAAATGACGACACGGCATTCACTGAAAGCGTGTCCCAAAGTGAATGAAATAAATTATCCCAAATGGTGTTCACGTCTCTCGCAAATCTACAGGGCCCGTAATCGGCGTCCAGCACCCACAATTTTTAACTACCTCGCCATGGTTCTTTTGAAAGCTGGATGCAAGAATGACACCAGAGAAAGACATCTGTTCTGAGCAGAATGACCAAGTATCATAGAATAAGTGATGTCACACACTGACAAGGGCAGCCCTTAGTATGCCATTGTTGGCTACAGATATAAATCCTTGTGAGAGGAATATTATTTAATTCCAGGTGCTGAAAATTTTTTTTTTTAATCCTATCCAGCACAAGTACATGAGGAGATCACCAACAAGTCACCGGTTTAACAGTGAGGATTGGATGGATGCAGATCAGCACCACATGAAATGGTATTTCCATGGAAGATAAACTCATTCGTCCAACCACTTCGGATGTGAGGATACATGCAGATAAGGAAAAATGAAAACAATCTTTAAAACTTCCGCACATTGGGGAGCAATTTTCACGCCAACTACTAAATTTGTCAGTAGAGCCTTCATCAAATTAAAATATTGTTCTAAAAGAACAAGAGTATTCCCAATCCAAGCTTTTAAACATATTGACAGATCTTTGGGGCCGATTTACGGCAGTTAAAAATATAAAAAAATATAAAAAAAGGTTTTAGAAAAGTCATGAAACCAAATCGGAGCAGAAAATTTGCATTGGATTCACATTGTACAAAATATTCAAGCCATAAAAATAAAAAATAAACGAGAAGGGAAGTCTTCAACGTCATGACATCGCCAGATATGCCTCCACCCATATGATTACATCATTACACATACAGTACTTGTGCCAAGTTTGATTGAAATCCCTGAACCCAGATTCAAAATATTAAATAATTCTGGCTGCCAGACCATGCGGCCAATCACTTTGAAATTTAAAACATATATATTCCACATGATTCCGAGATCATAATTCTAATGTTCATGTTGATTGATAAAGCAGTACAAGATAAGTTTAAATATACCATCAGAGATGGGGTATCCCCCACCATTGAAAAATAATTCAAATCAGATAAGCGTTTTCCATTTATTACAAAAAACATTTTTTTCAAGATGGCCGCCCCAGTCGGCCATCTTGGATCCGGCCATGCCCAAAATCAATTGGGTTCTTCCTTTTCAGGTGGTTCATGTGTGACCCAAATTTCAAATCGATATGGCGAACAGTTTGAGTTATCGCACTCACAGCTATAAATGTTGACGCCCAGCCAGCCGGACGGAAGGACGACCCGGGTGACAACAATATCCCCCTAACGCCACGCGGCGGGGGATAAAAACACAAACATTTTTGTTCAAACCAAAATGGCTGCCAGACCATGTGACCAATTAATTATGCGTGAACACTCTGACATCCCCAAGGGTTTGGGAACATGTGGGTGAAGTTTCCCTTCGATCTGTCAAGCCGTTCTGGAGAAGATTTTTGAAGGATATCATGTTAAAAACAATATGGCAGCCGAACCACGTGAACGATGACATCATCAAATTTTGTTCCCAATACAATTTAGCCACAGATGGCCCTCAAAATGTTCATACTAATTGGATAAAGCATTTGAGGTATGCAATGACGTCATAAAAAGGTGCCACCGATGACATCATCATCAAATATATATCACTTTTTTCAATCATGGCTGCCACACGACGTGACCTATCACGTCATAACTATCATTAAAACATTCCACATGAGTAGTTGCCCCAATGTTGAAAAGTGTGTCAAATGGATAAGCAGTTGCAGAGAAAACAGAGAAAATTAGCATGGGCGGACAAATGTAGGTACGGACGGACAACCCAAAAACATAATGCCTCCAGCAACTTCGTCAGCGGAGGCAGAAAAAAGTTTCATGCTTCGAGAAATTACGCGATTATTGAAGGTTGGTCTGAACTGGTGTGTGTGTGTGTGTGTGTGTGTGTGTGTGTGCATATATATATATATATATATATATATATATATATATATATATATATATATATATATATATATAAAAAAAGAAAGACCCACCCACATATCTCACCTGTGAATGGGGGGGAAGAGCAATCAGCTCTCACCTAACCAATTAAACCTTGGAGGCTAGGATTATATAAATAAATTGACTCTTCCCATGTTCTTCCAGCCGAGGAAGCTGCATAAAGCAACCAAGAAAGGCTACCAAGGTAAAGAGCCTCATTAGTAAGCATTGCTGTCTGCGCTGTCGCTGATGATTCACCAACAAGCGATGAAACCGGTCCGACAGCTGAGGGGGTGTGTAGCATTGCGATTCTCATATGCGTCCTTTTTGTGAATGTCTTTACAGCTGTGGAGGCACTCTGGGATGGGTTTGAAACAACAAAGGTCTTACCTTGGTAGCCTTATGCAGCTTCTTCAGCGAGAACAGCATGGGAGGAGTAATATATATATATATATATATATATATATATATATATATATATATATATATATATATATATATATATATATATATATCACATAGTCAAGGCTTGTGGAAGAGCAAAAGAGCTCGTACACTGAACAAATGGATCAGGACATAATATTTACGTGGCATGATTATTTTTGTGGAGAAAAACACAAAATACATTTAAAACAAAAATGAGCATTAAACAATGAAGGGCCTCATCAGGGTATATAGATTAGTGTAGATGTAAGAATCAACATTCGATAGAGTCAAACTGTGTGCAGACCCACACGCAGACCAATAATGGTAGCCTATCCCCCTCCCTTTGGGAATGGGCGAGGATGACTACCAAGTTCGTCCGGACATCTTATGACCTCACAGGTAAAATGGATTGTCTAATCCAAGTAAACAAATAAATAAATGATGGCTCCAAACTCCCCTATGAGAAAAATCAGGTTGAGAGATGGAACGTTTAAAAGGCAAGCAATTAAATTTTAATGACTTGTACCAAGCAGCCTACGGACTGACTGTCCGTTGGCTTGTCATATCCGCTCGACACAAAAACTGCCTGACTATTACGATTACAAAAAGCAGAGAAATGTTTTGGTGATGCCAAGGCAGTTCATGCGAGAACAGAATTCCCAGCAGAATGCTGCAGGATGAGGCAGATGGCAGATGCTCAAGGAATTGCAGGACACAGTGAAACCGTGCAGGAAATGGTGCGGAGATTGGGAAAATCCAAAACCCAGCGTATCGATATGAAAGGCTGTCCATGGCGAGAGATCTGGTACAGGCCGGACACGATATGGGAACAATTTCGGATGGTGATGAGTTAATGACTGCGAGAATTTCAGTGAACATGGATGCACCGTATGCCTGCAGGGCAGCTTAAAAGCAGAGTGATTTGTTTCGTTATTTATTCATTTTCCCAGTGGAACAGCAACTAGATATGCACGTCACATGATCAAAATTTTCGAGCTATAAGGCTTTCTCTTCCTTTTCAATGAGCAAAGCACTACAGGGGCCATTTAAGGGTTGCCAACATTCTCACCATCCCATGGCCTACATGCTAGCTCAACATTCAAATATCAACATCTCAGGTCACGGAAACAGGTTCGCTATTTTGCTTGTTTTTTTTTTGTTTGTTTCATGTTGTGGAAAGTGGAGACGATCAACTAAATAACTAGAAGGGCATTCAGTAGAGAGTGCACCTCCACCCAGATCCGGATCTTCAAACTCGAATCACTTCTTCCTTGTCACACAACCAACATGTCCACCAAGTTTCATCCGGATACGTCCACAACTTTTTGAAATACCGTGCTATATATCGTTTTTTGGCACCATCTCAATGGTGAAGAATCACTTCAAATATTCAAGTATCTGGATCGGTAACAGATGTTCACCTAAATATAATCAATTTGTCCTCATTGCACACCCAACCTACCCACCAAATTTCATCTGAATCCGTCCACAATGTTTTGAGATATCGTGCGCGCGAGCGCACGCACGCACGCACACAAATTTTTTTTTAAAGACAGTGTAACATTACCTCCAACCAACTTCAGTGGGCGGTGGTAAAAATGGGAACATCTGTGCTTGCTTCTAGTACAAGTAGAATGAAAATTTATATTATCTTTCATTACATCTGAGAGCGTATAAAAAGAAGCACCTGGACATGGCAATCCATAAATCCACCCCCTGTACAGCACAACTCGTTTCTACAGCTGCACAAGGAGAGAGCACTCTCAAAGGGGGGGGGGGGGACATTGGGAATTAAAAGGGCACTCGGTGGAGCGCATACCGCCACGACGCAATGCCTGATCCACGAGAACATATCTGGCCCAATACCTTTTTGAAATAACGTAAGCTATATATCGTTTTTGGCCCAATCACTCAATGGTGAAAAATCATTTAAAAAATTAAATAATTCTCATATCCAGATCCAGATCTTCACCAAAATCGAATCATTTCTTCCTTGTCACACACCCAGCCTGTCCACCAAACATCATCCGAATCCATCAACAACTTTTTGAGATATCATGCTATATATTAGTTTCGACCAATTTCTGAATGGTGAGGAATCATTGAAGAAAATGATTTTTTCGGATCTTCACCAAAATTAAATCAATTCACCCAATGAGTCCACCAAGTTTCGTCCTAATTCATCCACAACTTTTTGAGATATGCTATATATAAATTTTTTAGCCCTATCTCTCAATGGTAAAGAATCATTTAAAAAATTGGAGTTGGCAGACCCGGATCTTCACCAAAATCTAATCAGTTTGTCCTTGTCACACACCCAACCTATCTACCAAATTTACGTCCGAATCCGTCCACAACTTTTTGAGATATCCTGCACACAAACAAACAAGAAAAATACGTCATGCAGAGCACGATACTTGCAAAATCCACCCCCCCCTCTCCAAAGGTTGCCATGGATACATCAAATTGTCCGTTTCATTAAGATTAAAATTCACAATATTAATCAAAGTTCAGGTCAATCGGATGAAAATTGATTATTTTTCAGATTGAAATTGATGACTTTAGAAGTTTGACCTTGAGTTGACCATTGACCTTTTGACCTCAAAAATAGTTGGTTTCCAAATTCAGTGATGCACTATGTAATTGCTCCTTAATTTTCAGGTTAATCAGATGAAAATTGATGATTTTTCAGATGAAATTTGATGATTTTAGAAGTTTGACCTCCAGTTGACCTTTGACCTTTTGACCTCAAAAATAGTTGGTTTCCCAATTCAGTAATGTAATATTCAAATCTTGTTCACATTTCAAGTTAAATCGGATGAAAAATGCCAATTTCAGAAATTTGACCTCAAGATGACCTTTGACCTCAAAATCAATTAGCTTCTCAGTTGAGACGACCTCGACAACATGGTGACGTTTCATGACGATCGGTTTAGAATTGTGACCTGTAGGTGAGACGGACAGACAGAGACAGACAGACAGAATCACAAAATCCACTGACCAATGTACTTGAAAAATCTTCGATTTTGCAAATAACAAACAAACAGAGGGGGGTGAAAACATTAGCTCCTTCACCTGCGGTGGCAGAGGTAACAATAGGGAATTAAAATTAAAATTCCCATGGGCAATGAAATATTATCCTCCTGGGAGAAAGAAAACCGAGTTACATCCGCCACCTAATGCATTCACCCGTGTTTGTTTGTCTATCTATCTGTCTGTCGGTCTGTGAGCAGGATATCCCAAAAATATATGGACGGCTTCAGACGAAACTAGGTGGACGAGTTGGGTGTGTGACAAGGACAAACTGATGAAATCTTGTTGTCGATCCGGATCCGGATACGAGAACTTTTAAAGTGATTCTTCGTGCAATCATGAGATGGGGCCAAAAATGATATGTATCACGATATCTCAAGATATTCTGGACAGATCATGACAAATCTTGGTGGATGAGTCGAGTTGGTGACAAGAACAAGCCGATTCGATTTTGGTTCTGGTAAGGATGCAGATCCAGCCAAACAGTGGGCCACAACATAAACTGCACAGCCTGGCAGAGGTGTTTGGTCTACCGAGTGCCATTCTAGTCCATCGAGAGGTAGCGTTGGCAGGAAAGCCAAGAGGTACGCACACTCGCCTCAGCTGTCTAGACCGGGTTTGAAACTCAGCCACGCTCCAAACCGTCACCCTGGTGCTTGTTTCGCAGAAAGGGATCATCATGAACGTGCGCACCGTCCATCTTGTACTCGTCGAACTGGGTGTCCCATCTGCATGCATAAGTTGGCAGACATGAAAGACCCCACTGCACCCTCCGCGAAGAGCATGCCAGCTATCGCCAGCACTCCAAACAAATTACAAATTCCTGCTTTAACCTACAGGGGGCACTGCATCAGCAGCACGGCCGTGCTCCCAGAAAATGATGCAGCCAGAATTCACATATTGCATGTGACAGAGTGGAATCATGAGGCAAACTCGTGCCGAGACGACTTCAGAGCACCTGCTACCACGTGACAAAAAGCTGCTGTCATTTCACAAGCCCAATCAACGTTCGACCAAAATAATTACAAGTTGGATGTAAGGATTTAAAAAAAAATAAAAAAATAAAAACAACCAAGATTGTGCAACTACTTTTGGAGACTAACACCAGTTCAGCGAAGAAGAGAGACGCTTCCACCATTTGAATGTGCTGCTGCAAGAAGTAGTACATATGATAACTAGTATTTTTGTCACGAATCAAAGCTCATAATACCTTCGCAGAGCTAAGAAGCTTTGGACAGTGGCTGGGAATATTCGCAGGTGGATGTAAAGATCAGCCAGTCATAGCCATCAGATTTACCTCGGAGGTTAGGGGAACTCTGTGTGCTTCCCTGCAGTGGCGAAGGCTCATGGAAGGTGCGCGCATTCAGGACCGCAATACGCGTGGGCCTCCTTGTACACGGGATGCACACATCAGCATGGTATGTGTGGGATTCGGTCCTGGAATCCCAGCATTAATATGATCAAGAGCCTGTATTGTATCGATCATAAAGGGCATACCAAACAGGGAAACATTTTTTTTGATTGTTAAGCAATATCCTCCGACCGTAACCTCGTGTGAGACCCCGTTAAAGTCACTCGTCTCTTGCATCCCACGTCCACAACTATCCCCACAAGTTCTTTCCCCAAACCCCCTTCACCCCCACATCACATCACCAATACCTTCTCCCCTCTTTAAATTGATTCTCTCTCCGTCCCCCTCTCCCTCTCCGACTCCTTCTCCCATTTCCCAAGTGTCATGCCCCCAGCACTTCTTCATCCAATCCCGATTTTCTGTTCTTAGTCTAATTATGTATAATTATATCATCTACATTTTTAGGCAGTGTACAGAAGGAAAAATGAAAAGGGGTTGGGGGGGGGGGTAAAAGTGGAAGCATGAACCTTAAAAGTTATTTTTAAAAATCAGACGACAAGGTAAAGAGAACACATCAAATGCTCATTGATAATTTTACGCTACAGTACAAAGCACTGATTAAATCGTCGACATCTATGAGTTCGGTTTATGGAAGGTGCAATGCAAGGAAGACATGCTTCTCCGGTGCACGAGAAGTCAAAACAAACACCTCTCGATGGGTATTGCAGCAACAGTAGGAGGTATGCTCCCATACCTGACCCTGACCTTAGGAGAGTAGGAGGTATCTCCACCTGCCCCGTTTGAACTCTGCACCCTGCGACCAAGGTCACGGCCGATTCAGGTATCACCCAACCTTCCCACCCCATCACCGAAGGAAAGGGCAGATCATGGGCCTTGCGTCGCCTATGCAAATCGTCGCGGCAACCCTAAGAGTGAAAGATGCTAAGAAGGTAAATGCAATGCCTTTGGGATGTTTGGGCAAAATGATCCAGTAAAGTTCATCCCCTCTCACTGCCAAGTCGCACCACACGGAGGAATAGACAGGCGATGTTAAATCAAGAGATTATGGTAAAGCATCCAATATTATGGGACATTGGGAAATGTTTCCCGGAGCTCATTTGATCCTGCTACTTCGGTTTAATAAAACAACAAAAATTTGGACAGATACTTGTCCAGGAGCCCAGAAGGTTTATTCAAGTGAAAAGCGCCGGAACGTTTGACCTCATGGGCTGATGGGGTCATCCACCGACATCACAAAAATGCATTGCTGCCGAGTCTGACCCATGGCTTTCCCCCCGAAATCACTCAATTAGTTCACGCCATTACCGATAAACCTATTTTGCTCAATATCTGGAAAAATATGCGTGATAATATAACAAATAAGGTGTCTACACCTATGTTTTCATGGTCAATCATTACACTGACACCCACATTATTGCTAGAAAATGTATAGCTTACCGTGTAAATGTTTAGTTCACCCTCTCAGTTCGTAACGCCATTGCGGAAAAACCCATTTTCATTAATATCTGAAAAACACTGCATGATAATATTACAAATAAGGTGTCGATACCCATGTTTTTATGGTGAAATATTACAATCCCAACTCTAGTGCTTCAAAATGTTCAGTTCACCCTGAAAGTTGCCTACTGGAGTCGTACCATCTCTGTCTTCTGTTACAATGTGGCAAATAATACATTGGTCTCTGTCCCTTTTTGTTATTTACAGATCAAGGCAAATGACGTCCCCGTTTGTATAATTTGCAAAGAAAGAGTAGAAAAGAAACGTGCCCTGAAGACGGACAAAACATCTCTTACAAAGAAACTTGAAAGCAGACGGGAAGTGTTCCTCAATGACAACAGACTTCCCCCAATAACAGCCGCAGCGATTGATGGTGGTATTATCCTCCATGAAAGCATGCTGCAGCACAGTGGCAAGTCCACATAAGCAACCATGGCAAAGGATCTTTCGGCAAAAGTATGTTTGTATCGTGGGGAGCAAATCCATTTAGTGCTCGACAAGTACAAGTCACCATCAATCAAAGATACCGAGCGAAACCTGCGTCGTTCAACTACTCCTCAATCATTCATCATTACTGGACCTGACCAGGCTCAGCGACAGAGTGGCACAGAGTTACTCATAAGTGGGTCATTCAAGGAAGAGTTTGTGCGGTTTATAATGGAGGAATGGAAGAAGCATTCCTTCTTCAAGGTATGGTTCAATTCTTGGAAGAAAAACTGTATGTTTCACATGGTGATGTGTGTATGGAGATGAAGAACAAGGATGATGTGCTGCAAATAGAGGAACCGAATCACCTCCAATGTCGACATGAAGAAGCCAACACACTCATTGCCTTTCACGCAAACAACATTTCCACTGGTAACATTCTCGTAAGGTCCACTGATACGGATGTCTTCATCATTCTGCTTGGGCTTTCTCGAAGGTCAGAAGGGATCAACATCATCATGGACTATGGATCTGGAAACCACCGAAGGTACATTGATGTCACTAAACTAGCTGACATTCTTGAGAAGAAACAGACTGGTATCACTGAAGCACTAAGCAGCCTTCATGCCTTGACTGGTTGTGATTTCACATCGTGTTTCTACAGAAAGGGCAAAGTGAAGCCCTTCCAGCGGATGGAGTCAGATGCAGCTCATGTGATGGCATTGTGATCTCTAACAACTGAGGATGTGGACGTCCAAGCTGTTACATCCTTTGTCTGCGTGCTGTATGGCTTCAAAACCTCTGACGTTAATGAAGCCAGAAACAAGGCGTTCATGCGAATGGGTGGTGGTGATGAAAAGGAGCCCCTTGCCAGAATAAAGAAGATAAACTGTGCCTCTCTTCCCCCATGCGCCAAGACACTTGGTAATCATATGAAAAGGGCTCACTGTGTGGCAAGAATCTGGAAGAGAGCGGATCAGACAGATCCAACTGGCGGGGCGAGTCCGACAGACTATGAGTGGAAGTTGTCTCAAAACTGCTTCGAACCAGACTGGTATCCAGGAAGTTGAGTTCCAGAGTCCCTCACAGGCCCACATGAGGATGATGGGGATGGCGTGGAAGATAATTCAGTAGATAAGGAAGAGTCGGATAATGCTTGGGGTGAGGACAGTGATGAGAGTGACGAAAGTGAAAGAGAAGACTTGTGATGCCAAGAGGACATCAAGTCAATTATGTGAACTGCACATTTGCAAGTTTTCCATATATCGTTGTTCGGTAATGACGTCGCTTAATGAGTGGGTGGGCTACACATTTACATGATAAACTACACATTTCCCAGTAATAACACAGATGTCAGGGTAATGGTTGACCATAAAAATATCGGTATGGACACCTTATTTGTGATATTATCACGCACAGTTTTTTTAGATAGTGAGGTTTCGGTAATGGCGTCACTAATTTAGTGGATGAACCATGCATTTACGTGGTAAACTATACATTTTCTAGCAATATGCATCACATCAGGGTAATGATTGACCATGGAAACATGGGTACGGACACTTTATTCGTGCTATTATCATGCATAGTTTGCTAGATATTGAGGAAATTAGGTTTTTCGGTAATGGCGTCACTAATTGAGTGATTTTGGGGGAAAAGCCATGGGTCAGACCCGGCAGCAATGCATTTTTGTGATGTCGTTGGATGACCCCATCAGCCCATGAGGTCAAATGTTCCGGCGCTTTTCACTTCAATAAACCTTCTGGGCTTCTGGACTATACGGTCAGGACAATGTGAGAATACTCAGGTCCCCAAAAGTGCAAGTTGGTGATGTGAAAATGGCTGTAATCATGAAAAGATCGTTTATCCTATTTAATCGGACAACTATCTGGTTACAGTGAAATTGTTGAGGGAAGGGGTGGGGGAGGAGGGTTGGAACTGCTTTGCTCACCATCAAAATCCTCAGATCATAGACAGCGGAGACAGATGCCAAAATTATCCACAAGACGCCTTGTGAACACTTGAGGAGGATACAGAATCGGTTTGAGATCATAAACATGAAAATGTTGTTCAAAGTGGAAGAAGAAAAAGAAGAATGAGAGGAAGAAGAAAAAAAAGCCAAAGTGACGTTGAGCCCAAGTCCTGCTTTCAACCTGTCTGGGTCAATCAAAATAGCTGGACTTACTTTCTCATCAAAAGTCACTTAATTATTTAAAATATATTTTAATAGCATTTTACATCATCCAAATGAACAGTTGGCTTTGAGGTTATGCACTCTTGACCGATCTAGCCTGGGTTCGAACGTCGACCCAAGCAAGGTGAGAAATCAACATGCGCACCGTCCATTGGAAAGGACGTTAGGCTGGAGGTCCCGTCTGCTGACACCGAGGACGTCGGTGGACGTTAAAGGTCCCTTGGTGTCTTTTGCGAAGAGTAGGCCAGGTATCCCCGGCAGCATGAAAATCATTTTACCAATCACCAATCCTAATGTGCAGCGGGCACCGCATCAGTGGCAGAGGGGCATGCCACAGGAAAGATGCAACTAGCGGGACGAATCCACAATAGAGTCCTCGTTCAGTGTGCATTTGCAAACGTCGACGACCAAAGCACACACAGGAACTTCTTATGCACAGTGTACACCGAGCTATATCAAACTATCATCAAGCCAAGAGTAAAAGCTCATTATTGTTCATCGATCAGAGGATATCTGCTTCTAAAGGGGGCATGAGTATGGAAGGCACGTGTGAAGCATTGGAGCAGAGGGAGAGGAGGGGTAAAGATTCCATCATATAGACACAGACAATAATTGGAAGGCTTGTGTCCCACTAGGCCCAAATGCTACACATGTACAATGACGAGTAACCCCAACCTTGGTCATAATATATTTTGTACTCCAATGACGATATGACAACTGACACCTGCTCCAAACGTCCGCTTAATGTTTCAACCAGGTTGTGCTGATGACTCGCCGGTACGCATTCGAGATGAACTCGTACCCTGCTCGCAATAGCAATAAATGAATTGATTAACAGCCATCGGTCCGAAGTCACGGCAAGGAAATTGTCTTTACGACGGCTCGGAGGCACAGCATATTTGAAGCAAGTCGCACGACCATTACGTTCGATTGTACTGCCTTTCACGGGGCTGCAATCATTCGATCTCAAAATTCACTGTACAAGGATGCACTCACTAGTCATGCAAGCAACACACTCGTCTCCTGCCTCCAAGTGTTCTTCTAATCGTTTAAAGATGTCAGCGTCAGCAAACCATTCATCGTCATCAGTCCGGCATAGCCAAATGCCATTCATGCATTTCTTTGGTCAAGACTCCTGAAAGAGAAGGAAAGTAGAGCACAGCCAGACAGATGCTCGTCTTAGACACGAGAGGAATAAATTCAAGTTTTCCACCGAGGTGGGCAGCGAGATCGACCATTTTAGAATACAAAAGCCGGTTGGGCGATTGCACAGAGACAGGTACTGCTTGCGACACATGAGGAGCCCCGCAGACCAATAACAAGATTCAAAATTGAAAGCATCGAATGGAGGGTAATACAATATAATCTTTCCACCAGGGCAACAATAACCAGATATACAACCCCCTTCATGTCTTCACAAACGAGATGCCAGCTCCCATTCACACAATGCAAAAAACAAAAGCACCAGGAGATGCATCCAATTCTGAGAAAGTATCGAGGTCCGAAGCACGGTTAACCCTGCAAGACCCGATGACCATATAAACATTGCAATCACTGCACTCTTCGAGCTTGGCTTACTAGCGATACACTCACTGGCATTTTAGTATCAAAGGTGGCCCAAAAACACAGGAGGAAAACAAATGTCACATTTCAACGAGCTGGAAGTGCTCTCCACATCATGCTTGCCCAACGCTTGTGCCCTCGACGGCATTTTCTGGATAGGCACGGTTAGAACGAGTGGAAGGAATAAAAAAGAAACGACATCGTGCAGTGCACACGTCATTAGCAAAAGTCTTTATACCACCCGCAGTCGAACAGAGTGATGAGATGGCCTCTCGTAGTAACCTCAGAGGGTCTGATGTCTTCATGCATAAATGAGGCATAACAAACGCGTGACACCTTCCCAGTCACAAAAAAGCAATGGCAATTGGTGATGAAGTGCAAAATCCCCACGCACGATGCATTCGGAGTCTATCATGACAATAAAATTCCCCACACAGACTGCACGGGATGTTCCAGGTGATATGGCATGGTTTTACACGTTCATTTGCGAGATTACGTGAAAGATAATCATTGGACTGCGACCGCTATGCAGAGGAAAGTGAAGTCGGTTGACAAAAGGGTCGGTTCAAGATCGGCACCATTATGATTAGCGTGGTACTACGTCTCAGCAAATATGGTGCATGTAATCATGGATCGCCGTTTGCTGTCAAGATTGGCCTGTTATCTGATAAATGGAACATTTCCTTCAATCCTTCGAAAATATCAGTCGCCCAATCACTCCAGAATGATTGTCATACGAACCCACCTATCCATTTCCTTGGCCATACACCGAGAGAGGTTCAGTCTCATGAAACTCTAGGACTCACCTTTCCTGAGCTGACCACATAGCAAAGCTAAGCTCCAAAGCCAGCCACATACTGGGCAATCTCCGTCGATCAAAGTCATTCCTTGAAAAGTTAGAGCTACCCAGAGTCCAAAAGGTCTTTGTCCTTGGTGCAATGGAGTACTGCACTCTGCTATGGATGGAGGGGTGGGGGACAACTTCACATCTGTCTCTCCTGGATTCTGTGGAATACAAAGCTATCAAAATTATTGGAATCTCCCATGATGAGGCCGAAGCACAAGTTCTGTTGCTTTCATGTCGCAGGCAGATTGGTGGTTTGTTTTCTAATCGAAATTCCAGTATATCTCCTCCCCCCCCCCATGCTCACACAGTCTGCAGACCCTCCCCAGGAAACCCAGGGTGCACTCATTCTTCCACGTACACCCCTCCTCGTTAAACTTCAAAATCCAGGCTGACTGCAATATCTCAATTCATCGATTCCTTGCTTCTCCCAGCTATGGAACCACCTTGCAGAGTCTGTTCTGTCTTTTACTCTTCCCTGCAGGGCTTTAAACAAGCAGTGCACCACTATCCCTTATCATTCCCAATTCCAACCCTTGATCTTTATTCCCCCATTAACCTTCCTTGCTCGCTTCAGTGTTTCCTCCCCTCCTCCCTCTCCTCTTTTCCTGTTCATTCATTCCATTGATATTTGTCTCACCATCAGTTCTACGTTTTTGTTCCATAAGCCTTGCTCCTGTATATATATATATATATATATATATATATATATATATATAAAATAATAATAATAATAATAATAATAATAATAATATTAATCCCCGTCAGCCCTATGGACCGCCTGATCTACTTGTCTTTAAGAAACCCCCATAAAAATAAGTCACACGATTTTTGTCTGGGTGCGCCATCCCCAAACAGGGCGTGATAGGATCCTTTTTTGATGGTTATGTCGAAGGGAATGGCTACGTGGTGGAAATGCTACAGGCACTCAGAGCTGTGACGTCCACATTTTCCAATACGATGCCAATCGTTTCAAAAGGTGGGGTACCTCACACCACGGAGCATGCCTCGCATTACCTCCATTCCTTACTCAACAGCAGCGTCATCTCAAACTGTTTCCCTGCACGCTTCGATGAAGGCTGCTGGGAAGCCTGAATGCAAAATTAATGCAATTTTTTCTTCCACAACTTGCTTGAGGACCAAGTGGGACTGGCAGGATAGTCTGGAGGTGTGCACACTCACCTCTGAGGCACCGAGCATGCGTATGAATCTCGACCCAGCTACAAACTGCCATGCTGGAGTTTCGCCGGCAGGGCGATTGGTCAATGCACACGCCGTCCCTCGGATGGACGTTAAGCTGAGTCTGCAGTCTGTCAGCATGAGTTGGTGGACATGACGGATCAAACAGTGTCCTTGAAGAGTTGGCGAGTTATCGTCAGCACCCTGAACCTACTCTAACTTACAGGGGGAACTGCATCAGTGGCAAAGATGTTCCACTAACAAATATGCTACCCACAGCATGTGCTACATACAAAAAGAAGCAAGAAGAAAAGGAGTGGGGGGGGGGATAATAAGAAGATGATCGACAGGATGCCCCCAGGACCGTCTGTGACCTAAAAGCAGTGATGAGGGATTGCACACACACACACACACACCATGTTAGCAGTGACACTTTTGGGCAAGGTAGTGGACAACCTGTGCACATGAATATGTCCTTTATTTAATTGGAATGGTGACCATATTGAAGATACCCTTGGTTGAAACAAAACGTTTGAACCTTCTTCTGTATAGAGATCCCAGTTGCACGTGTTCAATTAATAGCTTGTTGCTACCAAGTTCAAAGTCATTACATTTCATCTCGAACACCGCATAGTGTGCTACGGATCTCCACAGAGAGTTTTCAGGCACATGGTATTGCACAAATAATTTGTGGTTAGTTCAGAATAACAACAATGAAGAGAGCCACACAGGCAATACCACGGCTAAAAAGGAAGGTTCGAAGAAAAAGTATTGAAATGGAACCGGCGGTCTATTTTTATTTTATTTTATATTCCTCGTCGGCTAATGTTGGCACGCATGCATCAATACACAGCATCTGTGAATTACCAGAAGATTGCAACCGAAACTCGAACACAAAACCCACTGACACCTGCCAGGAATAGGTGCGTGCGTGCGTGTGTGACAAGAATCTGGATTGAGATCTACAAATTGATCCGAGTGGGGAAAAAAAAAAAAAAAAGCGCACCTTAATATTTGTAAAATGCACTTCAAATCAGGTCAGCTGTGATGTTTAAAGCACCCCGCCCTCAAGATAGTCATCCAAATTTTAAGGGTCATGCACGTCCAACACATGCTAATCGATGACATTTAGATGTAGGAAAAAAGGATGACTTCTGAAGTTATGACTCTGCGAGTGAGAGAAATCAGCATTACAAAAAAACATTAAAATTGACCGATATAAATGATGCTTACAATATTGTGGGTTATTCTACACCAGCAACAAAAGAAAAAGAGTACAGCAGCACTCGGAAGACCACACACCTCCGCCACGCTGAACAGTTTACGTGTTATATCCCACTGATAGGCCGGATCTGGATCCGGACCTCCTAAATCAAAATTGGCTCTTTCTTGTCATGCACCCAACTCGTCCACCAAGTTTCGTCCGAATCCATCCACAACTTTTTGAGATACCACGCTTGATATGGCTTTTGGCCCGACCTCTCACTGGTGAAGAATCACTTTAGAAATTTGAAATTCTCGTATCTAGATTTGCATCTTCACCAAAATCGAATCGATTCCTCCTCGTCATACACACAACGTGGGTACCAAGTTCCATCTGAATCGGTCCAGAGCTTGTTGAGATATCGTGTTGTGTATTGTTTTTAGCCCCATCACTGAAAGGTGAAGAAAATCACTTTAAAAATCCTCGGATCCAGATCTTCACCAAAATTGAATCACTTCTTCCTCGTCACACACCAGTGTCCACCAAGTTTCATCCAAATCCATCCGAACCAACTTTTTGACAGATCCTGTTCACAGACAGACAGAAGTGAAAACATAACCACCGCCCACCTTCGCTGGCGTTGGTAATAACTTGGAGTTGGATTGCTTGGCATCCTCCGTGAAGGACAGGATACTGGATTAAAAGGTGTGCTGATTGTACAGCACTTGGACAACAGATCGCTCCAGATTCCAGAAGGATTAGATTCCCTCGGGAAACACCAAAATCTGCGTCGTGCCCCCGCTCCATCTCTCCTACACCCCCCTCCCCCCAAGCCCTCTCCACCCATCCTTCTAATATCATGATGCTCCTATATATACTGTCCCGTTAAGGCCACAATGAGAGTTTATATTGTCTTCAAAACTCATATTAAGCTTGGTGTTTGCTTAATGATTAAGCTGGCTGGCTTAAGTCTCGATTCCAGCCGCTGTTGTGCTGTCTTTATTCGAGCCGAGGTCGACAAAATGAGTACCAGCTTACTGATAATAGGGGCACTGCATCAACAGCACAGCCGCTCTTCCAGAAAATGATGCAACCAGCAGCCGCAGGCTGCATACAAAACAACAAGAAGACTCCTGTTGTATGCATTTACATTGGAAGGAAACCCCCCAAAAATTGGAGAACAGGGGGCGAGGGGGTATGGTTACCAATGATAAATTAATCGGTTTTTTTTTAATGAAACATTAATGGACTGAACAACCGTGAATATAAACATCGTGTGCAGTACGATTATCAAAACACAAACCTTGTGCACACGCTTGACAGGTGAAACGTTAAACACGAGGCAAATTTTACGACGAAAAGAATCAGCTTCA
>NC_140965.1:87413989-87423989 GCF_056783735.1 Eptatretus burgeri
GTTTTTTCTGCAAGCCCCACGATGCCGCCCAAACGCCCTGCACCTTCTAAGGCTTCTGGCAAGGAACCAAAGCACCAGAGGAAGGTCCTGACACTCCAGGAGAAGGTGCTTGTTATGCTTCGGGAAGGAAAAAGGTTTGCCGCAGTTGGACACTGTGCTGTGTCACGTGATTGGGTTTTCGTATATCATGCCTCGCCCGCTAGGGGTGGTAAGACTGTGCTTCTGGTCGCGCAATAAAGCGGAGTAGATGGCGGCCCGCGTGCTTCTTGCGTCCCACCGCACCTAGTACAAACTAGTTCGCTGACGAGGATGGGTGCATACGGACTTATGCCCGTTTTCGACGGGGACGACTTCGAATTGTTTTCGGAGCAATTGGAATGCTATTTCCACGCGAACGATGTGGTCGACGAGAGCAAGCAGAAGTCGATCTTGCTCGCTTCGCTTTCGCCAGAGCATTAACGGCTGCTGGGTGATTTAGTGGCACCAAACAGGCGCCGGGATGACGGGCTGGCGTTTCGGGACATTGTGGAGAAAATGAAAGCACACATGGCGGTTGAGCAGACTCGCGGGGATGTTCGAGCCATCACCGGCCACGCGGGGTCGCGAGCACCCAGGAACGCGCGCACGACCTTCGATGCGGGTCGGACATCGCCGCGCGGCCACGCGTGCGGCGGGGTGACCTCGCGGACATGCTTGGGATGTGGAGGTCGACACCTGCGCCGTGCATGCCCGTATAAAGGCATCGTGTGTTTGAATTGTCACAAGGTGGGTCATTTGGCGCGTGTGTGCCGTGGGGCTTCGGCCACCGTTAAAGTCGTGGACGGCGATGTGCGACGCGACTCGGGGCAGAACCAGCGGCCGTTGTTGAGCCTGTGTTCAGTTGGCCCGACGACGGCGCGCCCGATGACGGTGGAAGTTGAAGTGAACAAAACGCCGATCACGTTCCAGGTCGATACGGGAGCGGCTGTGTCGATCATCGGCGAACAGACCGCGCGTAGACTCAACGGCTTGAAGCTTATCAGGTCAAACCTCGCGCTGTTCACGTACACCCACGAGAAGATAACGCCAGTCGGGATGGCAGACGTGTCTGTGCGGTACCAAGGCCAGGTCGCCACGCTTCGGGTGTACGTCGTACGGGGGAGGAGGCCGTCTCTTCTCGGCCGAGATTGGATGACCCGCATCAGGCTAGACTGGGCCGCAGTTCACCTTGTGCAACCCGTGCCGAGCCAGTGGGAGGATCAGTTGGAGGAGATTCTTCAAAGACATCAAGGGTTGTTTAGAAGCGACCTTGGAAAACACAAGGGCATGGAGGCGAAACTCTTCTTGAAGGAGGGGGTGGTTCCTCGGTTTTGTAAACCACGTCCGGTGCCATATGCCCTGCGGGACAAGGTCAAGGGTGAACTGGATAGGCTAGAGGCCTGTGGAGTGATCGAACGGGTGTCATGCTCGGATTGGGCCACCCCGGTTGTCACGGTGCTGAAACAGAATGGGGACGTCCGATTGTGCGGGGACTTCAAATCCACAGTTAACCCGGGGCTCAGCGTGGAGCAATATCCACTGCCGTCAATCGATGAAATATATGCGCGATTGGCGGGGAGTCGATACTTCACGAAGCTAGACCTGCGTGATGCATATTTTCACCTGCCGATGGATCCCGGGAGTAGCGAGCTTTTAACAATCAACACGTGTCAAGGACTCTATCGATATACCCGACTCTGTTTTGGGATTGCTTCGGCCCCAGCTTTGTGGCAGAAAGCTATGGATCAGGTTTGCATTGGCCTGCCCGCTCAGACCTACCTGGACGATGTACTCATTGCGGGAAAAACGGCGGACGAGCATCTGGCGAACATTGCCCGAGTGCTGACGAAGCTAGAAGCGTGCGGCCTGCGCTTAAACAGGGACAAGTGCGCGTTCTTCAAGCAGCGCTTGGAATACCTCGGGCACATCATCACGCCGGAGGGGCTGTTGAAAGGTCCTCGGAAGGTGGAGGCGATTCAGCGCATGCCACCGCCTCGCGACAAGACGCAGCTGCGCTCGTTCATTGGCATGGCCCAGTATTACCAAAGGTTCGTGTGCGGGCTCAGCTCACAACTAGCGCCGTTGACGCGGTTGCTCAAGAAGGACGAGTGCTGGGTTTGGGGGCCTACACACCAGGCGTCGTTCGACCGCGTCAAGCGGCTGCTCACAGAGGATACGGTCCTCGTGCACTACGAGCCTGCGCGTCCGCTCCTATTGGCATGCGACAGCTCTGCATATGGCATCGGGGCAGTGCTCTCCCACAGGATGGACGATGGTTCCGAGCGGCCTGTTTGTTTTGCATCCCGAACCCTGTCCACAGCAGAGCGCGGATATGCCCAGATTGAGTGGGAGGGTCTCAGCCTCGTCTGGGGTGTGCGGAGGTTTCATCAATATCTGCTGGGGCGGCATTTCACTTTACAGACGGATCACAAACCGCTTCAATTCATCCTGAGACCCGAACGCGGGGTGCCGGTGGTAGCAGCCGCGCGAATACAGCGGTGGTGTCTGTTTCTGGGTGCTTACGATTATGATATTCAGTTCCGAAGCACCGAGAAGCATGCTAACTGCGACGGGCTCTCACGCTTGCCATGTGCGGAGGGTCCAGCTGCGTCTGAGTTGGGCGACCGGGTCGATGTGTTCGCGCTGGACCAGGTCCAAAACGGGCCGGTCACGGCCAGGCAGGTTGCGGTGGAGTCGGCTCGTGATCCGGTGCTTGCCCGTGTCGTCCAGGCGATTTCTACGGGGAATTGGAGCGATCTGCCTTCGACACCGGCATTTCAACCTTTCACGTCACGTGCAGCGGAGCTGTCGTTGGTCCAACGGTGCATAATGTGGGGAATGAGGACCGTGATTCCACCGAGGTTCAGGCAGCAGTGTTTGGAAGAGCTGCATGTCAGTCACCTGGGCATCGTGAAGACCAAGAGTCTTGCTCGTAGCCTGTTGTGGTGGCCGGGGTTGGACAAAGACATTGAGCAGTTGGTTAAGCGTTGCGCCACGTGCCAGACAGATGCTGATAACCCGCGTCGAGCTTCGGGTCTCTGGCCTGTGCCAGACCGAGCTTGGCAGAGGGTCCATGTAGATTTTGCAGGACCGGTTAATGGCAAGATGTTTTTGATTGTGATTGATGCATTCTCTAAATGGCCGGAGGTTGTAGTAATGCAGCATACTTCAGCAAACATTACAGTAGAGAAGCTGCGGACGATCTTTGCTAATAAAGGGTTGCCGGAGATCCTGGTCTCTGATAATGGTCCGCAGTTCATCGCGGGTGTATTTGATGAGTTTATGCGCCAGAATGGTATTCGACATCTAAGGTCCGCACCGTATCATCCTGAGACGAATGGCCAAGCTGAGTCGTTTGTCAAGATGTTGAAGCGGGCTTTGCGCAGGGGGGGTGTTGCACCTGTGCAGACGGTAGTCGATGTCTTTTTGCTCCATTACAGGAACGCAGTTCATCCTGTCACGGGTGATTGGCCTGCCATTCGTCTCTATGGACGGGCTTTGCGGTCCAGGCTGGATTTGCTGCGACCTGGAGGGTCGGGGAGTGGGGCAGTGTCGCGTCCGACGCGGCTGCGCAGCTTCGAGGTGGGGCAGCGGGTGATGGTGCGCGATTATTTCCACGGTTCCAAATGGGTGCCGGCGGTGGTCTCTGTGGTGCTAGGGCCGGCGAATTGCATGGTGCGGACTGATGGTGGGGATGTGTGGAAGCGGCACGTGGACCAGATGCATGATCGCTGTTCAGCGTCACCCCCCCCCAAACCTCCCCAAGCGGTACTTGGAGGATTATGTGTGTTGATGGGTTTCTGATGGTCATGTTGTGATTATCCGTTCGTTATGTGATGGGTCATTTTACGGGGGGGAGGAGTGTGCTGTGTCACGTGATTGGGTTTTCGTATATCATGCCTCGCCCGCTAGGGGTGGTAAGACTGTGCTTCTGGTCGCGCAATAAAGCGGAGTAGAATGCGGCCCGCGTGCTTCTTGCGTCCCACCGCACCTAGTACACACTAGACACCATTACGGTTTGAATGAATCGACCATAAGTTACATCAAGAAGGACCAAGCCAACATCAGGAGCCTATCAAACCCAATCGTGTTTATACACCGCACAGCGTTTAATATTCGCAATAGAGAAATCAAACCCAATTGTGTTTATCCACCGCCCAGCGTTTAATATTCACTCAATATAAATCAAACACACTCGTGTTTACACACTGCCCAGAGTTAAATAATCACTCGATATAAATCAAACCCAATCGTGTTTACACACCGCCCAGCGTTAAATAATCACTCGATATAAATCAAACCCAATCGTGTTTACACACCGCCCAGCATTAAATAATCACTCGATATAAATCAAACCCAATCGTGTTTACACACCGCCCAGCGTTAAATATTCACTCGATATAAATCAAACCCAATCGTGTTTACACACCGCCCAGCGTTAAATAATCACTCGATATAAATCAAACCCAATCGTGTTTACACACCGCCCAGCGTTAAATATTCACTCGATATAAATCAAACCCAATCGTGTTTACACACCGCCCAGCGTTAAATAATCACTCGATATAAATCAAACCCAATCGCGTTTACACACCGCGCAGCGTTAAATATTCACTCGATATAAATCAAACCCAATCGTGTTTACACACCGCCCAGCGTTAAATAATCACTCGATATAAATCAAACCCAATCGTGTTTATACACCGCACAGCGTTTAATATTCGCAATAGAGAAATCAAACCCAATTGTGTTTATCCACCGCCCAGCGTTTAATATTCACTCAATATAAATCAAACACACTCGTGTTTACACACTGCCCAGAGTTAAATAATCACTCGATATAAATCAAACCCAATCGTGTTTACACACCGCCCAGCGTTAAATAATCACTCGATATAAATCAAACCCAATCGTGTTTACACACCGCCCAGCATTAAATAATCACTCGATATAAATCAAACCCAATCGTGTTTACACACCGCCCAGCGTTAAATATTCACTCGATATAAATCAAACCCAATCGTGTTTACACACCGCCCAGCGTTAAATAATCACTCGATATAAATCAAACCCAATCGTGTTTACACACCGCCCAGCATTAAATAATCACTCGATATAAATCAAACCCAATCGTGTTTACACACCGCCCAGCGTTAAATATTCACTCGACATAAATCAAACCTGTGGTGAATTGACGTGAATCGAGGGACATGACGCGGGATCACATGTTGTGCGTCTCGCGTATAAGGGGAGGTCTCTCTGCGGCACGAGTGATTGTCCCCGGGGCATTGCTATTGACATCGGCTGTCCACTTGATGCTCGTTAACTGAAGGTGCTCATTGACTGGTGAGAATGGAGATTATATCGAACTCCGTGCTTACGCGGATTAGTCTGCAATGGTTAACTGCACATGTATACGTTTCTGCTTATGTACTCCTAGCTGAACCTGTATTTCCTGGTGTGTCCACAGAAGCGGCTCCAATCAAATGGAATAAAGCCTAAACTCTGAAGGTTCATCTCTCGCTCTTATTTCAATTTATTCCATTTGATTTTCTCGGCTCTCTCAACCAAAGATGGACAAGATCTACAAACCAGAGAGGTTCGACGCAGACCCAAACACGACTGACGCAGAAATGAAATGGTCACATTGGTTCTGCTCCTTCTCACACTATCTGACCATCATCGCGGAGGGAGCTGACAAATTTGCCGCTCTCGTGAATCATGTCTCGCCCGGCGTGTACAGGCTCTTCTCGGGGTGTGACACTTACGAAGCAGCGATGGACGTACTGCAGGCGCTCTACGTGAAGCCCAAGAACGAGGTATACATACGACATCTTCTCAACACACGCAAGCAAGCAGCCGGGGAGACAATCGATCAGTTCCTGCAAGCTCTGAATCAGCTGGGAAAAGACTGCAGCTTCCGGGCCGTAAGCGCCGAGGAACACCGAAAGGAAGCGACACGGGAGGCATTCATCCAAGGACTCAGATCAGCCCACATACGGCAACGCTTACTAGAGAAAGCGCAACCCACTCTTGACAAGGTAGTCGATCAGGCTCGAGCGATGGATACGGCTCAGCAGCAATCTGAGTCATTTGGGACACCGATGCTGCTCATGAACGCTGCTACGATGGGAACCCAAGGAACCCCACTGGCACAGACACAGCCAGACATGAGGGATGGAGAAACACCCGAGGAGCCGGATACCCAGACCTCGTCAAACTCCTCAGCAACTGCTCCGGTCGGTAAATGCTTCTTTTGTGGGTACAAAAGGCATCCTCGTCAAAAATGTCCCGCCAGAGATGCCACATGCATGAATTGCGACAAGAAAGGGCATTATGCCAGGGTATGTAAATCTACTCTAAGGAGAAATAAACCCACTTCTGCGGCTCTCTACTCGCAAAATAAATTGACTGCAGCCTCCCGGGGAATCTATCCAAGGCTATCATCAACGTGCGAATTAACGGGCATATGGCTGAGGCACTGATTGATACCGGTAGCTCTGAAAGTTTCGTCAACAGCTCGCTAGTGAAGGGCAGGAAATGGGTAATCCACCCGACTGACAATACGGTATGCATGGCCGCCACCTCACTACAATCCCGCGTACGAGGGTACTGCAATGTTGAATTGGACGTAAAAGGGTACACGCATCGGGATGTAAAGGTGCTGGTGCTTCGTGATTTGTGCGCAGACGTAATTCTGGGTCATAATGTCCTCAAGCAGCACACGAGCATCGAAATACCCTTTGGAGGAAGCAAGCCTCGTCTAATTTTAAATGCGCTGACCACTGCGGAGGTGACGTCCCCCCAGCTGTTCGCTAACTTGTCGCCGGTCTGCAAACCGATAGCGATCAAATCGCGGCGATATACCACTGCTGACATGAATTTCATCACTTCAGAAACCAAGCGATTACTGGAGGAGGGAATTATAGAACCGAGCGATTCGCCATGGCGCGCACAGGTGTTAGTAACCAGCAGTCAGAACCATAAGAGACGGATGGTTGTCGATTATTCCCAAACGGTCAATCGCTTCACCCAACTCGACGCCTACCCCTGCCGCGCATAGATGAGATGGTCGAACGCGTGGCCAATTATAAGGTATTCAGTACCATCGACTTGCGAAGCGCCTATCATCAAATTCCCATCCGAGAGGAAGACAAACCGTACACTGCATTCCAGGCAGGGCGGCGCCTCTACCAGTTCAGAAGGATACCATTCGGTGTCACGAATGGAGTAGCTTGCTTCCAACGGGTTATGGACGACATCATCTCAGATGAAAACCTCGAAGACACTTTTGTTTACGTGGATAATGTCACAGTGTGCGGTAGGGATCAGAGGGAACATGATAGGAATCTGGACAGATTCTTGAGCATTGCTGGAAAATATAATCTGACTCTCAACTACGAGAAATGCGTATTCTCGGCAAGGTCAATTGACCTTCTCGGCTACACGATAGCTGACGGCACAATTAAGCCTGATCCTGAGCGATTGCGCCCGCTCCGTGAGCTTCCACCACCTCAGGACTTGCAGACAATGCGCCGGGTGATCGGGATGTTCGCTTACTATGCAAGATGGATTTCGCAATACTCCGAGAAAATACATCCCCTAGTGCATTGCAAAAACTTTCCACCAGATGCCGCTGTCGTGAAAGCTTTCCACGATCTCAAGGATGATATCAGTAAGTCCGTGGTTTTATCGATCGACAGCTCGGTGCCCTTCGTGGTGGAGACCGACGCTTCAAATCACGCCATAGCTGCAACACTTAATCAGTCTGGGCGGCCGGTCGCTTTCTTCTCGAGAACTCTCTCTAGAAGCGAGCAGAGACACTCGGCAATAGAGAAGGAGGCGTACGCCATCGTCGAAGCGCTGCGTAAATGGAGACATTATTTACTGGGAAACCACTTCACGCTCGTTACGGACCAACGATCCGTGGCTTTCATGTTTGATGGGAAAAATAACGGGAAAATTAAGAATGAAAAAATTATGAGATGGCGGATAGACCTAGCCTGCTACAGGTACGACATTGTTTACCGGCCCGGGAAGGAAAACCCTGCTGCAGATACCTTCTCCCGGGTCTACAGTTCGGCAACAATCAGTCAGGCTTTGCAAGACCTCCATGTGTCTCTCTGCCACCCAGGGGTAACCAGGATGGCACATTTCGTACGCAGACAAAATCTTCCCTATTCTGTTGAAGATATTAAACAAATGAATGCTTCATGCCCTGTTTGTGCTGAACTAAAACCCAGATTCTATGGCGCGGCATCTGGCAGACTGATCAAGGCCACTTCCCCCTTCGAGAGACTAAACATCGACTTCAAAGGGCCCCTGCCCACCGAGACAGACAACAGATACATATTCACCGTTGTTGATGAATATTCAAGGTTCCCTTTCGCGTTTCCGTGCTCGGATATGACCTCGGGCACTGTCGTAAAATGTCTCTCTGACCTCTTCGCTATGTTTGGGAGACCTTCGTACATACATTCAGACAGAGGGCCGTGTTTCATGTCGGCCGGGCTAAAACAATTCCTATTAGAGCACGGCATAGCAACTAGTCGAACGACGGGTTACAACCCACAGGGAAACGGGCAGGTGGAAAGGTATAATGGAGTTATTTGGAAAGCCATAACTCTGGCGCTGAAATCGAGAGGACTGGGCCCCGAGCGATGGGAGGTTGCTCTTCCTGACGCAATGAATTCCATACGCTCTTTGCTCTGCACGTCCACAAATGCCACTCCTCACGAACGTATGTTTACTCACCAACGACGTTATGTTGACAGTCAAACGGTGCCCAACTGGCTGACCCACCCCGGTACAGTGTTCATGAAACGCCCGGTACGACAAAGCAAGTATGAACCGCTGGTGGAGGGGGTCGAACTCATTGACACTAATCCAGAGTATGCTCATGTCAGGCTCCCGGATGGCAGGGAGACCACTGTGTCGGTTCGCCATCTGGCTCCCGCCGGTACTCCTCCCGCCGGTACACCACCTCCTGGCTCTCCTCCTTCTGACATTTCCCCCCAGGAACACCGCCAGGCGACGGGGCTGCCGTGTTCCCCCGGAGAGCGAACGAGGAGTCATCCCCGGCACAAGTCGAGGCTCACCAAGAGGATCGGGAGTCTCCCTCAAGTGAAACTGCCGTTTACTCCCGGAGAGGTCGACGAATAAGGCCCCTCGACGACTCAATCTGTAAAGGGGATTATCGGCATTCTCGCTGCTCATGCTCCTATATGCCCATTATATCATATATCGATGCTCATTTCCATGCTCCTACAACTCAAAATAATCACTGCTTGGCATGTATGCTTCTGTAGATCAATTAGTCCGCGTTGCTTGAAATGTATACTCCTATAGTGCTAAAGCAATCATGGTGTGTAAGATGGGCCCCTAGTTACATTTTAAAGGTGAGGAGAATGTGGTGAATTAACGTGAATCAAGGGACATGACGCGGGATCACATGTTGTGCGTCTCGCGTATAAGGGGAGGTCTCTCTGCGGCACGAGTGGTTGTCCCCGGGGCATTGCTATTGACATCGGCTGTCCACTTGATGCTCGTTAACTGAAGGTGCTCATTGACTGGTGAGAATGGAGATTATATCGAACTCCGTGCTTACGCGGATTAGTCTGCAATGGTTAACTGCACATGTATACGTTACTGCTTATGTACTCCTAGCTGAACCTGTATTTCCTGGTGTGTCCACAGAAGCGGCTCCAATCAAATGGAATAAAGCCTAAACTCTGAAGGTTCATCTCTCGCTCTTATTTCATCGTGTTAATACACCGCACAGAGTTGAACATTCGCAATATAGAAAACAAACCCAATCGTGTTTACACACCGCCCAGCATTAAATAATCACTCGATATAAATCAAACCCAATCGTGTTTACACACCGCGCAGCGTTAAATATTCACTCGATATAAATCAAACCCAATCGTGTTTACACACCGCCCAGCGTTAAATAATCACTCGATATAAATCAAACCCAATC
>NC_140965.1:87428989-87548989 GCF_056783735.1 Eptatretus burgeri
ACACTGCGGCTTGTAGGCCTCTCCAGGTCTCTGTCTAACCATTAGACAACCAGGTGTTGGGCAAAGCTGAAAATTGGACTCATCAGAGAAGATGACCTTACTCCAGTCCTCTACGGTCCAATCCTTATGGTCTTTTGCAAACCTTAGCCTGGCTCTTCTTTGCTTCTCATTGATGAAGGGCTTTTTTCTCGCTTTGCACGACTTCAGCCCTGCCCCAAGGAGCCTGTTTCGAACCGTCCTCGCCATGCACTTCACCCCAGCTGCCATTTGCCATTCTTTTTTGTTGGTCACTTGATGTCATCCTACGGTTGTTGAGTGACATTCAAATGAGTTGACGGTCATCCTGGTCAGTGGAAAGTCGTTTTCGCCCTCTGCCAGTCTGTAGCTTTGTTGTCCCCAATGTCTACTGCTTGACCTTGTTCTTATGAACCGCCGTCTTTGAAATTTTAAGGATGGAAGCAACGTGACACTCACCGTATCCCTCTGCCAGTAAAGCCAGAATTGAACCCTTCTTTTCCTCACTCAAAACCTTTCTTTTCAACTCTTTTGGCATGGTCAAGTTATTTTTTTTATTCCAATTACTTTTGAGGTTCTACTAACTTTGTTTTTGCCATCCAGCTGATCTTATTGCAAGAGGATAGTGATGACCACAGCAGTGGTTTTTATACTTTTCCTTGTTAAATAAGATTTGGTTCAGGTGATCACAGAATCAGTACCTCACTAAGTAGAATGAGGTGTGCCTGTGTTGGAATTCAACAGACACTGGAATGGAATGGCTGCTATACATGTAGAGATGCTGATTTAAAAAAATTTTTGGAGTGGTCTCTTATTTTTTTCCAGAGCTGTATATCTAAAAAAAAAAAAAAATATATATATATATATATATATATATATATATATATATATATATATATATATATATTTTGTTGTAGGCCAGGGTTCGGTGGCGATAAACGACCATGAGGTGGAGCAGTGGAGTCGTCTCCTACCGAACACCCGGAATTTATGTCGTGAATCTCGGATAAGTCGGAGAGTTCACGAGTCCCTAAGCGGACCGTGGTCGCTAATATTTTGACGGCGTAGGGTAGGGTGAATTGCCTAATTTCAATATACCTAAGTACCCACGTCGTCCAACTACAGGGGAAAACCACACCGACAGACTTTGTCGGAACAGAGTTGCTATCTCCGACTCGGATCCGGCGTAACCGAGCGGAAGCTACCAAAGCCGCGCCGGACTAAATGAACAATTTATGGCACAAATTGCCTCACTAATTCTCAAGTACGAACCATGCTGGGTCAATCAAAGAAAGGACAGAAACGAACTGGAACATTTAAACAATTATTTTATTTGCAGGAATAAAAGAAAGGGATGAAGTGTGGACTTATTCACGACTATATGCAAGCAAATATTTACAATTATCATAAACACTTAAACAGTTTCACTTATAGGACGGTGCCACATACAGACACACACCCAAAAGAAAAAGGACCCAATTGGTCTTTATTCGACCCTCGCAGCCAAGGGGATAGTCGAGCTCAGGGTCAGAGTTCTGTCAGGGTACCTGACCGCGTTCGTGCGGCTTGGCCCGCGACTGCACGTGTCGGGCCCGTGGTCCGTGGGAGCTTGGATGGTGAATAGCGGACCCAGGGTCGCTCCTTGTAGAAGGCCAGCAGAGACTCTAGGCTTGAGAGCTCCAGCAATGATGACAGTGCACACACACTGCCTTCCAAGAACTGCTCCTTCCAAAGAACTCTCAAGAATTTCCAAGGACGCAAGAACTCTCTGAACTCTGAACTCTCCGAACTCGAACGAGCACATGAATCACACACACACACACACACACACACACACACACACACACACACACACACACACACACACACACACACACACACACACACACACACACACACACACACACACACACAGTCCTTTTTTGACCGCTGAAGGTGGAGCTGACGCGCTGATCGCCCTGATTTTTTTTTTTTTGGTGGAGTCCTTTTTTGGTGGAGCTGACGCACTGATCGCCCTGATTGGACAGGGACCTCCATTGATCCGCCCTTTCTGGGCAGGGTTATGGCCGAGCCGGGGAAAACCACGCCCCCCTCTACGCGTTTCTGTACCCCCCTTGGTAACTACGACAACCTCCGTGACGGCCTCATGAGCACTGATGACAAATGCTGACGACAAAGAAATGTGTCCAAATTAAATGTGTTATATAAATGTGACATACATGTATATATATATATATATATATATATATATATATATATATATATATATATATATATATATATATATACATATATATACATATATATACATATATATACATATATATATATATACATATATATACATATATATACATATATATATATATATATATATATATATATATATATATATATATATATATAAATATAATGTTGTTATATGCCTGGTGTTGGCTTAATGGTTAGGGTAGTGGGCTTGGGATCCTGGGGTCTTGAGTTCAAATCCCGCTCAGCTGTTGAATTAACACCAGGTGGGGTTTACTCTGCCTGTCATCCTTCCGAGGTCGGCAAAATGAGTGCCAGCATGCTGGTATACTGTGTCGGAGTGGCGACCCGTCCAGGATTGTTCCCAATAGCCAAGGAGACTGCTTCGGCGGCACCAACGCTCTGCATAGAGTATGGTCCTAATGGATGGATGGATAATGTTGTTACGGATCCGGGGGGCGGGATTCTCGCCCGATTCTTGGCGCCACCCTCACCACCGCCTTCTCCGGGGTTTATAACGCCGGCCGGCTCAGCACAGGCCTCGGGTCACGAGTCTTCAATCGCGATACCAACGTAATCCTTGTACCTTGCCAGTTGGGGAAATAGAACCCCTGATTACAGACTGGTTTTGTCAGATGCCGAGCGTTTTCTGCCAGTCTGTAACCATTTTGGTTTTATATGCCAATCAAACGGATCGTTCCTCGACGCGACACGAATTAATCCATAGCGGCAACTTCATCCGAATCAATCCAATTTATTGGGGAACATCGGGAAACAAGACACAAGTAAAACATTCACGACAATGCTTTTATTAACAATCTTTAACCCGTTCTTAACTAGGGAACCACGGACTACAGGTTTCGAGGGGGTCGCTACCGAGATATGCCTTAAACAACGTACAGACAAAGAGACAGATAGACAGCATGCATGCAAGACAAGACAGAGTACTTGGTGATGTTTCATGGACGAGAGTACAGTGTCAAAAGCACGAATGTCGCTCGCAACAGGCGGATGTCCACGGATTCGAGCCCAAGCTCGAACGCACCGCGTGGTAAGATGGCGGCGCCGCACTCTTTCCCTACCGCACGCACGCGGTCTCTACACGCTCTGACCCCCCGTAAGGTCGACGATGGGCCTCAGCTGATTTCTCTCAAGGTCCAGCGTACAAATCCAGGCCTGGCCTGTTCTCCAGACAAGGCCCAAATTGAGGTGCCAGGCTCCGGAAAGCGGATTGGCAAACGTGTTGAGCCGTTGGTGTGAGCAGGGACCGTCAGAGGCTCAGTCGTCTCCTCTCCTGCCTTCCCGCGTCGAAGCCCGACTTCCCAACTCCGTCCTCTCAGTTTCTCTCTCTGTCGAATCACCTTTTCTTTCCTTTTCCACGCTCGCCTCTCAAAGCCGGCTGCCGTCTCTCTCACGGCAGAATCCTTGACGTCCAGGCAGGTTCAGCGTCTCTCCCGGCAGATCCAACACTGTGCCCCCTTCGTTCGCTCGCTTCGAAGCCAAGAGCGCGCCTCGAGAGCGACTGTTTCCAGACACCGAACCTTTTTACGAAGACTTTGTTCGCTCGCTTCGAAGAAACACCGAGCACGCCTCGAGAACCCGACTGTTCTTCACACACAGCACTCTTTTTACCTCTCGTTTCTCTTTCGTTTGATCCTTTTACACACGAGCACGCCTCTCTCTGTGAAGCCGACAAAACTCCTCCCCTTAGCTTCACTTCCTCTTTTTGGCCACACCCTCTCAGCCGACCGGGCGGGGCCTCGTCTGGGATGGGGAAGAAGAAGAGGGAGCTCTTGGCACACCACCATTGTACGAACAATAAAAAGCATCCAACACCTCCCGACACACATGTAACGTCCATTTTACCACACAACCTAGCTAAACATGCATTTAATGGGGGATCTGAGCTAATCCTATATTTAGTCGTCCAATAAGGGCCATTTCCATAACAATACATATATATATATATATATATATATATATATATATATATATATATATATATATAAAAAAATTAAGCACCACAATTTACCCCTTTCTTATTCCTATTTTTTTTCCCGGGACAATGCCGGGAACTCCAGCTCGTACATGTATATGTATATGTATATGTATATGTATATATATGAGCCTGGTGTTGGCGCAGTGGTTAGGGCAGCGGCTTGGGATCCAAAAGGTCCTGAGTTCAAGCCCCGTTGTGCCACTGAATTATACACCAGGGGGTCGACTCAGCCTGTCATCCTTCCGAGGTCGGCGAAATGAGTACCAGTATACTGGGCCGGTGTCTACCCCGGTTAAAATAGGTGTACCATATCCCTGTGTCGTAAGAGGCGACCAGGGTATATATATATATATATATATATATATATATATATATATATATATATATATATATATATATATATATATATATATATATTCTTCTTCTTCCTTTGGCTGCTCCCATTGGGGGTCGCCACACCGGATCATCCATTATGATCCGCATAATGATTTGGCACATGTTTTATGCCGGATGCCCTTCCTGACGCAACCCTGGTCGCCTCTTACGACACAGGGATATGGTACACCTATTCTAACCGGGGCAGACACTGGGCCCAGTACACTGGTACTCACTTCGCCGACCTCGGAAGGATGACAGGCTGAGTCAACCTCCTGATGTGTATTAATTCAAGCGGCCAACGGGACTTGAACTCAGGACCTTTTGGATCCCAAGCCGCTACCCTAACTACTACGCCAACACCAGGTATATATATATATATGTGTGTGTGAGTGTATTTCATAAAGCATAACATTTACTCTCTCTGCTAACTCCACTCCCCCTCTTTCCCCCCACTCCCCGGAAGTATCAGGGCGGTGATTATCTGCAGACCGTGATTTATCTCCTGGTGGTATTTATTTGCCTCCGGATGTGTCTGGGTGGTGTACCTGTCCGGACCATGTGTTTTTTGTCGCCAACATGTACGGGTGGTGTTTTTCCTCGGACACGTCCAGGCGGTGTTTGTCTCTGGGTGGTGTTTATCGTATGACCGATGGAAAATAGATTTCAGACATTATTTTGTTTCCATCTTCAATGATATTCTATGCAGAATAATCTTGATGAGACAGTATGAATCGTAATTAACGCTCCACTGCACATCTGTCTTCCCTTTCTCCACACCCTCGCTCTCCCCCCCCCCCCTTCTGTAGTATTCCCATCAGCGAAGCGACGGATGGTATTTGCTTGGGTGTATATGTGTACATATTGTTTTGGATTCTCACCACTCCGGCATGCGGGCGACCGCACGCCCACCGACCGTGGCAATCCAGTCGCAGCTTTCGGATCAATGCCGAAACCCAGCTTCGGGTGTTGTTAACCACACCATAAATCAGCCAACTCTTCTATCCACGTGCGACAGGGTTCATCGTCGAATTGTCGATTTACCTAATTATTCGCGCAGACAGAAATGCCGGGGATTTACACCTCAACGGGACCCATACGGACACGAGCCGTTTTAGCAGTTCGCTCCATTTGCGATTGCCGAGCGGTTTATTATCGCCAAGCCCCGTCGGATCCCATTATCTTATCGGCTATTAAAAAACAACTATTATTCCGAACGCAATTACGACAGCTCAATGGAGGAAGGGACGCAACGAGCAGGTGAATATTCCAACAATGAGGACATTTATTTAGAATGTAGGCACGTATGCAATGAATGGGGGTAAGGGACAAGAGACGAGCAAGAAAAACCTACAGCTGTTGTCTATTTATTCTGTACATGCACTTAACAACAATTCTACTTATCGGACAAGGCGCCACATACTTCCATGCAAAAACCCCAGGAAAGAAAAAGATAACAGGGCCCGTAGGCCTTTAATGTTCCGCTGTGAAGACCGAAGGAGCTCCGCGAGACCGTGCAGGTCACCTACCACCCTCGTGGTGACTCGCTGGGCGACCCTCGATGTCTTGCCGTCAACACAGCAGCTGGTGTAGTGGCGACTTGGTTGGTCCAGGCCTAGCCATGCGGCCTGGTCGATCGGGCCGAGCCGATGACGCCTCAGAGGAGAGAACGGCCCTTGCTCTTTTGGAGTTGATGCTCTCTTCAGAGCCCGCTCACTCCTCAGCGTCGCTCAGACCGTCCCGGGGCCCGATCACTCGGACCGTTATGTCGCTGGCTCGCGACTTCTCGCCGGCTGTCTCCACCGACCCACAACTCTGCACGGCACTGCAGGCTTGGCTGGACTCCAGGCTCCAAACTCCGAACTGGAGACTCCAGACTCCAGACTCAACTCAACCCCGACCTCCACTCAACTCAACTGGTTTCTCGGCATTTTAGCCCGGCCTTTTATCAGGATCGGGGGTGGTGTTTGGTCTTTCACCTCTGACCCTTCACCCCCCGCTGGCTCTGCCCATTTTGTCATTCTGATCCGATCTTGCCGTCAAACGCGTACAACTCGGACGTGGTAGAAATCACCGGCTTTTGCTCCAGGAGGGAGTCCTCGCGTTTGTCGGCGGAGATGCCGTTCGTTTGTGGACGCCGTTGCCGGCGAAAAGATGGCGGCGTTTGTGGAGATGAAGGTGAAGAGATGTTGGCGGTTGTGGCAAAGGTGGTGAGATGTTGGCGGTTGTGGCAAAGGTGGTGAGGAGATGTTGGCGGTTGTGGGGAAGGTGATGAGGAGATGTTCGTTTTAAAAGAAAGATAGCAAAAGAATAACGGCTAAATCAAAGATGCACAGCCCGGCTCACGAATAATTCCCGTTAGACATCGGTGGGGAAATCTAATCTGGACACACACTTATCGACATAACTGATCTTCGGGAAACCTGAATGGTGTTCTGTGAATTTCCACAACCATAACAATATATACAAATACCATAATTCTAAATTAGTGGAATTTTATCATTTATCTCTGTCTTATTCCCTCACAATAGATCTGCTTCTTTTGCTTTTTATTAGGCAAGGATAAACATTAAATCTGTGGGGAAAACACAATTTGCAGTCCACTCATAACGACGAAGAAATTTTGAAAGTAACACTTACACAAGGATTTTATAATTATATTATTGTGGGCTGGCAGGGTCGGGTGAGAAGACCACTTGGTGGGGGAAGCTATGTCGATTCCCACCAGACTCCCCGGAATTGGAGGCAGTTGCTCACGGATAATTCCGTGACGCGGCGGGTCGCTTAACCGACCGCAAGGGCGTCGATCCAAGCCAAAATGTGGGGGGGGGGGGGACAGGTAACTGCACCCTTCTCCCAAGGTGTGCCCAGGCATCTTGGTATTTTGCTTCTCCATGTTAGGTGTCTAATGACCTATGCCCCGTTCTGTAGCGACGCAGGTTGTGACACATCGCCGAGCCGAACGCATATGCTCAACGTAGGTACCGACTGGAAATTCCTAGTTTCGTTTTCAGCCGTGTACACTGTATGAGTGTGAGTGACAGAGCTGCTGTCAGTGGGTGTGAGTGGCCAGCCAGCGCTGTGTGTGAAAGAGACGGTGCATATAGGGGGCGACGGTGGTGTACATCATGTACACTAGCATCACCCCCTATATGCACCGAACAGTACATGAGGTATATCTATAGCATGGGGCTGCATGGTATAATGACAAGAATAGCAACGAAAGCTTATCGCTGCGTACCAACAGCTATTTGCTTGATTTTTTTTTGCATTTTTCAAATAGGCATGGGACGCGAAATGTGGGGGGGGGGGGGCAGAATATACTGTCCCCCCTGGTAAAAAAGTGGGAGGGACGTGTCCTCACCCCACCCCCGGGATCGATGCCCATGACCGACCCTGGAAGCCAATAACTCAACCGCGTGACCTAGGGTCCTCCCGCCTATGGAATTGGGTTCCCAAATTAACCATGTGGTTTAATTACCGGGGAACCACCCCCTTGGTACGCCTTGTCCGAACCGGATCACTCTACCGGTTCGGATCACCTGTATCACAGCGGATACAGCAGATACAGCGGATCCTTTATGGTGGCGCGGCAGTTTTGCCCACCTTACTGCAAAAGCGCCCGTGACTAATTTATCCCAGGAAAAAAAAGAAAAGAAAAAGTGGGAATAGAATGAAATGGAGGGAAAAATGATTCAATAAACCTAACTATTAGACCATCGCAACGCACTCCCTTGTTTTCCCACGAAACGAAAGGAAGGGGTCCATCTACACGTATATTAATGGCATAACTGTCTCAGGACATCTATCTGTTGTATGCATGCGGTTCCGAGAACCGCAACAATATATACAACTACCGAAACCCCGTCACAGATGGATTCCGTTCATTCAACCACCCTCACCAGCTCACCCACACTCGAGGGACATGGACTGGACAGGGCGTGCTTGCCCCCGCCTACTCATCCCCCGCCCCTGCCCCATTCCCCCCCCCCGCCTACTTATCCCCCGCCCCGCCTTCAATTTGCTTATCCCCGCCCAAAAATTTAATTAGCCCGGCCCCGCTCCCGCCTCTTCACTCCCCGCCCACCCCTTCCCCGTCTCTTGATTCCCCGCCCCTCTCTCCACCCCCTCACACTCAACCCCGCCTAATTCACCCCAGCCCCTGCCCACTCATCCCCCACCCCATTTCCCCGTCTCCCTCTTTCAATTTGCTTACCCCCGCCCAAAAATTTCTTACCTTGCCCCCCGCATCTTCACTCCCTGCCCCCGTCTCTTCATCCCCCACCCCCACCTCTTCACTCCTCGCCCCTGTCACAACGAAAAGTGTTTATTTTGTACTGCTTCGGACTTGAAGGTTGACTATTGTCACAATGTGCGATGCACTCTTACAGGTACGAAGTTTCTTTCAGTCCAGGTCACAGTACCGAGAAAAATGTGACGCGACCGCGAGGAGTAGCACAAAATTGGTCCTTCAGTATTAATATATAGATGGGTCTACACTCATGGAGGGGCTAACCAAACAAAGGACAACAGACAACAGATTCACAAACTACCAAGGGGGGGGGGGCATTGGTGACCATACATGAGAAGGAAAGGAGGAGGAACAAAAGTGAGCAACAATGGCCAGGAGGAACAGAATGGAGAGGAATCAGCGTGTGGAAGGCATAGCGGATGTGTGTGGGTGAGCACACGAGGTAGTGATGGGCCACATTTATTGAAGGACTGAAGTGAAGAGGACAAGACTACAGACACAGGGAGAGGGTTACAGGTTGGTGAGAATAAGGGGGTGAATGAGCAAGAGGGCAATCAGCCTGGATTTTGGGAGGACGATGCGAGGGTTTCTTGAGGAACATGTGCAATGTGGGATGGCTTGGAAGGACAAAGGTAGTTGAGGGCAGGAGCAAGTCAAGATATGTAGTGCATGTGTGCGTGCGTGCGTTGTTGTTGTTGTGGACCGGGGGTTGGTGGCGAGAACGACCACGAGGTGTGAAAAGCTCGCGTCGTCTCCCACCAAACTCCTGGGAATTGTAGGCCGTCGCTCGGATAACTCGGCGAGCCGGCGGGTCGTTTAACCGACCGTGGTCGCCAATGTCGCCAATATCTCAACCGCGTAGCGTAGGGTCTATTTGTCGATAACCAATTTACCTCATTAACTACGCGATTTTGACTACCGGGGAAACCACGCACTCGGCACGTCTTGCTCGAACCGGGTCACTCTACCGATTGCGGTAGAGTTCCAACTGCCGACTACCAACTCCGGTTCGGGTGCAGCCGAGCGGAAACTGCCAAAGCCGTGCCGGCTGGAATTAATGGATTACCGGGGATAAACCCCCGCCTAAACTCAGATCCGAACAATGCTGGACCAATTCAAGAAGTGACAGAAACGGAGTGGAATATTTCTACAAATGTTTATTTACAATAAAAAGACAAAGGCAAGACTTAATGCAAATATACAAGAAGGAATATTTACCACGAGCAAAATCACTTATTCAGATGTACTTCAAGACGGGCCCACACGCAGACACACACACAAAATGAAAAGAAACCCAGAGTCTTGATTGGATCCTCGCAACCATGGAGAGAGACAAGCTGGGGGTCAGAGTTCGGTGGTGTACCTGAACATCAAAGGAAGGGCGTGCTCCACGATGCGGCACCCGAGAAAGGTTGTTGGTCCGGTCCCCAGTCGCACGGAGGGACTCGTGGTTTGCGGCGGAGCTCGGGTGGTGAACAATCAGGGTCCATGGAGGGAGGTCAGGGTCGCTCTGTCCATCCTTAAAACTCCTCGTAGCAGCCACCCTGAAACTCCAGAACCCCGTAACAGCCACCGTGAAACAAAACTGACTGCTTACAGCCACCGTGAAAGCAAACTCGACCGGACACTTTTGTACAGAGTCTCGGAGATTTATTGGCCTTTCTCCACGGGGAGGGGCCCTTGGCGAAAACGCACCTCGCTATCCGCCTCTGATTGGACAGGGTCCTCTGGCCCACCTTTCTGGGGCAGGGCCTCGGCCCCTGCTAGGAGACCCCAGTTACTCCTCCACATGGCTTCGCTCTCGACGAGTAAGAGTGTCAGCGCCGTGAAGGTCATCGTACAAGAGTTACAACGTTCGTGGGAGCCGAGAACTGCAACCGCGAGACCCCCTCTCGGCAAGTCAAGGTACGAGCAGCCAGCGGGTGGTGATGGAGCGTGATGGGCCGAAGGGGTCACGCAGATGGGATGGTTTATTAGATGTAATAACCTAACTAAAAGAAATCGCAACGCACGCCTTTGATTCTCCCACGAGACAAAAGGAAGGGGATCTGACTACACACATACTTAACGACATAACTGACTTTTGGGACATCTGTATGTTGAATGCAAATAGTTTCCAGATGAGTAACAATATATATATATATATATATATATATATATACACACACACAAACATTGGTGAAGACGGAGGGGGGGGGGAGGAGAGGGAATAAAAACTGATAATATAAATGACAAAAGGAGAGGGAAATAGGGGATGGGGGAGGGGGGGTTAAAATATTTGGAGAATAATTAATAAATAAATAAAACATCGGGAGAAAGAATAGATGGTGAAGGAAAGGGGAGAATTTTCCAACAATTCCATAAGCAACTTGAAGATGGCCCAACGATTTTGAGCAAAATAATGAGCAATTATTTTGTTGAAGGTGGTGTGGTTTTGGCAATTTCATTCATTTTGGTCTTGAAGATGGTTTAAAAGAGCATTCAACATACAAAATTGGTATGACAGTTCTGCCTGGATTTGCATGTACACTCACAATAACAAATGCAATAGAATGTGATTCATTAAGCCCCAAATAAAAATTCCATGTCACACACGCTGAAGTGCCATTTCCATACGAAGAGCCTCAAGATATTCTCGGTTACGAAAAGGTAAGATTAAAGAAAATATGAAGCATGCCAAGTAATAACAGGCTGAAAGGACGAGATCAGTGGTAATGTGAATGGAGAGGTAAGGGGGAGGGGGGGTGAAGCATATAATCCTTCATCGAAGATTCATACATTAAGTCTAAACCAAAGTGAAACCAGCAAGTGAATGAGATCCCAAAAAGATGAGTGAAAGAACAACCATAGCAACGTACTTATAAAGCTTGCAAGATATAATGCTCAACAAAGGGTTAAATTTGTTCCAATTTGAAACTTCCCTTGCTGGCTCATTACAGAAGCAGTCCAAGCAACCAACATACCTGCTCCTCTGTCACTAGGACAGCTCAAATTATTTTCCAAGGTCAATGATACAGTTTACTGGTATCCTTCAAATAATCTGCTTTGCACGAAATGTAGACAGGACTTGTTTTTCCTTTTCTTTTAATCCAAGATGAAAGCTCTGAAAAGAGCAATGTGACACGGTAGGAAAAGAAAAAAAAGAAGTACAACGAAGTGGTAGTGGGGCTATAGTTGGACTCAATGAGAGTGAGAGTGAGAGGAATGAAACAGAGTAACAAGCAAGTCAGAGGGTTTGGTGAGGTATGGGTAGTAGCGGGAGAAAAATATCATAGGTAGGGATAGGAGACGGGAAGAGGTGGTGGTGCAGCACCTGCTTCAAGCAATAACAATTAAAATAGGGTAGCAGGACAAATATAAATTAAAACTAAAACATTCAGACCAAATATCACCAGAACACAGCAACCGGATTGGCTCGTTAACGTTTACATCCAAACCTCTTCTCAAAGTCATGGTCGTGGGGACTCAGGTTCTAAAAAAAAAAAAAAAAAAAAAAAAAAAAAAAAAAAAAAAAAAAAATCGATCGATATACCATGCAGTTTATCATTAATCCTTTAATGCCCTTGTAATTCACATAAAATAATGATCTCCATCGTCTGCCCGGAATGCGATTGATTTAGAAGTTCCTGCACGAACCTCTGATTGCCAAGTTAAAAAACATTAATTTAAATTAAAAATCAAAAGCCTTCCAAAGACATATATATATATATATATATATATATATATATATATATATATATATATATATATATATATATATATATATATATATATATATATATATATATATATATATATATATATATATATATATATATATATATATATATATATATATATATATATGTTCTGTGACGAGCCTTCAAAAAAAAAGGAGGTAATTTCAACAACAAGGTTTTCAAAGCTTTTCCATCGTCTTTTCTTTATTTCGAAGCATCATAGATTTGTAACAGATGGTAGGCAGCAGCAGTGCAAAGGAATTATGGACTCGTCGTCACATAATTACCTTTGCAATACAACACAGGCAAACACTCGCCTCGAAGAGTAGTGGAAAACGCCGATTCCACAAATTACATAATCGGACGCCAGTGTGAGGCACATGTACTTGGGAGACATGTCAAAGCCATACCGACAGAAATGAAACAAGAAATTTGCAAAGAAGGTCAAACAGATAAGCGAGATAATGAGGAAATCAACGTGTCAAACCACATCCATAGAATCACATTTATTGCAAAATGCTCAAGCCAAAACAAAAAAAAGAGAAAAGAAATAAACCGATCACTGCAAGGAGACATTTAAATCACAGTTTGCTCATCACCTGCATATTTAGGATAAAAAGGGGGGTGCATCGGGATTCAAACCCAGAAAAGGTGGATGTCGTGCTGTACATGCAGAATGGGCTCTGCATCCATTTTCCTCTTAACCGTAGTGCTCCATGTCATAGTACCGTATTAACATACACCATCCGTTTCAACCTGCAACGCCATGTTGCCATGTTTGCAACACCATTTGCCAGACAAGCAGGAAGGGATTTACACAATCTTCCCGAATGAAAATAAAACTTAGGGTAAAACTGCAGCATATGCCAATCTAGTAAAGAAATATTCAGAAGACAGAAGGAAGTGGGGTTGGGAGCTGGAGGGGGGAGGAGGGTAATGGTGCCCTGTGCTTGACGTGGTTGTCAAGGATACCTCTTGTCTTCTGCTAAATTGATCATTCGGTTTCAAACAATAGGCTTCGTCAGTTGAAATTTGACTAATGGAATGCTAACCACCATGGGAAACAAAGTAAAGCAGCCGTTCTAGGCATTCACCCTTTGTCCTCCTGCTCCAACGAAGGGTTAATGCCCAAAACGTTGGCTTTACTTTGCTTCGCACTGCAGTTAACGTACCTTGGTCAACTTTCGGAACCGAATAAATCTTTTGTACTGTCTTCCATGCTGACACCTACCAGAAAAGTTTCCTGTTGTTCTCACTCTCAACATTACTAGCCGTGTTTGCCCTTCCTACCACCACCGGAAGCAAAAACATGGCATCAAAGTTTGCTGATTTCCTTGTGGAAAATACCCACTGGGACACACATCCAAACACAAATTTAATATCGAACAGGTGAAGGCTACAACTCACAACTTTTATATTGCTGGTATTTCTTCGTTCCCTCGGAATCCCACTTTTCCTTTCACTTACATTCCAATTTCATCTTTATATTTGAAGCTTCACTTCAAACTCTTCTTCATCTCATTCTGTTCTTGCAAAGGTTTTTAGGCTTTGCATCCTTGTTGTTACTGTACAACACAGATAGCAAATTTGGGAATGGTTGGCAATCAGGGTTTGCATCAGCATTATGTTTAATCAACATTTTGTCCAGCTGATTAGGACGAAGTCTTAGTGGACTGTCGAAAAAGGCCACGTCTTCAAATCTCCACAACAACTGTGCACTATCTTTTCAAGGTGCTGATTCACGAGTACTTATTGTGAAATCTTCCTAGCCAAAAGTGCTTTGGCCAAAAGTTAAGTCGTTCGATAAGGTGTAAATGACGTAACCATTAAATATTCCATTCCAAACGGCATAACCGTTTGAGGTGGACCAAGTGGCAAGCAGACCTGACATTTCAACTTCTTCACCAGGAAGTGATCCAACTGCGAAACTGCATGTAGCCTCGCTCGACAAGACCTCGTAGCACCGGATTACTTTTGGCACTACACCCACCACTTTGACTATGGTGGTTCTTCACTTTCTTGTACACAGATATCAACAGTTGCATTTTATATCGACATAGGTTTGGAGATGCTGCACGCCTTTGGAAAAGTATGACAAAGGCCCAGGAGCGCCATGACAAAGCACAGGGATAAGAGCACTTGACATTACTCTTCCAATGAACAACTTAACACAACGAATGGGAAAACATCATGGAAGGACACAAATCTCACATCACAGAAAATGGATTTCCTTATGAAAGGCAGGATATAAGCAGGAGGCAACAGCTGTTCCAGTTGCTCGAGAACAGAAACTATTTGTGATGCAAACGAGGCGTGTCAAACACAAAGGTGTGCAAAACATTTCTGAAATGAAAGCTTTCCATCTTGAATATTGCAACATATTTAAAATCAATTTGTTAGCAGACTTTGCCGGAAGAAATGATTTTTTTTTTTGGTAGTTATTTTAACATCCTTTCAACTGACCTAAGGACCCTACACGCCAGACTCGATGACACGGTCAGAACCCCTTTTACCTGACCAAACGCCTCTTACGCCCAACCGAACCACAACTTCCCCTTTTATCCGAATAGCTGAAGCAGGAAGCACCCCTTTCGCCTGAGCTGATGCCCCCGCAGGCATGACTTTCACTTGAACCGAACACACCCACCAACGCCACATTCGTTTGACCGGACGCTCTGATCCCTTTCACCGAAACAGATGCCACAGCCAGCACCCTTTTGCTTGACTAAAGGCCCCCGCTGGTGCCTTTTTCCTGACCGGATTCCCCCTTCGTCAAACCGGATATCACCACTGGGTCTTTTTTCCATGACCAAATACCTCACACCTTTCGCCCGACTGGACGCCCCTGCTGGTGCCCTTTTGCATGACCAAACACCTCCACCGGCGCCCGTTTCGCCTTATGGGACGTTCCCGCTGGAATGCCTTTCAGTCAACCAGGCGCACAATCCAGCACCCTTTTCTCCGAACCGGACACTCCCTTCGCCCAACCGGACGCCCCCGCCAGGGCCTTTTGGCCTGGCAGAATGAGCACGCACCTTTCACCTCAACCGACACACTCTGCCAGTGCCCTTTACCCAACCAAACTCCCCCACCAGCACCCCTTTCGTCCGAACGCCCCCGCCCCTTTCACTCCACCGGTCGCCCCCGCCCCTTTTGCCCAACCGGGCACGCATTTCACCAGACTGGATGCCCCCGTACCCTTCGCCTACCTCGATCGCCCTACCGATGGCCCGAGCTAGTGCCCCTTTCACCTGTATGAACATGCCTGCCCCATTTGGCCAGCCGGATCCCACCACCAGCACCCTTTTTGCCCGAGTGAAAGCCCCCCACTTGTACCACCTTCACTCGACCAGTGTCCCTGCCCTTTTGCCTGACCATACACCACCTTCAACTGGACATCCTCACCCTCACCTCTTGCACCTGATCAGACGCCCCTGTCCATTTTGCCCAGCAGAATGCCCACACCCATTTCTCCCAACAAAAAACCCCTGCAGGAACCCCCTTCACCCAACTGGCACCCCCTCCGCCCATTTTTTTCAAAGCTGAACACCCTCACCAGTGCTCTTTTGCCTGACCGAACACCTCCGTCAATTTCATCCTAACTTATGCACCTGCCAGCAACCCTTTCACCTGCCCAAACACCAATTTCACCCCACCGGATGGAACCGCACCCTTCGCCTGCCTCTATCATCCCACCGTGTACTCCTGCTGGCAGCCTGTTTGACTGACCAGATGAATCTTAAGACAGACTGGATGCCCCTCCCCTTTTGACTGACCAAATGCCCCCACCACTTTTGCATGACCGGACTCGCTAACAGCACCCCTTCTGCAAGACCAGACACCCCCGCTGGCACCTCTTTCACCAAAATGGACGCACCCGCCCCCTTTCCCTTGCTGGCCCACCTTTCGACAAAACAGAAGCAACCCCCCCACCCCTTCCTTACGCCGAACTGAATTCCACCACCAGCATCTCTTTTGCCTGACCAACCGGAAAACCCCAACCAGCACCCCTTTCGTCTGACAGGATCCCCACACCTTTTGCCTGACCAGACCCCCCACCCCTTTTGCCTGACCGAACTGCTCCCCCCAACCCCCAACCCTTTTGCTTGACCAGACAACACCCCCTCCCCACTCCTTTTGCCTGACCGGAGTCCCCCACCTCTTTTACCATCCAAGCGCCACTTTATCCCACCGGACACCTCCTCATGCCCCGACAGTACACCTCTGCCGTCACGCTTTCATCGATCTCTCCTGCCCACCCCCACACCCCCACAAGACACTCACACTTTATTCTATTTTGTTAAATTACTGCATCGTTGGTACTTTTTTCCTACTTTCTTCTGCCACCACCACAACCACCACCCTTCCCAATGGACCTGCCTACCTGTCAAAACTTTTTTTTCTGTTGAAACTGCAACCTTGCCACTTTTATTTTTCCAATTATTCATTATGCTGTCAGTCTTTATTAAAAACAACCACCCCCCCCCCCAATGTACAGTTGCACCTCCGTTATTGTCCTTCTCCACACAGTACACCACACCCTGCACTCAATTCTGCGAGCATCCCTCGAGCGGTAAAGTAGTAGTTTGATGGAGAAGGGAAGTTAGTTTGTGAGGTCATGCAGAGTCTCGCACACACGACACGGCGACCTGATAAACAACCAACTCTTTTTGCCCACTCTCAATCCGCACATTCATCACCAAACATTGTCCTTTGGAAACCCGAAGACCTGTTCCAAGTGAACATTCTCAGACTCATGGGTTTTTTTGAACGACTGTTTGCCTTTTCCGACTTTGGCGGACTGGAAAGTCGCTCGAAGCACCACGTACTGTACTGTACGTCAGACCTTCCCCCACTTTTAGTTCGTTCCCATCGTACACAGGGCGCAGCCATTTGGGGCTCGGGCTCGGCCCTCTCTCCGCGGCACAACACCTCGCCGCGGCCGCCATTCCCCGGGCCTCCCTCCCTCCCCCGGCCGCCTCGCCATCTTGTTAAACCGGGGGGCTCGGAGCGGGCCGGCCCAGGCCTCAGCTCGCTCACCCTCTACACCCGACCCCGCCCGCTCTCGATTCCACCATATTGGTTGCCTTCCCCGGCCACTCCGGGCCTGCCAAGCCGGCAATCTGGGCCGAAGGACGGCCGAAAGCTCAGCGGCGGAGGCCGATGGGGGAGGTGGGTTTAAAAAAAAAAAACAACCACGAAGGGGATCTTACCCGAAGAGAAGCGGCGGCAAAACGCGTTAGGCTAAGGTGCCATCTGGCGGTATGAGTACGTGGCCCGTTGGCCCCCTGCTCTCGGCCGCTTGGCGCCCCCTAGCGATCCCTCACAGACGCCACTCTCTTCCTTTCCTTCCCGCCCTCACCTCTTCCTTTTTCTCCTCCTCCTCCTCCGCCCTTCCCTCTCCCTTCCAATTTCCATTGTGTAATTCTTCTTCTTCTTCTTCTTCTTCGCTGCATTATTTTCCCCGTTGCTGCCAATCGTCGTCTTGTCCGAGAGGCGGAGCTGCGAGAGCAGCGGCGGCTTGTTGGGAGCGGGAAAGGTTGAAGTAGTGTGGATTGGGATTCAAAAGAGGGGGAAATGATGTTGTCAGATGAAAAAAAAAAAATGAACACCAACTTGTTGTCGGTGTTAAAAAAAAAAAAAATGACATTTCTCAGCGAATGTTTCTGGAAACGTGAAAGACGAGAGCGGTTCGAGTTTCGAAACAAGGGAGTCACGTGAGGACCAGGCAGCACGTCACAGAGACCACCGAGTTCGAATTGGGGAGAACGACGAGTACAAGTCGAAGATATAAAATTTTAAAATGGAAGATTAAAAAGGGTTCGTAAAGGAAAATCTGGAACAGAGGTGAGGCGACATGTTTGCATGGTCGCATTAGTTTCGATGCATTTGGAACGCTGCTTTTGGGCGGTGTAAAAGATCATTGCTTCAGCAGAGTTGGTCTCTCGCTAATTTGATATCCTTCAGTTTTTGAGGCGGCGATCGAATTATCGGGGAAGCGAAGCAGATTCGATCCGGTTAATGTCCTTGGATGGGAGACGTCCATTGATGTCGAAACGCCGGTGTCTCTCAGTTGCTGACGTCGAAGCTTCTTTATAAACTGGATTTTGGTTGTGCCCGATCGAGCTGAATCATATTACAATAGACACCCTTGGACGCAATGTGTTAGGACGACGAGAGGAAGAAGAAGAAGAAGAGAAGAAGAAGAAGAAGAAGAAGAAGAAGAAGAAGAAGATTATTTTGAAGAGAAGAAGATCTGAATCTTTGCTGGGACGTCGAAATCTGGTTCTCACGTTTATAGGAGAGAAGTTGAGCGAATAATCTCGTCGCATCTTGCTTGAAACGAGAAGGTAATGGTGTGCGAGTACCTCAGCCAAATTATATGCCGAGAGACGGTGTGCAACAACGAGAGGGCTTTTAACTTGGGCTTCGTTGGTGGAAGATACGTAAATCGATCGATGAAGTTGAACAGCACTCGGTGAAGCGTGAACCTCCCTCCGTCAGGATGAACAGTTTACGTTTTGTATCCCACTGACAGGACGGATCGGGATCGGGTCCGGGATCGGGATCGGGACCTGAATCGAATCTGTGTTATTCATGTCCGTTTTCACCTCCCCAACTCGTCCACCTCGTTTTGTCCTCATTCATTCAAAACCTTTTCAGATATCGTGCTACAAACGTATCCACACATGGCAAATTGGCGACGAAAAACGGGTTGGGAGGAGGTTGGTAGAAGGTTGGTAGGTTGGTAGGACGTTAGAAGGTTGGGAGGAGGTTGGTAGAAGGTTGGGAGGAGGTTGGTAGGAAGTTGGGAGGAGGTTGGTAGGTTGGTAGGAGGTTGGTAGGTTGGTAGGAGGTTGGTAGAAGGTTGGGAGGAGGTTGGTAGAAGGTTGGGAGGAGGTTGGTAGGACGTTGGTAGGTTGGGAGGAGGTTTGTAGGAAGTTGGGAGGAGGTTGGTAGGAAGTTGGTAGGTTGGGAGGAGGTTTGTAGGAAGTTGGGAGGAGGTTGGTAGGAAGTTGGGAGGAGGTTGGGCGGAGGTGGGGAGGAGGTTGCGAGGACGTTGGGAGGAGGTTGGGAGGAAGTTGGGAGGAGGTTCGTAGGACGTTGGTAGGTTGGGAGGAGGTTTGTAGGAAGTTGGGAGGAGGTTGGTAGGACGTTGGTAGGTTGGGAGGAGGTTTGTAGGAAGTTGGGAGGAGGTTGGTAGGAAGTTGGTAGGAGGTTGGGCGGAGGTTGGGAGGACGTTGCGAGGACGTTGGGAGGAGGTTGGGAGGAAGTTGGGAGGAGGTTCGTAGGACGTTGGTAGGTTGGGAGGAGGTTGGGAGGAAGTTGGGAGTCGGTTGGTAGGACGTTGGTAGGTTGGGAGGAGGTTGGTAGGACGTTGGGAGGAGGTTGGTAGGACGTTGCTAGGTTGGGAGGAGGTTGGTAGGACGTTGGGAGGAGGTTGGTAGGACGTTGGGAGGAGGTTGGGAGGAGGTTCGTAGGACGTTGGTAGGTTGGGAGGAGGTTGGGAGGAAGTTGGGAGTCGGTTGGTAGGACGTTGGTAGGTTGGGAGGAGGTTGGTAGGACGTTGGGAGGAGGTTGGGAGGAGGTTGGAAGGACGTTGGTAGGTTGGGAGGAGGTTGGTAGGACGTTAGAAGGTTGGGCGGAGGTTGGGTGGAGGTTTGTAGGAAGTTGGGAGGAGGTTGGGAGGAGGTTGGTAGGAAGTGGGGAGGAGGTTGGTAGGGTGGGAGGAGGTTGGTAGGAAGTTGGTAGGAGGTTGGTAGAAGGTTGGTAGGTTGGTAGGACGTTAGAAGGTTGGGAGGAGGTTGGTAGAAGGTTGGGAGGAGGTTGCTCGGACGTTGGTAGGTTGGGAGGAGGTTTGTAGGAAGTTGGGAGGAGGTTGGTAGGAAGTTGGTAGGAGGTTGGGCGGAGGTTGGGAGGAGGTTGCGAGGACGTTGGGAGGAGGTTGGTAGGAAGTTGGGAGGAGGTTCGTAGGACGTTGGTAGGTTGGGAGGAAGTTGGGAGTCGGTGGGTAGGACGGTGGTAGGTTGGGAGGAGGTTGGTAGGACGTTGGGAGGAGGTTGGTAGGACGTTGGTAGGTTGGGAGGAGGTTGGTAGGACGTTGGGAGGAGGTTGGTAGGACGTTGGGAGGAGGTTGGTAGGACGTTGGGAGGAGGTTGGTAGGAAGTTGGGAGGAGGTTCGTAGGACGTTGGTAGGTTGGGAGGAGGTTGGGAGGAAATTGGGAGTCGGTTGGTAAGACGTTGGTAGGTTGGGAGGAGGTTGGTAGGACGTTGGGAGGAGGTTGGTAGGACGTTGGGAGGAGGTTGGGAGGAGGTTGGTAGGACGTTGGTAGGTTGGGAGGAGGTTGGTAGGAAGTTGGTAGGACGTTGGGAGGAGGTTGGTAGGACGTTGGGAGGGGGTTTGGTAGGTTGGGCGGAGGTTGGTAGGTTTTTTTTTTTTTACCAAACGTGGTTTAAAAACGTTTTTCGAGATGTCAGTGATACAAAATACACCAGAATACCGAGATGGTCGTTTATTGACGAGATGATTTTGCAGCTGTTGAGAACTCGTGTCAAATGTTTACTTACCGTTACAGTGTAAATGTGGAATCTCGTGGACTCGATCTGTGTCTCTCTTTGTCTCTTTGTCTCTTTGTCTCTTTGTCTCTTTCTCTCTTTGTCTCTTTGTCTCTTTGTCTCTTTGTCTCTCTCAACGATCGTGAACCATCAAACTGACATGGGCACGACCTGACGGACGAGTCACTTCACGTTACCGTGCTCGGCATTGTATTCACCACAGGCTTTATTGGCCTTTGTGATGAGATCTCAAGAAAGATCCGGGGGGGTTGCAGAATAAGTTGGTTTTGCAGGTGAGGAGAGCACTTCACCTCATCCGACAAGCACCCTCAGAAATCGGTCTTGTTCTTGCAAACTTGTGAGAAGATACTTTCCTCTTCGGCATGAATACGTGCTGGACAATTGTAAACAGAAGGCCAAATCGTGGCTCCCCGTCTGTCCTTCTCATCAACTATACAAGCCTGGTGTTGGCTTGGCGGTCAAGGTGGCTCTCTTAAGATATTAGGGTCTTGAGCTTGAGCTGCTGTCGTTCTGTTGAAATAACACCAGGTGGGTTTATTCAGCCTGTCAACCTTCCAAAGTCGGCAAAATGAGTACAAGCTTACTGGGAACAGGGGCACTGCATCAGCGGCACAACCGCACTCCCATAAAAATGATGCAGCCAGCAGGCTCAGGTTGCATACGAACCAACATCAATGATATCTCATGGCACCAATCACCGTTCCAAATTCAAACGTGAATAAACATGAATGAAATGGGATACTGCCCTCCAGCCAATGGAAGAGGATGGGATACTGCACTGTACTCAAACCTGCAACTCTGTAGGTCTTTGTCATAAGATGGTGTAATGTATCCGATTTCATTAAATTTTATAACGGTTTGAATTTGGTAATTTGTTGACACCTTGTATGAATGAAAACATTCTGAATCGAATTAAATCCTGCCATTTAAAATACTCGAAAGTACTGCTAAGTATCACCAAAAAGTGGAAGAGCGAATTGGAAATCACAGATCGATTGATTCACGGCGATGGCAATATGGTCGATGTGATAAGAAGTGAAGTGATGCTGAGTGCGGAATCCTGGAGGACGTCGACGTGGCTTACAGTGAGGGAAAGCTCCTAATGTCACACAGCCAAGAGACGAGACACTGGAGTGATACCTTGCATATGGACTTCGGTTGCTACAGGTCTATCAGTCTGTGTGTCATTCCTTGTGAGTGTAATGGAAGCGAAACGTTGCATTTATAAAATTAATCATACTTTCCATCCAATACGTGTTTTGGTGACATTAAAACGGATCTGCGGGTTTTCAGAAACAAATCGGGTCAAACCCCTGAAATGTGGGTCACTTGCCGTATGTGCCCATCATTTACAGCCACATCTTTCAATGGTGAAAAATCACTTTTAAAAAATTCTCGCATTCGGATCCAGATCTTCACCAAAATCGAATCAATTTGTCATTTGGGAGACACCAAACCTGTCCACCAAGTTTCGTGTGAATCTGTCCATAACTTTTTGAGACAACGTGCTGCTACATATCGTTTTTGACCCGATCTCTCAATGGTGAGGAATCACTCCAACAAAATTCGTATACAGATCTTCACCAAAATTTAAACTATTTGTCCTCGTCACACAACACAACCTGTCCACCACGTTTGTGAGTTGTTTTTTTTTGAGATTATCTGGAACCGGATTTCCAGATAAGGTATTGTCATCGTCCGTCCGTCCATCTCCTATTTCGACTTCTCTGGCCAAACCGCTGCACCGATCCGGCTGAAATTTGGCAGTAGAGTTCCGCTAAGCTCGTTCCGGTCATGTGACTTTAAGTCAGTCAAAATGGTGCACTGAGTAAATTCCTTCAAAAATCTTCTTCTCCAGACCCACCAGTCTCAATGCTACCAAATTTGAGATACAACATTCGACCAGGGTTGGGATGATAAATTACAGACGTCGTGCAGATTACGTGACCAGGATTGTGTCAAAATAGCCGACAGTCAATTATTGGGAAAATCCATAAATTCGTTCAAAAATATTCTCTAGACTGATCAGTCAGAATGCAAACAAATTTAGGTTACAACATTAGGCCAGATCCCAGATATAGCTTCAGGTCCAGTGGTCCTATTTTTGTAAACATAGTCAAGGCTCCTGGAAGAGCGAGAACACAGAATGGACCAGGACACAAAACAACAAAAGAAATAGCAGGGCAGAGGGGGGAAATAGGCAGATAGACAGACAAACAAGGGATGCAGGTAATGAGCGGTGGGGGAGAATGCAAGGGGTGGACAAGATGGATACAATAAGCAAAGCTTTGGGAAGGTTGGGGGTGTTTTAACGGGTGTAGAAAAGATCATGGTTTTGGATCGGGGTCGATTTAAGATGGTGATGAACAGCTGCCTTGAAGACCTAGATGGAAGAATGAGATTGAAGAGAATGTGGAAGTTGATTCCACAGGTGGGAAAAAAAGAGGAGCAAATGAGTGGAAGTGAGCAGTGGTTCTGGATTTTAGCAGAGGGATGCTGGTAGATCCCTGGGGGATGAGGGGGGATAAAGCACAGAGAGGATACAAGCTGCAAGACCAGAAAAGGAGGTGGAAGAAGACCGAATCCATCCATAACTTTTTGAGATTTTGTGCTATGTATCGTTTTTGGCCCTCATCTGTCAATGGTGAAGAATCGCTCAAAGAATTCTAGGATTCAGATCTTCACCAAAATGTAATCAACTGGTTACATTGGGGTCAAACACCCAATCTGTCCTGCAAATTTCATCCAAATCTGTCGATATCTTTTTGAAATATCCTTCTCACAGACAGACAGACAGACAAAAAGGGGGTGAAAACACAACCTCCGTCCACCTTCGGTGGCAGAGGTAACGAGGTGTGATATCATCGTTGTAATGGAGCTGTGATGATTACCCTGCGTGGTCGAAATGAAAAGCAGGTTAAGCAATTGGTTCACTTTGTGTCTGTCTTTCTGTCTCTCGACAAACGTTGGTTTATGACTGAGGAACTAAATTCCAATCAAATGTGATATTTTGAACACGAATTGGAACATGAACCTGCAGTTCATCAGTACTTTGACCCTGATTTTGGCAAATTCTACAGAGTCTCGTCCCGATCGCACATGCGCACAGAGGAGTGATACAATTTTTTTTTGCCTGTCTGGCAGTCAAACAGAATTGAAAATCATTCCAAAGAAGAAAGTTACTGTTTTTAAGGACATCATAAAGCACACATAAGCCTGGTGTTGGGATAACGGTTAAGGTGGCTGGTTTAATATCCAAGGGTCTTGAGGTCAAGCACCTGTTGTGCCATTAAATTAAGACTAGGAGGGTTGACTCAGCCTGTCATCCTTCCGAGGTTGGTGAAATCAGCACCAGTTTACTGGTAATGGGGGCACTGCATTAGCGGCACAGCCCCACCCCCAGAAAAATGATGCAGCCAAGCAGCCACAGACTGCATGCGAATAAATAGAAAACAAGAAGGGCACTCGGTAGAGCGCATACCGACGCCACGTAATGCCTGATCCACAACAACCTATTGGGCTGAATAGATCGTTTGAAAATTCATGCTCGATGTATCGTTTTTGGCCCTACCTCTCAATGCTGAAGAATCACTTTACAAATTAAATAATTCTCGTATCCGGATTCGGATCTTCAACAAAATTTGAATCAGTTTGTCCTTGTCACACACCCATGCTTATAGAAAATCTGTACCCCCTTTCAAAATTTTCCCCTTTTGTTGCTTTGTATCCTGTAATTAAATTGCATTAAATCAGACTTTTTCCACCTTTATTTACACATTGTGACCCACAACTTCCAAGTGAAAAACAAATTCTACAAATTTCAGAAATTTAATTTAAAAAACAAAATGAGAATATCTTGGTTGGATAAGTGTCCACCCCCCCTCCCCCCTTCCCTGAGTTAATACTTGCTGGAAGCATCTTTGACAGCAATTGTAGCTGTGAGTCTTGGGAAATGTCTCTACCAACTTTGCACATCTTGATTGGGCAATATTTGCCCATTCTTCTGTACAAAACTGTTCAAACTCAGTCAAGTTGTGTGGAGAACATTGATGGACAGCAATCTTCAAGTCAAGCCACAGATTTTCGATTGGATTTAGGTCGGGGCTCTGACTGGGCCACTCAAGGACATTTATCTTTCTGTTCCTCAGCCACTTCAGTGTGGCTTTGGCTGTGTGCTTTGGGTTGTTGTCATGCTGAAAGGTGAACTTCTGTCCAAATTTCAGCTTTCTTGCTGAGAGCAGCAGGATTTCCTTAGGATTTTTCTGTATTTTGCTCCATCCATTTTCCCTTCTATCCTGGCAAGTGCCCCAGTCACTGTTGATGAAAAATATCCCCATAACATGATGCTGCCACCACCATGCTCACAGTAGGGATGGTGTTCTTTGGGTGATGTGCTGTGTTGGGTTTGCGTAAAACGTAACGTTTTGTATCTAATCCCTAAAGTTCCACCTTGGTTTCGTCAGACTACGAAACGTTTTGCCACACAGCTTCAAAATCTACAGAGTAGTTTTTTGTATACCTCAAATGGGACTCAAGGTGGTCTTTTTTGAGTCATGGCTAATTTCTTGCCACCCTACCATACAGGCCAGACTTGTGCAGTGCTTGGGATATTGTTGCCACATGCACACAGTGACCAGTATTTGCCAGAAAGGCATGTAGCTCTTTCAAAGTTGACATTGGCTTCTTGGTGGCTTCTCTGATCAGTCTCCTCCTCGCTTGATCATCCAGTTTTGAGGGACAGCTTGATCTAGGCAGGGTCTTGGTATCATATGCCTTCTCCTTCTTAATGATTCTCGACTTATAACAATTCCCTGATCTGTGCCTTTCCACAACTTTATCCTGGAGGTCTTTTGAAAGCCCCATTGGTGCTCATGGTTGAGTCTTTGCTGTGAAATGCACTACACAACAGAGGAAACCTACAGGAACAACTTATTTTATTCTGAAATAATCAGAATCATGGCAGTTTAACACAGGTGGAGGCCAATTAACTTGGTGTGTAATTTTGCAGGTGATTGGTTACACCTGAGCTAATTTACAATTGCTATTATAAGGGTGGTGGACTCTTATCCAACCAAGATATTCTAGTTTTGTATTTCTAATGAATTTTCTGAAATTTGTAGAATTTGTTTTTCACTTGAAAGTTCTGGGTTACGATGTGTCAACAAAGGTGGTGTATGTCTGATTTAAGGCAATTTAATTCCAGGATGTAAGGCAACAAAAGGTGAAATTTTGAAAGGGGGTGTGGACTTTCTAAAAGCACTGTATATGGTTTAGCCCGATCTCTCAATGGTGAAGAATCACTGAAAAAAAATTATGGGATCCAGATCCGGATTTGGATCTTCCCCAAAATTGAATCAATTCTTCCTTGTCGCACACCCATGTCCACCAAGTTTTGTCCGAATACGTCCACAACTTTTTGAGATATCGTGCTATATATCGTTTTTGGCCCTCTCAATGTTGAATAATCAATTTAAAAATTCTAGTATCTGGATCCGGATCCGGATCTTCACCAAAATCTAATCAGTTCGTCCTTGTCACACACCCAATCTGCCCACCAAATTTCATTTGAATCTGTCCGCAACTTTTTTGAGATATCCTGCACAAAAACAAACAAACAGAGGTGAAAACATAACCTCCTTCCTTCCACCTTCGGCGGCAGAGGTAATAAAGCACACAAACAGGCACGAAGAACGAATTAACGGCAGTGTACTTTTTTTCACAAACTTTAAAATCTTAATTTTATGTCAATTAAATTATATACTTGAACACAAATCACCTTCTTGCCAATTTTAAATACCTTCCGTTTCGCAGTACTTGGACAAAATATTTTGGCATTTTACATCAACTTGACCAATTACATTTGCCGCTCGCAGACCCGACCCATGTCTTCTTTTTTTCTCAAGGGTGCGTGGAGAAGCCTGTTGTTGACTTAGCGGTTAAGGTGGTGGGCTTGGGATCCTCGGATCCTGAGTTTAGCCGTTGAACACAGGATATCCCACTCTGCTGTTGAATTAATACCAGGTGGGGTTTACTCTGCCTGTCATCCTTCCAAGGTTGGCAAAATGAGTGCCAGCTTGCTGGTATCCTGTGTCAGAGTGGCGAACCGTCCAGGATTGTGCCCAATAGCCAAGGAGACTGCTGAGACAGTACCAACTCAGCCTGTCATCCTTCCGAGGTCAGCAAAATGAGCACGAGTGTGCTGGTCATGGAAGCATTGCATCAGTGGCACAGCTGTGTCCTCAGCCAATGATACTACCTGCAGCCTTTTGCTTCATACGAAGGAGGAGGAGAAAGGTGTTCAATGAACTCTGCAGTTACCTCTGCCAATGAAGGTGAAGGAGGTTATGTTTTCACCCCTCTCTGTCTGTTTGTTTGTCTGCCTGTGTGCAAGATATCTCAAAAAGTTGTGGACACACATCCGGATGAAATTTGGTAGGCAGGTTGGTTGTGTGACGAGGATGAACAGGTTTTGATTGGATTAGATTTTGGTGAAGATCCGATCCGGATCTGACGACGAGAATTTTTAAGTGATTCTTCACCATTGAGAGATCAGCATAAAATTATATATAGCACGATATCTCAAAAAGTTGTAGACGGATTCGGACAAAACTTGGTGGACACGTTGGGTGTGCGACAAGGAAGAATTGATTCAATTTTGGGGAAGATCAAATCCGGATCTGGATCCCATAATTTTTTTAAGTGATTCTTCACCATTGAGAGATTGGGCCAAAAACGATATATAGCACGATATTTCAAAAATGTATTGGGCCCGATATGTTCTCGTGGATCAGGCATTACATTGCGGAGGTATCCACTCGAGGGAGTGCCCTTCTTGTTCCATCTCTATTGACAATCAAATTGATTCTGGTCATGAAGATCAAAATGCCAGAGTGGTTGGTTATTTGCATCATTGATACCGAGGTACCAATGGCAAGCAAGGAAAGATTTGAAAATTTTATGAACTTTCACTCCGCATTGAAACAGACAATAATTCAAACAACTTTACAACCAAGGCAGACAATCCAAGAAACCATACATTCTTCAGGTAAACTTTCATTTCTATCAATATTCAATAATTACCATGAAAACAATTTATTTGCTTTTTTTTAAATGGACTGACTGACCGAATCAAAGGTAGTTTTGATGTCCCCACCCCTGCCAAGACTAGCTGGGATCCATTCATCATCGACGTTTCGACCCCAACCTTAAGCTTTGTCCAAAGTCCATTCAATCAGGTGGTGAACTTTATCATTACTCCATGTCTCTTTGACATTTACCTTTATAATTAAAAGTTATTTTATAGTAACAGACATGCACTCAAAATACCTCCCCAGTTTAAAACAAACAAGCTGGATGGCAAAACAGCCTCTCAGCTATACTGCCGGAGGAAGTTGAAACGGCTAAAATGAATTTTCCTAAGTGTAAGCACAAACAAAGTGACTTAAAAAAAAGGGCATCACAAGCCGATTGACATGCTGGTTTCACCCTTGTTGGGGGGAATCATCAGTCCTGCGAGGCCCGCCATGCCAAAGTCCTTCACGACTCTTGGGAGATTTTAAAAGGGAACGAAGATCCCTCATGGATATTTTTTTAACTGTCATTCATTTCTCTCCTATGAAGAAAACTATGCCCAATTCCTTCCACTAACTAAGTGCAACTGTTTAAAACAGTTATGGTTATTTAGTGGGAGTAAGCAACCACAGTTGCCTTCATGGGTGACAGACATGAATGGTATTGCGTTTATTGACATGCATTTCACTCCGAGTACTTATTTTAATGGCCCCAATGATTCCCAGCTTAGTTCGGCCTGTGAAGGTTTTTGACCTAAGTCTGTCACTAACTGGCTGATCAGCTCTTACGTTCGACTGAAGGCAGCAAGAATTTGGAATTTATTCAGGTCAGGTCAGGTATGGGAGCATGCGCCGGAGCAGCGCGTCGCTGTGTCCACTTCGCGCCGGTACTCCAGGGACCTCCGTCTGGCCATTCTCCAGGCAGATGCCTGGCCCATCCCCATCTCCTCGAGATGCTCATCACCCTTCTGCAACCTTGAAGCACGTGGTCGGTCCATTAGCCTGCTCCACTCACGAGGCTCTCTCGCAGAGAGAATTTCGTGCGCAAGATCAGCGTCAAGAAAATAAGCCAGATGTCGATACAGCTACAGCTGACGCTCACGGACTATGCAGGTAACAAATCGAATTTGAGTCTCTCTCAGCAACTGCTCGTTGGACACAAAGTCTGACCAGCGATAGCCAAGGATGCTCCAAAGAGACCTGGTACCAAAGGAATTAAGACTCTGTCTCAGATCCCTGGTCAGAGAGTCACATCCATAGAGCAAGACTGGAAGCACCAAGGACGTGAAGACTCAGACTTTCGTCGTCCTGCACAGGTACGTACAGCATCACACCCCATTATCCAGTGAATCCATGACTCCCCAGCCCTGACCCAGATGTCTATTGACCTCTGTCTCACAGCCAGCAGAGACATGGATATTGTACTGTACTGAATTGGGAGATGCTTAGCAGGCAGACACGAAGCGGAGGAACAGTCGAGCCGGGCTGTGTTGCACGAGTGCGAGCCAGGGCGTACTGTGCCCGCGGCTCCCCTTTATTCCGTACGCGGTACACTCACGAGCCGGCCGACTCCAGTATTACTACGACGCCTCAGACGGCGTGCACACCTCATATCCCTCGCCGAACCCCACGGCCACTCCTCCACCATCACGCCCATCATGCATCATCATCATGCCCCTCCGCGTGAGCATGGCTACACCACACTCCTCCCTCCTAAAAGTATGATTATTAAATGATCAGTATTATAAGAAGCATGCAGAACACGAAGGATTTCGTATAATAATCATGGAAATAAAATGAAAATAACAAAGTATAATAGCACACCACATCATATAATGTGTCGATGCGAGCGAGTGGAGCAGCAAAGGTCAGGTCTGACCGCGTTACCGATATGAAGCAGCAAAATGAGAAGCACAGCGGCATTATGCAGCAAAACGCCCCCCCAGGTGGCCCATGCTGACATGACCCTGGCCAAGGTCGTAACGACCTCTCGAGCTAACCTCCTCCGGCCCCATCAAACGCCTCCGGCCCACTCCCCCCAGGCAGACCCGACGTAGATAAACATCCCGAGGCCGGCAGCCCGCTATCTGGAAGCCGTGGCGCCAGCCTCAGACCTTGGCCGGGGGCGCTGAACAGCGCTGCTGGCTGCATGCATTTAATGCGCCAAAACAACTCACGCACCACCATCAGTCGAGACGCCAACGCCCGTCCCAACGGCCTTGAGCGAACACAGCGAGTTGTGCTCGCAATCAGAGGTGGAGGTAACGCAGACCAGGGCACCAGTCTTGGTTCCGAGTCGATCTCCGAGACCCACACGGCCGCTAGACGGGAGCAACTCCACTTAAACCACACTGCAATCATAGGCTCGTTATAAATCATTACGAATAACATTCGAAGCATCGTAAATTCATTTTTCCGTACAGTGCGCTTTTTTGATAAAATCCCAGCACATGACAAAGCAATTACCTGCGGCCTGGAGCAGCTGGAGGCTAACAAACCTTCTTTATTCGCCCCCACATCACATTGACCATAATCCAACTCCCATTGACTGATCTCCGCCGCATCCACTTTTATATGAGAACTGCTGGCATTTATTTCAACAACGTTAAACTGCATCACTAGAGCAAGGAAAAACACATATGCCATGAACAACAACCCACAACCCACATCACGAGTCCGCTTCTTGGTTGTCGACTTGATGCTGCGACTCGCGACTCCCTTTAACGCCACGGGCCCACCGCCACCTGTTGAAGCTGCCTGAACCACACCGATGCGCATTGCCTCACGAACCCTGCCGAAGCGCGGGAACTCATCGCGAACGAAGCGCGGGAACTCATCGCGAAAGCTGATATGGCTCTCGCCGCTCCTGGAGCGCACATCATCGCCGCAGGCAGCAACGAACGGTGGCTCCCGCTGCATCGACGCGGCCCCTGCCGCCAGCGCCTCGCCCTCGGTATTCGACGAAGGTCTCGAAGAGAGCACTGGCACATCTGGAGGCACGAACCGGAACCCGTTCCGACCCAAAAGGGTCCGGCTCGCCGAGCCCGGCTCCTGCTCCGGCTCGCCGGCATCATCATGCCCCGGCTGCAGGCTGATCCCCAGGTCACTGGGGTCCTGCTGCGGTGCCCCTTCGCTCCCGGTGCGATCGTGCTGCGGTGCCCCTTTGCTCCCGGTGCGACCGTGCTGCGGTGCCCCTTCGCTCCCGGTGCGACCGTGCTGCGGCGCGCGCTCTCGTCCCGCACCGCTAGGCGTGCGAGCACCCTGCGGCACTTGAGCCATCGCGCGGACTTGCGCGGTCACCGGTGTCTGCTCGACAGATGAAACAGTCGCGATCGCCGAGTCGAATGTGATGTCGGTCAATGGCTGCTCGCAGACAATGTCAATGGCTGCTCGCAGACCAGAAATAAAATGATCTCTGAACCGTGCCGGATGCTCCTCTGCCGTGAATTTGCACGGCACAGCCGAATGCGATGCGCGGCCAGCACGAGTGGACTCAACTCGACACCCGATCCGTGCCTCGCTCACTTCCCCCCCCCCCCCTGCCACTGATCTTGTCATTTCCGGATCAATCGCAAGCAGGGTTCGACGCGGGACGGAAGGATCGCCTCGCACACCGCCATCTATGACCGTAACAATGGGCGATGACCCTCGGCCCACACACCGTAGACGACCTCGAGAGCCCAGACCGCCGTCCGAGTGATTGCATTGCCACGCTCGCCCACGACCCGCGCCGCAGACCGTGCGCATGGCCGTGCGTGCCTGGCCCATCGCGATGACCCCTAGACCATCTGCTGTGTCCCGACCATCGAGACCTCGGATATTCTCCAGAGCTTGTGCGACGTCCAACGCCGCGTTCGAGCCGAAACGCGTATCCTCGACAAAACGAACAAGAAAATGAACCAAATGAACGAACGTTGCCCACTCGACGTGGCCGAAGTCGATTCCGACGAAGGCGGGCACGCGTACGTTTGCCATGCACCGACCCTTTGCCATGTTCGCGCCGGCGAGACCTTTGGCTCCGTAGCCTGGAACCGCACGGGTCATTTGCCGCCCGTACACACGTCGATTCGAAGGTCCTCGTTCGCCAACTGTACTGTACTGAATTGGGAGATGCTTAGCAGGCAGACACGAAGCGGAGGAACAGTCGAGCCGGGCTGTGTTGCACGAGTGCGAGCCAGGGCGTACTGTGCCCGCGGCTCCCCTTTATTCCGTACGCGGTACACTCACGAGCCGGCCGACTCCAGTATTACTACGACGCCTCAGACGGCGTGCACACCTCATATCCCTCGCCGAACCCCACGGCCACTCCTCCACCATCACGCCCATCATGCATCATCATCATGCCCCTCCCCGTGAGCATGGCTACACCACAGATATCACTGCCAAGGTAAGTGAATCTCTTTGTGACCTCAACATCCTCACCAAAAACAGGTGCAGACAAAATAGCAGCATCGAAGATATCATTTAAAGCCTGGAACTTAGTTTTGACTGAGGAAACCCATAATCCCAGCGGCTCTGATTCCTCAATCAGCACCCCGTGGGCCCCCAAAAAGATATCCAGAGTCTCTGCAAAAATGACAACATCATCTGCGAAATCAAGGTCAGAGATCTTGACATTCCTAAACGATGCACCGCAGCTTGATCTCACCGACATCCTCCCAGAATCCAGTCCATACAATTGTTGAAAAGTGTGGGGGCCAGTACACACCCCTGACAAACTCCAGTAACACCTGGAAATAAGTCAGAGATCACACCACCACACTTCACAGCACTCTCAGTACCAGAGTAGAGTTCAGGCATCAGATCGATCAGTTTTGGTGGCACCCCACGAAGACGAAGAATCCTCCAGAGGGAATCCCAATTCACTGAATCAAACGCTTTGCGGAGATCAACATGAGCTGCAAGCAGCCCCTGCTGAAACTCTCATCTGTGTTCAGGGAGAACTGGAAGAGCAAGGATATGGTAAATTGTTGACCTCTTTGGTGTAAAGCCTGACTGCTCTCTTCACTGGTGCTCAAGCAGATGGTGGCGAACCCGAAAATATTTATCCAAAAAGAGACCTTGCCCGGCACTGAGAGCAGCGTCACCGCTCGGTAGTTGTTGCAGTCCTGGCGATCACCCTTCCCTTTCCAGAGAGAGACAACAAGGCCCCTCTTCCAGTCAGTTGGGATGATGCCTGTGTTCCAGGCAGAGCCCAGTACTGCATCAAATGACATGAGTACAGCATTTCTACCAGCCTTGAGAAGTTAAGCATGGATGCCATAGCTTTACCTCATTTCATCTGGTTCTCCGCAGCCTGTGTTTCCACAAATGAAGGTGGATCAGAGTTGATGGGAGGGACAGCAATAGGGATTGTAACACCCCTGACATCCAACTCAACAGGTCGTGGGTCAGCCTGGTACAGCCGCTCAAAGTAATTGGCCCAGGGGGCCTTCACTACGGACTGCTCTGTCAAGAGCCCACCACCCTCCACTCTGACTGCAGTACACTGAGGGACGGGCTTAGAGGAACTCAATGCATGAATTCCCCTTTAAGCAGGGTCAGAATCACTTGACCACTCATGATGCTCTACTCCCTCACAGATTTGTCGCCCATGGGTCTCCTCTTCCATCAGTACATGTCCAGTTTTACGCCTCAACTCTCTGAACAGCTCGGCTCTGCCAAAAAACCTGGCCTTGCAACTCTAGTCAGTGCTATCCAGTGTTCGTTAAGAGACAAAATTCTTCTTCGCCCTACAGTGAGTTCCTAGACATCCACCGGCTACATCAAGAATCCCATCCATCGGGACCATACTCTGTGCAGAGCATTGGTGCTGCTGAAGCACTCTCCTTGGCTATTGGGTACAATCCAGGACAGGTCGTCACTCCAACACAGGATACCAGCAAGCTGGCACTCATTTTGCCAACCCCAGAACCAACCCCCAGAAGGATGACAGGCAGAGTCAACCCCACCTGGTATTAATTCAACAGCCAAAGGGGGTTTGAACTCAGGATCCTAGTCTCCCAAGCCTACAATTAAGCCAACAACAGGCATATATTAAGGATGGTTGTCTTGAAGGTATGCCATAACTCTTCAGGATCTCCAAAAGCACCCAGACCCCTCCCTCCCCAAATCCCCACTCAGACTGTTCACAAACTCCTCAGTTACCCTCTCATCCTTGAGCTTGCCACCATCCAGCCGAAGCTGGGATGGTTCCATTCTCCCGGATTTAATCTGCAGCATCAGAGTTGCTACAACAAGGCTGTGGTTGGTGTTGAAGAACTGAGCACTCCGGTAGACCCTGCAGTTCTGGATCACTCTCCAGCGACCATCAATGGGCACATGGTCAGTCTCCTTTGCCACACTACCAGCTTTGGAATACCAAGTCCAGCGATGAGCCTGTGGGCACTGAAACCATGAACCAACCACCCTAAGTCCATGACTTCTTGCACAGTCAAGGAACTTAGTGCTATTGTGGATCACAGTTCCAGACCCATGGGGACCAACACACACCTCATAACCATCCCTATCAGTGCCAGTTGATGCATTGAAATCCCCCAAGACTAGAAGAGTATCTTGCCTGGGGCACTGATCAACCACAGACTCGAGCATGGTATAGAATATATCTTTCCGGTGATATCACGCACCTGAGTCAGCGCATATACAGAGACCAGGTAAATGACACCCAAGGAGTGACAAATCCTTCATCTCATAATACGCTCGTTCACCAGTGTTACCTCAATTATCATCGGAGTCAGCTGATTGGACACAGCTGCAGCAACTCCTTGGGAATGGTAATCATCAGAGCGACCAGACCAATAGTAGGTGTAACCACCCGTCATGATCTCGCCACCACCCGGTCTCCGAACCTCAGAGAGTGCTGCAATACCGATGTTCAAATGCTTGAGTTCAGATGACAACAGAGACAGGTGATCATCCACTCTTAGGGATAGGACATTCCAGGCACCCACCTGAAGGGACCGCCTAAGGTTAACCCAAGGAGACCGCCGCCTGGTGTATGACCTCATCACCACTCTGCCACACACCACCGCAATCTGACGCAGGAAGTTTACCTCGTGCTTTTCCTCCTATCATTAAGGAATGGGGGTCCTGAAGGCTTTGCCCGAATCCTGTCATCCGGTGAGTTGCCCTGCGAAGGGCAGCTGCACAGGACATACTCCCACGGAGTGGGTTTTCAGTTTTGTTTGATTTGTAGGTTTTGCGAAATGATTTGTTTTACGGTGGTTTCAGTGCAAATCTTGCCACCAACCTAAAAAAAGTAATCCAAATGCAGGAGGACATCCACAGACACATTTGGGCACTAGATATGGATGGCTGTTGGTTTACAAGGAGCTCCTACGCCCCTTGTTCAGGGTACCGACGATAACTCGCCTAACCTTCACGAAAGACATCATGCGATCTGTGAAATCCACCAACTACTCATGCTGGCAGACAGGTCCATTGAATTAATACCCTTTCGATGCATGGCACACACATTGATGCCTCACCCTGCATGCAAAATACCAGGACGATAGGTCATAGCTGGGTCGAGATTCCAACCAGATGAGATAGCTCAAAGGCAAGGGAGCAAATGTCCAAGCTATATCCAGCCGACTTAGACATACACTTTTAAGGTCCACTAAGCATGACACGGTGTCCCACTTGAGCGTATTATTGGTAAATAACCTGCCATTTTCAAGTCACCACTTCATCTTACAGCATTTAATAACAAATACAAATCAAGGTGCATTTTTGAGGAAAATACCTCTGGATGAGGCTCGAGTACCTTTTATCAATTGTAAAACAAACCGACAACCCCACTTGTGGAAATAGTGTCGGACCCCGCTATTCGCGGGGGATACCTTCCTGGAAAACGCCGCCAAAGACGAATACACGAGTGTTGGGGCATTTTTTTTCAATGGGAGAAAGGGGATAGGTTCCCTACATTTGTGGTTCATAAGGGAAAATGAAAAATCCCATGAAAAACCACAAAAACGCATTTTATCGTCGATGAATGGTGAATCCACAAATAGCAAGGTCTGACAGTGTTCATATTTTGCAAAAGTTTGAAGTATTGGACATGATTAAGCTTTAGCCTCCAATATCTTTGCAGTTTTTAATCCACATGGGACATTCATTGGACATTCAAGGAATCTGGCATGAACTGCTACCAACTCAATGCCTGATCACATTCCCAGTGAAGTCCTTTAATTTTTAACATAGATCCTCGACTTATAGAGCAACTCGTACATGTATCACTCACACGCCAAAGACATTAGTAGACATTGGTGGACTTTTACGCAAATTGAAAGTACTGTACATTAAAAGGCAATGGCAAATCCGAACCTCCCAACAACCTATAAGACCTTCATCTACAGCTCGATGAAGTACTGCTCTCCCCTTTGGGCTCGGGCTCCTTCCTCATACCTTTCCTGCTTTGAAGCTGTGGAGTCAAAGATCCTCAAAGTCATTGGAATCTCTTGCAATTAAGCTGAATCAATGAAGCTGTTGCCTGTCTCATTACAGACAAGTTGGTGACCTCTGTCTTCTCCTGCCTCCTTTCTGATCTTGCACTCTCTTCCCTTCTGTGCTCTGTCCACCCCTCCATTTTTCTCCAAGATACACGCTTTATGCGAGTAACCCACTTTTGGTGAAATCTCCAAAATCCAGAATCGCTGCTCACCTCCACTCATTTGTCTTTCCTCTTTTCTCTCATCTGTGCAATGAACTTCCTCAGTCTGCTCAATTCCATTCTCCCCTCCATAACTTCGAGATAGTATTCACCACCTCTTCAGGTCACCCCCATCCATACTCATGATCTTCTGTACCCCCCAGGTATCCTCTCCAAGCCCATCCTTTTATTTTCAGGTTATAGTGTTTCTCCTCTCTACTTCCACCCACCTTTCTATTTTTTTCTGTTGCTCTTTCATTCCCTTCTGGTTTTCCCTTCCTAGTCTTTCAGTCCTTTACTTGTTCTGCTTGATGTCGTGTCCAACATTCTTCCCCTCAATCATGCTTCCTCCAAGTGTCCCTCTATTATGTCCCTCTACCCCGCTGTTAGTGTGTTTTCCTGCTTTACACTGTGTTTTTACTGTTCTATTCTGTGTTCTAGCTCTTACATGAACTTCGAGTATATGAAAAATTGATAAATGCGTATAGATGATGTGATTTCAACCTGGGTTCCCATTATAATGAGCCATCGCTTTATCTAGGAATTTTAATAAGACAATACAAACTGAAAGACAAATTATCATGAGAAGGAGGAATGTTACACGAGTGTTGGGAAGTTTTTCAGTCAAGCTAACTTTGAAAATGCAATTTTAGATGGATCAAACATATCCCGAAAGAAAACCACCAATTTTGTTGAATGTAAAAGTAAAGTAAATCTGTACACTGATGAAGTCTAGTAAGATATTCCCTAGATGCTACATTGCAACCAACCAAGACAGCGGCTTTGGTGAAAGCAGAGGGTGGAAATTTTTTTTCGAAGAAATCCTGCGTTATGAAACTGGGCTTCCTTTGAACATTGACTCTTGCTATATCTTTGGAATGAGGCCAAACTTCAAGAACTGTAAGAATTGGAAGCGTCTGCTCTGAGTCTGGGAGGTCTGTGGTTCAATTGTCACTCTGTTCGAGTCGTACAAAGTCACCAAAATGGTATGGACCGCTTCCTCACTTGACACTCAGCATTTGAAAGTAGAAAGCACGGACAAACTCCATGGGTTGGCATCCATAGGGAGGAGGAAATTTCTGTGTAAGTTACCCCGCTGACAGCAGAGTGAAAAGTGGACATAAAGATGGTGTTGCCAAGACTCAGAATGCCCCCAGGATTTTACATCACTTCCCCCAAGCACAGCGGTCGCATGTCTGAGGTTCAAGTCTGGTGTTGACTCTTGTATTTGGTTGCATATGTGTGCATGATTTGTGTTTGAACTCTTCCAAGATCCTTAGAATCGATTAAAATAATTTTTTAATGGGATGTTATGGGACCACCGCCTCTAAAAATTTGGACTCGCCTCTGAGCTTTCTGCTTTCTCCCTTTTTTTGAAACTCTCACACCTGTTGTTCGCTTAGTTGTTCAGGTGGCTGGCTTGGCATCTTAGGGTCCTGAGTTCAAGCCCCGATTTCCACTGAATTAACACCAGGTGGGGTTGACTCAGCCTGTCATCTTTGCAAGGTTGGTGAAATGAGTACCATTGTATTGGTATAATGGTTGTTGCAGCCCTGCTCCATGCCTGCAACCACAGTGTGTAATCTTCATCCTGATGAAGCAGCACTCAAATCCATCCATCCATTGGGACCATACTCTGTGCAGAGCGTTGGTGCTGCATAAGCAGTCTCCTTGGCTATTGGGCACAATCGTGGAGGGGTCTCCACTCTGACACAGTATACCAGCAAGCTGGCACTCATTTTGCCGACCTCGGAAGGATGACAGGCAGAGTCGACCCCACCTGGTATAAATTCAACAGCCGAGTGTGATTTGAACTCAGGATCCAAGGATGCCAAGCCCACCACCCTAACCATTACGCAAACACCAGGCATCGCACTCAAATGGAAGGAAAGGAAGTGGAAGGGACTCTGAAGGTGCAAAGGTGAAGGAATGAAAGCACTGTGTAAAGCTGGTGAGGTCTTTATTGGCAAATTTGGTTGTGGCACCAAAAATTAGACAGGTAACAGATTAGTTGAGTCCACAGAGAATACAAGCCTGGTGTTGGCTTAACGGTTAAGGTAGCTGGCTTAAGATCTTAGGGTCTTGACTCTTGAGTTTGAGCCACTGTTGACTGTTGAATTAACACCAGGTGGGGTTGACTCACCCTGTCATCCTTCCCAGGTAGGTGAAATAAGTACCAGTATACTGGTACTATAGGGCACTGCATCGGCGACACAGCCGCACCCGCAGAAATTTTTACAACCAGAAGCCATAGGCTGCATATGATAGCCACAGAGAACACAAACTTTTTTATCTTGAATTATTTTGTCCAGAAAAAGACAAACAGGAAATGGACCTGGAGAGGCTCCAGTGGAGTGGAGAACAAATGAGACTATGTACTCACGAGCAAGAAGCACACGATGCAGGATGTCTCAGTGCTCAACTGAATTTCAGGACCCGAAGTGGTCATAGACTTGTCTGGGCAAATTGCACAAAGATGCAACACTTTGGGAAAGCAAAATTAGTGAAGACAAAGTCAAAATCAATTGATCTAGATCATCTTAGAAAGCGAACAGCTTTGTTCCACTGAGAATTCTAAAACATATTCAGTGCACTTCAAGAAGATTCAAGACAAAAATTAGATTGATCCATTGTGGTTCACAACATTAAAGATGCAGCAAACCGCATTGCTGGAAAGTTCGAGACAAAATGCAACTGCAATAAAAACAAGGACAAAAAAAACCTGATGAACAGCAGAAGAGAAGTGCAAATGTCTGAAGAAGAGAAAAAAAACAAAAATCTGGCTGGTACCCTCTGCAAGAGGCTCCATATTAGCACCGGAGTGCCACAGGGTTCAGTTGTATTATTCATCTTGTTTGTCCTTTTCGTTGACGATCATCTTGTGCCATAATATACCCGATCCATCTTGTGCCGACGACTCAACTTTCCACTTTTCTATCAACTTCAAATCTCAGTTGTCTCCTTCCTGGTGATTGAATGCAAACTGCACTTCAACTGCCAACTTTCTGAATTCTGATCTTGAATCTGTGATGGAATGCAGCTCAAGCAACCTTGTTGTGTTCAACCATTCTGAAACCCAATTCCTCTCTCATCTCAAATAAAGTTAAACCATTAGTCCCTTTCGTTTCATGTTGAGTACATCCCTCACACAGACTTTCACAATCAGCATTCTGGGAATTGAAATTTCATCCCATCTTTCTTTGAAACCCCATACTTATTGTAAATATTTCCAGGAAAACTTCCTAAAAATTTGGACTTCTTTTCCGAAGCAAAAAAATGGCGAGCTTACTTATTCCTAAATGTTGACTCTATAAATCTCAAGTTTGCTCCATGATGAAATGATGCTCACATGATATTTCGGGCAGAACCCCTCCCAACTATGTTGTATCTTTGATTGAGTGCAGTCGAAGACTACTCGACTTGATCAGTGTGACAGGTCACTTACTGTCAGCATTAAGCAACAAAGCCAACAATAGAGTAGTTTCTTCTGTATCCCTTTTAGACCATTCCTACCATGGCCTGTTGCTCTGCATGAATTTACAATCACAATTCCTTCACCTCTCATTCTGTCTTTATTCCACTCACCTGGCTTCAGATAGCCATCCTTCCTGTGCGTCTCCTGCACACGCGCAGAACCAATGAACATGCATCTTCCTTTTTCCCCTCACACTCCAAAACTCTGTAATCATCTCTTTCTGCTGTCCCAACTACACCGGGCGTAGTGGCGTGCACCCGTAATCCGGCTACTCGGAGGCTTGGGTTGGAGGATAGCTTGAGGACGGGAGCTCTGTGCTGGGCCATGCTATTAGAGGGTGGAGGGCAGCCCGGAATCATGGCGAAACCCAATCCTTATCCCTGTGTCGTAAGAGGCGACCAGGGTTGCGTCAGGAAGGGCATCTGGCGTAAAACCTGTGCCAAATCAGGATGCGGATCATAACGGATGATCTGCTGTGGCGACCCCTAATGGGAGCAGCGGAAAGACGAACAACAACAACTGCTGTCCCAACTACCTACAACCAAGAGCCTTCAGCAGTTCAACACCCGGATAAATAGCTCTTCCTAATCTACAGCCTTTTGCCATCATTTTCATTAAATTCCTTTGTTACAGGAGGTAATCTTGATTGACTATGGGTGTCACCCTTATCCTGTAACTCAAGATTTAAAATAAATATATAAATAGACATTTGACTCAATCTAACAAAATCTTGTCACCTTACTTTTTTAACTCGGTGTAAATTAATCTGGCCTTCTTGTGGTGTTCAAGGTCAGGGAGAAAGAATCTCAGCCCAGTTATAAGCTGTCATCCTGGTGTCTCGTAAGCAGAGCGAGAGGTATCAATGTGTGTGCCAGCCATCCCTTGGATAGAAGTCAAATTAGGCATCTCGTCAGCCAGCAGTTGGTAGACGTTAAAGATCCCACAATGTCCTTCACAAAGAGTAAGCGAGCGATAACCAGAACCCTGGCCAAATTTCAAATTCCTGCTCTAATCTACAGGGGGCGCTGTATTAGTGGCACAGATGCACTCACAGCAAATGATGCCCCCCACAACCATGTAATGGACTGGACTGTCAGACCCCGCTATTCATGGATTCGCAATTAACGGACCACATGTATTTGTGGGTCATAAAGTGTGACATGATTTGACATTCGTGCTTCGCGTATTTGCAGGTTTTTTTTTCTTCTTTTAAAATTGTTTTTAAATTTTACACTTCAGAACTGGTCTCCTTTATCCACTTGGGAAATTAAAATCAGCCAATATCACAGCATTGCATAAAAAGGTGAAAAACAGATCCCTTAAACTTCAGCCCAATTACCTTACTGTACTTCCAATCATCAGCAAGATCATGGAATCCATCATCGCATTTGATATAAAATCATTCCTTTTTCCAAAAGCCTCATCTCAGATCATTAATTGGGAGTCACTCTACCCTTGGACATGCTACTTCTACTCTCTCAACAATGGTGGTGGACCTCAATATCAGACGTGAGATCAGGGCCCTCTCTCTCTCTCTCTGGACATATCTTGAACTTTTAATACAGTGTAGCATCCTGCCTTGCTCTCCAAACTGTCTGCCTATGGAATCCAAGGCCGACTCCACTTTGGATTACTGACTTCCTCTACTCTCAGAGACAACTTGTGCTTCTCAACAGAACCCTTTCATCTCCTCTCCCTGTCAAGGCTGGAGCACACCAAGGTAGTGTTACAGCCCCCATATTATTCCTAATCTTCGTCGATGATCTCACTGACTCTGGAAAATCCTTATTATCTCTTTGCTGATGACTCCACTCTCTGCCATGATATCTCTCATCCTTCTGACAGACAGGCAGCAGTCTCTTCTCTCCCTTCAGACCTTGACAAAATCACGAACTGGTCAAACACAATTTTGCTTATGCATACATATTGTCCACCCTTTGTGTTCTCCCTGACCCCTCATCATTACCCGCATCCCTTGTTTTTCCTTCTCCGACTACTTTCTCCCCCAGTCCTGCCATTGCGGTTTCCCCTTTCTCCTGCTGTTCCACTTGTTATATTGTGCTCTGATATTGTGTCCTAGACCATGTTAATTTTTAATTTTTTTCAAACAATGCCCAAACATCCACAGACCCCGACATCCGCAGACCCCAACATCCGCAGACCCCGACATCCGCAGACCCCGACATTCATGACATTTGTCACGAACGTATCCCCCGCAGACAACCGGATCCAACAGTATATCAAAAAGGAAGTAGAATTATCTCCCAATTACACAGGTCTGCATGACGTATCGGTTCACGAGGAAAGAAGGCAACCTTAGATTGCTGTTGCATTTTAGTTTACATCTAACTTTTGAAACAAACGTTTTTAAAAAAAAAAAATTCAGTTGCTGTATTATGGTGTTATATGTTATAGTGGGGCAACTTAGCTAAATATAGCATAACAATTGTGCATTTTGTGAGTAAAGCACCAAATTTGGCACACCAGTAGCCTATCATATTATGAACAGATTTGGATATTGGGCCATCTCAAATTCAGCCGCTGATGGCCGTGGCAGCCATTTTTCACTGCCATCAAAAATTTTGAGATGGCGCAATATCCAAATCTGTTCATAATATGATAGGCTACTGGTGTGCCAAATTTGGTGCTTTCCTCACAAAATGCACAATTGTTATACTAAGTTGCCCCACTATTATGTCACGAGTTCATTAAACTTTTGATGTTGTGTGCTTGAAGCAATCTATTTATCATGTATGTGATTTAAATGATTCTTCACCATTGAGATGTTGTGAAGGTGAGAGGGAGCGGAAAAGTAAGGAAGGTTAATGCAGAGCAAAGAAAGGAAAAGGAATGAGATAGAAAAGTGATTGATGGTTTGGGGAATTTGAAAGAACAAGGGAGAGAAGGAAAAAGTGGGAGAGAAGCTATAACAGTAAGGGGGGGGGGGGAAGGAGTCTGCATGTGAAATACAGAAGCGGTTGGGGATTGAGGGAGAGGGTTAAAGCAACAATTCTGTGATTCTTAAATCTGTATTAATTAATTGATCAATGATTTCCAAGTGAAACAAGCCTGATTAAAACTGAAGACGTGTGCTCAATGCATACTCATAATTCAGGCTTATAAGGAAATAGAATTGCATGGCAAATAATTTTGGAAAGGTCCTTAAAGTGTTCTGGATTACATCAGGCGAGTCTGTGAAACTGTCAGAGTGGCGACGCATCCAGGATTGTGACCCCAGCCAATGGAACTGCGTTGGCAGAACCGACGCTCTGTTTCTGGTATAGTACTGTACAAGTGTCTATGAAACTTTCCCAATAAACTCTTTATCCTGATGTTGGTGGGGGAAAGGTACCCGTGGATCTTCTTTGGATAGGATGTGGACTGTGTTTCCTTTGCAGAGGGAGGTAAACAACTTGTCACCAGAGCACACAAGTGCTCCATTGATATCCTGTAAAACTAGTCCAGACTCTAATCTCTGACCAGAGGTATCTTGTGGGTGTAGAGAACTTAGCTGCCCATCTGCTTGGGATTTCAGGCACCATCTTCTCACCCACAATATTCTGTGATTAACTCTTCATGTTGACTGCTACTGTGGCAGATGAGGAATTGAGAATTGACTCTTCCATCAATCCAACCTCTTAAAATCACCAAACCTCAACTTACACAATGGCTTTACCATACACACCGGTCCTTCTATTCCCTGTCTGTCTGTGAGCAGGATAACTCAAGTTATGGACGGATTCGGATGAAACTTGGGTGTCTGACAAGAACCGATTGATTCGATTTTGGTGAAGATTTGAATCCGGATCTGGATACGAGAGTTGTTTAATTTTTACAGCGATTCTTCACCATTGAGATATCAGGCCAAAAACGATTATATAGCATTATACTTCAAAAATGTATTGTGCCCGATATGTTCTCGTGGATCAGGCATTACGTGGCGGAGGTACGCGCTCTACCAAGTGCCCTTCTAGTATTTTATTGTTTCCTCTGCTTTTATGTTGTTTACATTATTATTTATACCAATTTGTGTTCTTGACGAAGGCCAAAATAATTAATCATCAGTAGCTTCAAATGTATCTCGACACTGCTGCAGGACATTAAGTTTGATTGTTTGACGCTGGTGTTTGGAACCAATACATTCACACTATTTTTGGACAGTTACTGGTGTGGTCACAAAGCCAAGTAATGATCAGTGCAATATGAATTCATCCATGCCGTATGTGCAAATAAGGAGAAACCTTTCAAAATGTGCAAAAAAGGTATGCGGTACAACAACCTTATGATGGGTCATCCCCCAAGTCCAACAGCCATACATTTCTGCTGTGATCCGTATTGACCACACACCAAGCCTAAACTCTTTTGAAAGAAAGCGCAGAAATGCCTGAAAATTTACCAATATCTTTGACGTTCAACGCAATATTGATATCGTGGTTCCTGCTTTCAAAGATTTCATATCTGCTGATGGAAATAAAGCTGGTGTCATGCGTCGGTGACCAGTGACCCTCATCTCCCACGTCTGTTTCTTGCTGGAGGATTCAGTGACCAACGAAAATCAATTATGGTAGACTCCACGAGAGCCAATGCCGAGTGTTGGCTTTGCGGTTAAGGTGGCTGGCTTGGGACATTAGGGTCCTGAGTTTGAGGCCCTGTGAACCCTTGAATTAACACCAGGTGGGGTTGACTCAGCCTGTCATCCTTCCAAGGTCAACAAAATTAGTACCAGTATACTGGGGTAATGCCTAGCGTTGGTTTAATGGTTAGGGTGGTGGGCTTGGGATCCGAGGATCCTGAGTTCAAATTCCATTCAGCTGTTGAGTTTATACCAGGTGGGGTTGACTCTGCTTGTCATCCTTCCATGGTCGGCAAAATGAGTGCCAGCTTGCTGGTATCCTGTGTCAGAGTGGCGACCCGTGCAGGATTGTGTCCAATAGCCAAGGAGACTGCTTAGGCAGCACCAACGCTCTACACAGAGTATGGTCTCAATGGATGGATGGATGGATACTGGGGTAATAACTATTTGGGGTAACCAGCATCGGAGTGGCGACCCATCCATGACTATACTTGGGGCGATCAGGTAGCCCTATGCGCCTTTACGGAACGAAAGGAAGGTATTATTATGGGATTATCCATGAGAGCCGAGCCTGTATCAAACCTGCAGTCAACACAGGAGGAAGCTGATCAATGGATTATTATTCATGTACTTTTCAGTGCAGAAGTGCTTGAAGCTGACCGTTTAGTTCACACTAACGTTACAGATGTAATTGTCCTCTGTATTTACTCCTGCAGCAAGCATCCAGTCATACAAAAGCTTTGGGTTAGAATTGATCCAAATGTATACATTCCTATCCATGACATTGTGCGCAATCTTGTACAACGGAGGTGACTTCTGCTATTCTTCCCTGCTATCTCTGGTAAAGATGACAAGCTTCATATATGGAATTAGAAAAATCAAATTATGGAGGACATTGAAATTAATAGACACACCACCATTTGAAACATTTGCAGAAGAACCAGATGATTTGCTAAATGAAGTCCCTCAAGACTTGGTAGATTCCTCTGAAACATTGCTTGTCAAAGCCTCCAGAGGCAGATAAATGGCCACACTGGCAAGTATAAGAACACAAAACTTCTTATTTGATTCATCTGGAACACTTTTGGGACTTCCAACTAGTGATGATGCACGAGAACAACACATAAAGCGGGCTGCACTCTCAACGATGAGAGCCAAGTCTTCCCACGTAGCTCAACCACGAGCACTCCCACTGGTGTGCTTTGGTTGGACAGTATGTGAAGATCAACGTGCACCTGTTAGGTTAGTTGCAAACCAGTTCCCTACATACTTCAAAAAAAGTCATTAAATGCAAATGCAAGAAGAGATGCACGGGCAACTGTGCCTGCAGAAAAAGTCAAGTTCCTTGCTATAGCGGCTGCATCTGCCAGAAAGACTGGATACCTGTTCACGAGCTATATATTTCACCAGGATGATAGTGATAACGACCTGTAATTATAATATAGTGCTTTGCAACTGGAAAAAGGGGTTTGGTTAATATGTTGCCACGTACATATTGTTGCGCTTCTGTAAAACTGCATGCCTCCAAGGCAATGGCACCCAACATACAGTGATCCCGAGGCAGTTATTTCATTCGGCTTCATGCAGTTAGTCTAGTCTATGTCTCGTGGTTTAATGGGACGAAGTGCGTTGCATGGGTCTCGTAGTTAGGTCCTGTAACTTTCTCTCATTCATCTTCTGATTCCGACTCTAACCTTGTCCTTTTAGCCATGGTACAAAACAAGCAGACAAGCACACGTCATTCAATAGGCAATTGATAATAATAAGCACACCATGATGCCTCCCGTGGCTCGGATCCACCACACCACTCCACGACACACGATACCACCCGCGTATCGTGCGCCATTATTTCATTCAAATATGTGCGCCAATTCCCAACTGGCACCTCAACTTACTCCGCACCTCACTCACCATACCTCACCACTTTGGCCATAAATGCCCCCCACATACGGAAAAACCATTCCCACACCCCCTCGTACCTCTGCATCTCCACAATCCGCCACTTTATTTTGAGGAACACCGCACGACTCGGGTTGTCCTCCGCATCGCATGACTCGGATTGTCCTTGGAACTGCACGATGCTTGACCATGCAACAGACGTTAAGAGCTCAACCGCATCTCACCGGGGACGTCCCGGGTGAGCATCCAAAATTGATGCAATCCTCATCCAGTCACCAGACCACGGCAAGACCAGGGACAATGAGGAGGGGTCGCGAGAAGGGCGATCCAGGAGTTTGGTTCGGGGCCCGGGTGTGCATTTTGGCTCATGAGGGGGCCGTGGGTGGCAAGGAAAGTCCGTTACTATTCGACATTCAGACCGCGCTCGGAGCATGTTCAGGGCTGGGGTGCCGGGTCAGGGAGCATGTCCTATGTTGAGTCAGGAGTTCCGACCTGTGCTGAAGCGGGTGGACAACTGAGACGGTTTCAGGTCCCGGAGCCTGGCAGGGCGTGCTTCGGGCCTCTGTGGCCCAATAGAGGAGCAGGATTCGGGCCACAGCGTGTCGCTTTCCAGTCATCACCCCACCCTTCGCCCGGGGCTTATAAAAGAAGTCGCGCGGAGCCGTTAGAGTCTCCTCTTTGCTGCCTCCTCTTCGCTGGCTCTTTGTTCGCTTCTCTATCACTATTGGTGTGCGATTACCATAACGTGCTTCTTCTTCTTTGAGAGCCTGATCCGGGATGACTGCCGACACTCCCTGCTGTGCTGTTGATGTTCCACCACCCCTGTGCAGCCAGACAGACCAGTGCAGAGTGCACGTTGCCAGGAGCCCCGGCAAAGTAATTAAGCCAGAGATAACATGCCATATCACGAAGTGGGAATGCTCAGGCGGAGCGTTCCATGGAGGTACACGCTACACATACAGACCTTTACACAGCTAGGTTCGGGATCTTTCTCCTTACACATCTATTCTCCTCTCTCTCGATCCACCCCTCGATCCTATCTTCTTTGGATGCACAAAGAACTTCATTACTGACTCACAATCCCATTTTCCTCTGGCACGACACAATCCCTCACATTGCACGACACCACACCTCCCACTCCTACACCTTAGACACCACCAGTATTCCACCCACCTCTCCCTAAGCGTTCTGGGTTGTGTTGGTCTACCGACCGCCCCGGGTATTGAGACGTCGTTTATCCTCACCTGCTGTCTTTCTCTCTGGCTATCTCATCTTCCGTGTGTGTGTGTGTGTGTGTGTGTGTGTGTGTGTGTGTGTGTGTGTGTGTGTGTGTGTGTGTGTGTGTGCGCGCGCGCGCGCGCGTAGCACCTGTCCTAGCATAAGTTAAGATTGCAGAAGATATAACGGGATAACTCTGCACTGTGTCTGCTTTTGTAAGATTGCTTGTCTTTTGCCACACCCCACAAATTCCATACGATCCCCTGCAGAACATAAAAATAAACCCCAGTCAATGTGCCACATATGTTTCTGTGCTTGATTGTAAATAGATGGTTTGTACAGAAATGTTCCCAGCTCATTTCCGTGTTTTCTTCCATTAGTCCAGCATGGCTTGCACCCTAGTTTAGCCGGGACGTTATATGCCATCGATCTGTTGCCTATCCGGAAAGTGCTTGGCAATCCCGCTCGGTTGCATATCATCTGGTAAGGTGATCCGGTTTGAGCAAGTGCGTACTGAGGGCGTGACCCCGGTAATTAGATCACCTGACCTTTAGGTAAATGGTATTCATTAGACAGATGACCCGAAGTCACGTGATCTAGTTATTGTCGTTCACGGTCGATTTGCGACCCGCCGCGTCACAAAATTATTCACGTGCGATGGCCTGCGATTCCAGAGTCTGGTGGGAACCCGAGGTAATTCACCCCACATGGTCTTTGCTCCCGACCCTGGGTCCGCAACAATACATTTGCCGAACTAAACTTGTCATTACATTACTTTAATTATGTTTGACAACTGAATAATAGCATCCAAAAAGAGAAAAATGTACCATATTTGTACAAATTTTCACACACACACACACACACACACACACACACACACACACACACACACACACACACACACACACACACACACACACACACACACACACACACACACACACACACACACACACACACACACACACACACACACACACACACACACACACGCGCGCGCGCACATTAGCCAAACCCACGCTCTGCGCAGTTTCGAAAGTGAGGGTTTGTTCGGACGTCAATATATCCAGTGTTCACAATGTGATTTATCGAATTTCTTTATGTACAATGTTTCTCGTTACATTTTTTGCGTCAAATTGACCTTCTCAGGTAGTCAGCATATGCAGAGGAGGGTTTTACATTGCAGACACTGTTTTCTCGGAGTGGCATTACGCCTCTCAGCGGTGACGGTCTGTCGACTACAGACGTAATGACGTCAACGAATGACCGATGATGTCATGACGTCATTGCGCTTCTCAGCGGTGACGTCACACGTCACCATGCAAACAAATGTAAAAATTAGAAAATAGCCAAAAATTCCCAAACCTGTCCATCTGGCATGATCTCACATAGCCTATGCTGTTCATTAGACCACAGAGCACCTGCATGCCGAAAGTGGCGACAATCCATCCGGCACTTACGGAGGAGAAACGCCAAATTACACGCAGACGTTAACAGAAATAATATATAGGATATATATATATATATATATATATATATATATATATATATATATATATATATATATATATATATATATATATACACACTTTGTTTAATATCAAGTGCTAAACACCTTTAATAAATGTCACCATGATCGAATAGATATGACAAATTGACCAATGTAAAAGGCTAAATGTACGTATTGGTAAATACATGAAATATGTGTACAATATGGCAATTACTAAACTTGTCAGAACATTGTTTTAATTCTGCATGACAACTGATAATATTTTCGAAAACACAAGAAAATACCATTTTTTATAACATTTCAATTTTAGTCAGGATGTATTTCATGTTCTTAACAGCTCTGACAAAAATATGAGCAATTTACATGTGTTCAAGCTTAAGAAATGGATTTATCATCTTGGAATGTCACAAAATTCACTTAAAAGGTGAGGCACTATAGGCACAGTTTAACACACAACCGGTGCTATTATAAATACACCTCTGTTTTGTCTTGTGTGGATTTCCCAGAGTGGTGGCCACCCTAGAAGTGTCTGTTAGGGTCCATATTCATGAAAAGAATGGCAGCACCCTTTTACAGCATAGGGTGTCCGCCTAACCCCCCTCAATCCCTCGGGTAAAACCTTCATTATTTTTATTCCCCTTTTCTATGACGCCATATAAGACAAGTACTGTAAATAGTTAAAGTAAATATTAGCTCTGTTTGCTCCCTTAACACCATTGCATAAACTGCTGTCCTTCAGTTCTGACAAAAACGACAACACAGAAATGTATATGTCAAGGAAGGAAAAGTAAAAGGCACTAGCTGTAAGCATTTTCATTTTATTATCAAGCCACATTGTGTCATACACTCCCAACAAGACAAGGCATGAGTTCAACAATCGTGCGTGCGGCCAGCAACTTCATCACTCGTTTCTCCAGCCAAGGGCAGTTGTTGCATTGGCTCTTTCCTCTACGATCAAGTGTTTCAGCATTTCTCAGAAGGGCAAGATTTATTTTTCATCAATGTCAATTATTCCTAGTGTGTGTGTGTGTGTGTGTATATATATATATATATACATATACATATACATATATATATATATATATATATATATATATATATATATATATATATATATATATATACATATACATATACATATATATTTATTTAGTTGTAGCATCGACTCATGGATGCCTGCCTGTAATGGAACCACGATTTAACTACTAAATGTACGATTAACCCCTTGTTTTCTTTTAATAAAACAATGTAACTTATTTTTCTTTTTCTTTTTACAAACTACCAGCTATATAACACGTCACAATATTACACAATCCAAAATATCTTACAACCTGCAGGTAAGCAGTGTACACCAAATTGGCAAAGGTTATAAATTGCTGTAAAACTCACCGTCACCTTTGCGATGTCAGCTCCGGTCATCTATGACATGGCTCACGGTTTTACAGTTCAATCGCAGGTGCAGGCCAGAATGATACGTTTGGAGACATTTCCCATATTCCTTCATGTAGCGTCATGTTGCTATATATAAGAAGGTCATCCCACTGTCCTTTTGTGCACCCGCTCGAGCCCACAAATTGTTAGAAACTTGATGTGTGGCACAATCATTTACAAAAAAGGTAGCTAATTTTATACAACCGTACAAAGGCAGAAGGCGCTGTTAAGTCTGCAGATCTGCACGGAGCAGAGTCCGGCTTTCTTGCAGGGACGCAAAAGGCAAAACACCAATGCACAAACCCTCCCTTATACAAGCAGATAACCCAGAACATCCCCTGCAGAAAAACTAAGTACGTACTTTCAAGACAAAAACAACTTTTAAAATTGAAAGTATAATTACAGTAAAATCAACATGACCAGTTACTGCGATTAAAATTGGCACTCGCACGTGCTTTACCATACGAATATCAAATGTGAGAAACAAACTATAACCATGACATAAATCAATACTTTCAAATACCTAATATGGTGATTTTGCCCAACATACATCCGATATCATCGGGGAGTTATCTGTAAGTTCAGTTTTCCAAAAAAAAAATTCTTATCCTTCTGGACCTCCCCACATGAACATCATAGTTGGGATAAATTTATGAGAAAAAGTTTTCATTAATCTAGTTATGACATGTTGCAACTGCTGAAGTTAAATAATGCCAATGGCCCTTTATCTTATTTCATTTTGTTGCAAAACTACAGTCAGTTGATCAATATTGATGTGATAAGCAAATTTCAGTGACGAAGCAGTGAAAGCAACAAGTCGGGCAGGGTAGCCTGGAGGTATGCACATTCGCCTCTAAGCTATCAAGCCTGGGTTTGAATCTCGACCCAGCTATAAATTGCCACCCTGGAGTTTCACAGGCATTAATGGGTATGCCATCCATAGGAAGGACGAGCAGGAGGATCGGTCCCCCAGGACTGGTCGGTGGTGGATATTAAAGATCCTTCTGCGTGTTGTGTGAAGCGTCGGTGAGTTTTCACCATTATCCTTGAACAAATTACAAATTCCTCCCCAAATCTCTTACATCCAAACGCCAGATATAGCCAGCTGGTTCCAGAAAGACTCGAGCCAAAACCGTTACCCTTGGGTGACCCCAGAAGGTGTTGGGAACAATTGGGATGGTCAAGGAAGCGGCACATTTCAACAAATAAAATAAAATAAAGTACAGCGTTTTGTTCCGACTCTAATAGAGTCAATCTTTACGAGGGTAATCATTTTTAGCAGAGTAATGGGAGGATTTTCACAAGTCTTGTCGTTTGCAAGCATGAGGGACAACGGCATCTAATTTATAATCCTGTCTGTGCTCAATCGGAAAATACAAACTGATATGGGAGGCTTATCATTTTTCCAAAGTAATAGAATGTTCATGGTGGCTGCATTTGCTGCTCGTGTTTTCAGCTTCCACGCTGTCACAAATGTTGCCACTGATTGGCAGCGAAACGACGAGACCATGTGCGACACAGTCACGCGAATTGGCGGTCGAGATGAATGGTGACGCGCGTCGAAGCTTGCAGTCATTTTGAAATTGTCACTCAGAAGCAGGATCAGCACCTTTGGATCTTGATGGCGCAGTCATGGGATTAGCAAAACAACTTGTAACTTGTGTGACTTGGCAGCAAACGTACGCACTTCCGGCAAGCTTGTCTGCTCGTTGAGCACAGTCGTCTAAAATGAATCATAAAATACACCACGACACGTGCCTGGACATGGCATTCAAAAGTGATTGCCAAGTGTCAACGGCAGTAAGTGGTCAACACAGAGATAAACAAATTCAAAAAAAAAAAATCCCAACTATTGGTTCAGTTTGGACCAAAAAAAGACTGCCAAGTCTTGTTTGCAGACGAGTTTTTGTCCCCCATTTGTTTTTTTTAAACATCTTACAAAAGGAGGCATCATTGTCAGAGTGCAGTCTCTTTCGTTGCACTCGCAGGTGGTGAGATTGTGGGGACTTGAAGTTGAACTGGTGCCTAACATGCTGCTGTTAGGAAGCAGATAGGCAGCAGGGCAGCAGCAAGTAGCAAAGTCGGTGACGGTGGACCGTTCCTCGCCTGCGCGTTTATTCGAGAAATCTTTTCTATTCTGGCCTTGGGAACTTCGGTTGTGAATTCGTCGAGAGGACAGTGGTCTTCAAGGCATCCGCTGCCGCTGCCGGACCCACTTCCATCATCGCCTGCACACAGACAAAATATAATTCAATCGTTGCTCACCCTGCCGGCCAACACATCCGACGGTATCTTTCACAAAGGTACTCCCTTTGGAGCAGTGCTCTAACCCAATTGAAAAATGCTCGAATACATTTGGCCACTGTGGCCACTTGGGGGCACTGCATCAGCGGCTAAGCCACAGCCTAAGTATCAGTCAGATACGGATTTGCTATCAATATTAACCACCAAATGTCCACGAATACTAAGCACATCGTCACCAAATTAACAAAGAACAAGAGATTCAATTCCTGTTACAATAAACAAATGCAATTTTGTTAGTGGAATCAACATGAAGGAAGTTTTAAAGTTACAAGTCATTGGTAAATGAAATCACATCAGAAAAAAATATAACTTGCATTGCCAGAGTAACTTTGGTTTGTTTCGCTTGCCTATCTGAGCGCGTAGCTCGCGATGCTGAGGTTCCAAGTTTAAATCCCATCAACTGTGTTGATTTGTCCAAATTTCGACTGATATTCTTTTCACGTGTGTATTAAAGGGTTTGCTGACATCTCCTAATGTCTTCATCCTGCATGTGATTTCTGTAAAAAGCGCTACACAATAATAATAATAATAATAATAATAATAATAATAATAATAATAATAATAATAATAAAAACCTACGTTCGAATAAAAAGTGTCAGATAAAGTTAACTTATTAAAAATGGGGCCGTTTGTGCTGACCATCACTGAGGTGGGAAGATCCATGTTTACGGCAAGGACCTGAGGGGTTCACATTTTGGCTGAGAGCTAGCAATGCCAATGTCACGATCACCCTCGTTCTTTCTATGTGATGGCAGTGGGGGATGTGGGGCTGCGAGGAGGGGAGAGTGGGTGAAGAATAGGCTCGAGTCCTTGCTCGCCTTGTACAGATGTCAAGCTTCACACGTGCGATGCTAAGATCGATTCAAATCCACAGGGTATTACCAGAAGCTGATGGAAATTGACCCAGGAATGTCAGAATACAGCGCAGCACAAAGAAACCCCAGTGGCAGCTGCCTGTATCACCCGCGTGGCCATCTCAATGACTTCTGGACAAAAGGCAACTTATAAAAGCACAATTCCACCGGCACGTGCTCTTTTCTTGTCCCACTCTGTTCAGCAATCAATCCTGCGGCCCATGTTCCATGAACAGGTTTCTCTTTGCCTCTCAGCTTCCGAAGGCGTGACTGTTACACGGAGTGCATGCGGCACGTGATGGAGCTATGAAGCAGCATTTCATTGAAAAAGCAACTGGTATCTTCATGATATGTTTCCTTTCATGTCATGACAAGGACGGTTGAATTTTCATTTCTCGTTGGCCATTACAAGAAACACTTCCACACAACACCGAATATTGGTGATATCACCCATATATTGCTTGCGAACTATCGGCTTGAATTTACTCGATTCTGTGAGATGTTTGAAGTCAAACAGAGTTGAGCTTGATTCGTGATTAGTATTTGTATGTTGGATGAGAAACCTCCACAGCAGGCCCCTAAAGTCCTCCCTCAAAGTGTCGTCAAATGGATTGACAGAAGGGTAGCTCAGTTGGTCGTCTGCTCATCTCAGCATTTTGACCAAGTATTTGTTCCTTCATGGAGGTGAATCCGATTAAAACTGCTATTTTGGTGTCGTTCTGGCAGGAGCATCACTTTCTATGGATTGTCGAATAAAGCCACCTGTCACGTTTGCAATTGATTTGTGGACATTAAAGACCTCCTGGTGTATTATGTGCTGATACTCTAGCAAAATTTCAAGCTTGAGGTCAGTCAAACGATCAACACCATGCATCGCGCTGTTGTGTAGATACGGCATGATGGGCCAATTGGCCCAAGTTTCTTCCTGTATGCAAGTTTTCCTTTTTGTAGTAAACTCACTTCCTCCAGGAGTGGCAGGAAGAATTATGTTATTGCCCTCTCTGGGGTTTATAGATTAGAGTAGATCCAGGCCCGTGTCCGTTAGTCTGCGGAGGCTGCGATAATCATATAATGCCTCAAGAACGTCTGGTTTCCTCCCTTTCATTGAGTGTAAAACAACAGCAGCGACTTTTTTTCTTTCTTTTGTGTATACATCGTCGAGGCTTGTGGAAGAGCATGATGTCATGGGTTTTTTTTTTCTGCTAACTCACTCGATGTCGTCAACTTCAGTTGGTAGTGAAGGCTCAGAAATGTTTTCAAACAATATCAGACAGCAATGCGAATGTATGTATGAGAGAGGGTTCAATTCTTGAGGATTTGAGGACAGGGTTAATTTTGCTGATGTGGAAGGGTGCCGGAAGGGAGATGTTCAAGGTCCGGGGAAGCACAGGGGCATTGCATGCTCCTTAGTCATGTCATGAAGGTGCTGGAGAGGATTCTGGATGGGAGGATAAGGAAGTGCGTGGAGATGGAGATCGGGGAAGAGCAGCAGGGGTTTAGAAAGGGTAGAGGGATGAAGGATATTCATGCTTACTAAGCTGGTGGAGAAGAGATTGGGGGTGCAAAATGAAATGGCATTGCGATTTGTGGATTTTGAGAAGGCTTACGCCACTGTCCCAAGAGAGACGGTGATGGCGCCACCGAGATGGTTGGGAGTGCCAGAAGCAGAAGTTAGGTTGGTGGAAGGGATGTACAAGCGAATGAAGGGAAGAGTTTTGGTTGGTCAAAGGATTTCTGTTGAGTTTAGCGTGAACATCGGTTTGAGGCAGGGACGCTCTCTCAGCCCACTCGTGTTTATCATGGTGATGGGGTTGGTAAGCAGGAAGGTGAGCTTGAGGGGTAGTTTGGGGAGGATGCTGTCTGCGGACAATCTGACTGTTGTGGAGAGTGGGTGGGAGATCCGAGAAGTACTGTGGTCTGTGGGAGTGGAAGGTGACATTTGAAAAATGTGGGCTGAAGATGAGTATGGAGAAAACTCAAGTGATGTGGGTCAGGCAGCAGAGAAAATAAATGATCATCAGGTTAGATGGAAAGGAGATCAGAGGGGGAAATATGTTTGCATATACGGGAAGAACAGTGACCAGGGATGGTCAATCCGAAACAGAGGTGCGGAGGAGGTTTCAGGTGGGTGTGAATGCATGGAGGAGGGTGGAGGGTGTAATGGCAGATGGAAATATATGAAGTAAGATGAAAGGGAAGGTTCTAATGTCGTGTGTAATGCCAGCCACCTCTACGGTCCGGAGACAGTGGCACTGAAAGAGAGAACAATAAAGGCTGCAGGTTTGCGAGAACAACTGGGTCATGAGGATTGCAGTCGTGAAGAGGGTGGATAGAAGGAGGATGGATAAACTGATGGAGGAGTTTGGTGTGCAGGTTAGTTTGACGGGGAGGTTGGTGAAAGCTGGACATTTGGTGAAGATGGGGGGAAGAGAGAATGGCAAAGAGAGCAGATAGGTCGAGGGAGAAAGGTATGAGGAAAAGAGGTCGACTGTGGTTGAGAGGGGAGGATTGTGGGAGGACAGATATCAGTCAGGTGGAGGTGGTTGGAGAGTGGAGAGAGTTGGCTGAGGACAGAGGAAGGTGGAGGAGTATCGTGGTCAAGACAGGGCAGAAGCTTGGGGCCATTGGACCTCACTCCTTATGAAGGGAAGAGGAGGAGGAGAAGAATCCAATCAGCAGAGACAAAGGCCTCTGTTTAAAAAAAAGAAAGAAAACATACCCTTTGAAAAGGTCTTCATACATGTTTGTGGTTTATTAAAAATAATAATAATTATGGTAGGGGCGCCCCACAAAACACCATCATAATCTATTTATACACCTTAACACGGTGTTTGTCCAATAAAGAAATAGCTCTTGGGGAGGAGGGATATTCTTAGTATTCATATTGTTTTGTAATAACATTAATATTATGATATTATCATTGGTCTTGTTTTTTCGGTCAGCTCGCTAACCTAATATAACCTTTCGAAGTCCTCAGATTTGTCCGTCCGTCTGGCAACAATTTTTATTTTTCTATCTCCTCCTAGACGTCTTGGCCAATTGAGTTCTAACTTGACACGATGATAATACTAGTTGCTCTCTATAGATCGGTTGAGCCCTTTTTCACATTTTCACCTCAGGGTCAAGGTTACAGGGTCATCAAGTGCAAACTGACCGATTGGTCGAATGGCCTGTAAGGAAGCATCGAACGGCAATAATGCATAATGGGTTTCATAGGGATTATTAAGAAGGTTTAATCCGTCCAACTAATTTCTCGTTACCTCTGTCGTCTAGCCCTGTTTATTTGACAACACGAGGTCCGCTGACTTCAACACGACTTTACGCGGTTATTTTAAGTTCGATTTAAATTCTGTTTTCACTTTTCATAATCGCTAAGGTTGATTAACACTCGGTTGTATCAAGTTTTGTATCCGAGCTGACCGTCAAACCAGCTCGGGTGTATTTTTATTGTGTTATTGGAAGCGGCCTTGGTGAAACACCACAATTAGCTATCTTAACACGGATATACACCTTAACATGGATATACACCTTAACACGGATATACACCTTAACATGGATATACACCTTAACACGGATATACACCTTAACACAGATATACACCTTAACATGGATATACACCTTAACATGGATATACACCTTAACACGGATATACACCTTAACACGGATATACACCTTAACACGGATATACACCTTAACACGGATATACACCTTAACATGGATATACACCTTAACATGGATATACACCTTAACATGGATATACACCTTAACACGGATATACACCTTAACATGGATATACATCTTAACACGGATATACACCTTAACACGGATATACACCTTAACACGGATATACACCTTAACACGGATATACACCTTAACACGGATATACATCTTAACACGGATATACACCTTAACACGGATATACACCTTAACACGGATATACACCTTAACACGGATATACACCTGAACACGGATATACACCTTAACACGGATATACACCTTAACACGGATATACACCTTAACACGGATATACACCTTAACACGGATATACACCTTAACACGGATATACACCTTAACACGGATATACACCTTAACACGGATATACACCTTAACATGGATATACACCTTAACACGGATATACACCTTAACACGGATATACACCTTAACACGGATATACACCTTAACACGGATATACACCTTAACATGGATATACTACTTAACATGGATATACACCTTAACACGGATATACACCTTAACACGGATATACACCTTAACACGGATATACATCTTAACACGGATATACACCTTAACATGGATATACACCTTAACACGGATATACACCTTAACACGGATATACACCTTAACACGGATATACACCTTAACACGGATATACACCTTAACACGGATATACACCTTAACACGGATATACACCTTAACACGGATATACACCTTAACACGGATATACACCTTAACACGGATATACATCTTAACACGGATATACACCTTAACATGGATATACACCTTAACACGGATATACACCTTAACATGGATATACACCTTAACATGGATATACACCTTAACACGGATATACACCTTAACACGGATATACACCTTAACACGGATATACACCTTAACATGGATATACACCTTAACACGGATATACACCTTAACACGGATATACACCTTAACATGGATATACACCTTAACATGGATATACACCTTAACACGGATATACACCTTAACACGGATATACACCTTAACACGGATATACACCTTAACACGGATATACACCTTAACACGGATATACACCTTAACATGGATATACACCTTAACATGGATATACACCTTAACATGGATATACACCTTAACACGGATATACACCTTAACATGGATATACACCTTAACACGGATATACACCTTAACACGGATATACACCTTAACACGGATATACACCTTAACATGGATATACACCTTAACATGGACATACTACTTAACATGGATATACACCTTAACACGGATATACACCTTAACACGGATATACACCTTAACACTGATATACACCTTAACACGGATATACACCTTAACACGGATATACACCTTAACACGGATATACATCTTAACACGGATATACACCTTAACATGGATATACACCTTAACACGGATATACACCTTAACACGGATATACATCTTAACACGGATATACACCTTAACACGGATATACACCTTAACATGGATATACACCTTAACACGGATATACACCTTAACACGGATATACATCTTAACACGGATATACACCTTAACATGGATATACACCTTAACACGGATATACACCTTAACATGGATATACACCTTAACATGGATATACACCTTAACACGGATATACACCTTAACACGGATATACACCTTAACACGGATATACACCTTAACATGGATATACACCTTAACACGGATATACACCTTAACACGGATATACACCTTAACACGGATATACACCTTAACATGGATATACACCTTAACATGGATATACACCTTAACACGGATATACACCTTAACACGGATATACACCTTAACATGGATATAACCTTAACATGGATATACACCTTAACACGGATATACACCTTAACACGGATATACACCTTAACATGGATATAACCTTAACATGGATATACACCTTCACACGGATATACACCTTAACATGGATATATACCTTAACATGGATATATACCTTAACATGGATATATACCTTCACACGGATATACACCTTAACATGGATATATACCTTAACATGGATTTTGTCGAAGGCGGAAAATGCCCCCTGATGAGGGACACAAATGAAGTCGCTACAACGTCCATCGTGTGACCCTTTCAAGTTTGTTTGACATGAGATAATCTCAACCAAATTTGGTTGAGTCCTCCTGTCAAGTTTGTTTGAGATTAGATGAGTAATGACCAAGTGCATCATGGTCAAAAAGACAGACAGACAAACAGACACACCAAATTGTGTATTTTAGCACGATTTTCTCATAGACAGTTTGCTAACTTTAAAATATTTGGTAACTATTAACTTTAAAATATTTAATAACTTCGAGGACATTTGCTAACTTTAAAAGGAAAGGGAAAAGATGACTTGGCAGGGGATATGTACAAAATGATACAATATTTGGAATCTTGTGCATGAAGGATCATAGTTTTAAATGAGAACCCATCTATATTTTATGAATATAAAATGTTTGACCCCTTTTCACTCACTCTACATTCCCCATCGATCCTCTCTGCTCCATTTATTTTCCTTTTGTTTACCTCTCCCTCCTCTATTTTCATTTCTCTGCCTGTAACATGCACATGTGACATCAGCTTTATTTTATTTTATTTCATTTTACAGTGTTTAGTTACATGATCAATACTAAGGCTCATGGGGGAGCTTGGACATGAATTACATTTCGAATAGGGACATTAGGAGATATCTGCATTGTGCCTTTACAGGAATTACAGGGCCAACAGTAAAGAATGGATCAAATCCACACAGTACAGAGGATTTAAATCAGGATCTCAACATAATGAGCTCAGCACTCCAATAGGAATGATAAACAGGCCCATATAAAGAAAATAAAACATATATGTATTATGTCTGTATGTATGTATGTATGTATGCATACATTGTGTAACTGTGTATATATGGGTGTTTCAAAAAGATTGATACAACTTTGACTTCCTGCCATTTCTTTGTTTTTTGACCGGTACGGCTTTCCTTGTCAGGGTTTGTTGAGGTTATCATGGTATTTGTTCTATGGGATTGCTCGCTCCGTAGCTCAACTATACCATTGACAGTGAAGCAGAAGACAAAAGTGGTGGTTCTGTGGTATGAGACTAAATCATATCATACCCACGTCTCTCACCTATTAATGGAGGGAATAGCCAATCGGCTCTAACCTAATCAACTAAACCCAGAGGGCTAGGAATACATAAATAATTGACACCTCCCACACTCCTCCAGCCGGAGAAGCTGCATAAAGCAACCCAAGAGGGCCTACACAAGTTAAGCACTACGCTGTTTTGAATCCATCCCAAAGTTCCTCCACAGCAATCCATAATTGCACGTGTGTGCATATACTGTTGCGAATTCAAGCCCACCGGCGTGCAATCGGCCGCTTGACTCGAATGGCGACCGCGTCGTCCACCGGAACGGACAATTCAGTCGTGACCGTCCTGGAACTACTGCCAGGAGCCAGTCACGGGTGAGGGTTTAACCTCACTACAACTCCGTCCGCATTCTACCCGTGCGAAATAGGGTCCGATCGCCGAATGGTCGATTTACCTAAGTACTCACGCGAGTAGCGTATCGAGGAGTTGTACCACGCCACAGGATGACTCCGAACACGCACCGCTTAAGCAGCTCGTTCCGTGCTGCAGAGATAACCGAGCGGAGTTATCGTCGACCTCGACGGTTCAGATTATTTACCGGGCGTTTTAAACGCACTATCAATCCCTTACGCGATGCAAGATGGAGATTCAACAAAAGGAAGGAGACGAAGCAAAGTGGGAAACAGTTCAACAAGCAAGCACTTTATTTACACACACACAGACAAGCACATATTCACATTCAAGACATGATGCAACAAAAGCAAAAGCAATACGACCGAATAAAAGGGCAATTATTTACAACACTTATACAGTTCTACTTGTCGGGACTCGGCGCCACATCACTCATTCAAAAAGCAAAGGAAAGAAAGCCACCCTCACAGGCAAGGAGACAGACAGGTCCGTGGACCAAATGTGCGTGGAACCTGGAGGAGCGGCCAGGTCCACGAGACCGAGAAGGTCTTACCCATGTTCTCATGACGCGATGGCGGGCAAGCCGCAATGTCCGCGCCGCTGCGCCCCGACTCCGTGCCCCTGGCGTGGTCGGCGAGCCCTCTCCAGCATGCTCCGCGCAAACAGTTTGGTTGGCACCACGCTTAGGGTGGGGGAGGAACGGGGCCCCCCGGCACTATCTCAGCGTGGATGGGGGGGGGAATTGCTGATGCTCAGGGTCAGGAGAGGGGAATGGCTGGCTGGCTTGGATCCCGCAACGAGACGGCACCAACGACGAGACGAGCGACCCCCACACCGCAACCTCGATGCCGACGTCGACTTCACTCGACCCGAACTTGAACTGCAACTCGATCCGAACTCCCGTCTTCACTCGCCCCGACCAACCGCCTTCACTCGACCCGAACTCGAACTGCAACTCGATCCGAACTCCCGTCTTCACTCGCCCCGACCAGCCACGCGAGTCGCCTTGTGCTCGCATCTTTATAGACTGGAGGAGGAGCCTATATGCAAATTTCAGGATCAAAACGCGATTGGAGGCAGGGCCACGCTACCCTCTGTTCAGCCATTGGCGTGGCAAAAGGGGCGTGAGCCTCTTTTGATCCGAATTCTCTCTCGTAAAGAATCCACGTTCATCGCGCTTGGAGGCGGGGCTATACCGCCCGATGCTCGCCCATTGGACGGAGAAGAAGGGGTGTGAACCCTTCCTGATCCGAATTTCTCCCTGAGAGGAATGCATTCGTACCCGCGGCTTGACGCGATCGGCATCAATTACCGAACGGGCCCTGGACAGCACGACGTTTGGTGTTGACTGGTGGTGTGGTCGATGGTTGTAGAAGGAGATAGGCGAAGGCGGTGGGGGGTTTGCTGTGGTGGTTTGGTGGTTGGTGGGTGTCGTTTGGGAATGGCGGTGAAGCGATGTTTGCGGGATGGAGTTGTGAAGGTAAAGGTAGTGGCTGTTTGCGTTGTTGGCAGCTTAATGGTCCAAAATAACAATCGAGAAAGAAAAATGGCTAACTCAAAGCATCGCAGCCCGGATGAATCACACATATTCCCTCTAAACAACAGGTGTGGGCTAACTACACATGAACTTATCGATATATCTCACCTGAGGACCCTTTATGGTGTATTGTGAATTTCCACAGCCGTAACAATACATATATATACACATTATTGCGAATTTCCACAGCTGCAACAATACATATACATTATATATATATATATATATATATATATATATATATATATATATATATATATATATATATATATATATATATATATATATATATATATACACACATACATATATACATTATTGCGAATTTCTACAGCCGCAACAATACATACATATATATATATATATATATATATATATATATATATATATATATATATATATATATATATATATATAAAAAATATATATATATATATAAAAAATATATATATGTTTTTGTTTTTAGATTTATTTTGGTTCTTATGAGCCAAGGCAGGAAACTCTGCTGTTGAGCCAAAGAAAGCTTACTTTGTGTTTTGCTATCTCGCCACCTTTGTATGAGGTGTTGTGAACCTCCTGTGTTAATACACTTGAATTGATATTGAACAAGTTTGATGTTCTCCACCACAGGTTCCATCATGTTATAAGAATTTGCCCATTACATACCATTGTCCTGAAAATCCTCATCTTCACCTTTGTAGGCACTGTGCAGGCGGTTTGTGGCGATGCGGAGAGCCATTATCTGCTGCCTCACACTGGGGTTTGGCCGCATCACATCCAGCTCCACTTCAGGATTGTTTATCTGATTAGCAAGGCCATCGCCCATCACTTCGGGAAGGTACCTGCGAACAGCACAAAACATGGCCATGAAGTTGGCAATTATTTTGGTTTCACAGAAAATACCTCATTCATCAATATTAAGAGATAGAATTGAACAATAATGAATATGGTGGCCTCTCCCATGTAGCTTGATCCATAGTCCTTCCCTCTCATTTGTAGCCAGACTCCTTCCCTCTCATTTGTAGCCAGAGTCCTTCCCTCTCATTTGTAGCCAGACTCCTTCCCTCTCATTTGTAGCCATAGTCCTTCCCTCTCATTTGTAGCCATAGTCCTTCCCTCTCATTTGTAGCCATAGTCCTTCCCTGTCGGTTTGAAACAAATGTTCTTCCTTGTCCTTTGAAGCAAGTCCTTTCTTGTCGTTTGGAACCACAGCCTCTCCCTGTTATTTATAAATTTTCGTTCTTTTGGGAGTTTTTGTCAGTGATCGTCCCCTCCCCTGTTGTTTGGAAGTGATGTCCCTACACCCGGTCATTTGAATCAACATAAAAACGATATTCCAGCTGAGAGCCCTTTACGAAAGAGCAAACTATGAACCTGCTTTGTTTTTTTCTTTGGATCCTCCATGCAAGTGTTTTCCTCATCCTCACATCACAAACTAGTTTGCTCTAATCGTATTCCACACCAACCTCCACGTCAAGCAGATCCATCCATAACGGCAAAACGAATGGATGGGCTTATGAGTTGCTGTAGCAGAAATGAAATGTATGCCGAGAATGGTGTTATAGTATCAGCAAACTATCATAAATAAATAAATAAAACCATTCACTATGACCTTGCAGAATTTACCATGGATCAGTGCCTTCAGGGTTTCTGTGACATTTTGCCAATGTAAACTTAAACTTGCATGGTTACACACACACACACACACAAACACACACACACACACACACACACACACACACACACACACACACACACACACACACACACACACACACACACACACACACACACACACACACACACACACACACACACACCTAAAATGCTGGCTTTGCTCACTCCCCCCTTTTTATTTGTTCTTTCCTTTGGTAATTTATGGAGAGGTCTTTCTGCAGTGGTCGACCACCTCTGTATTTATATGAACTTGTGTTGCATTCCATTGGACCAAGGCTCATGTTGAGTCATCCATCCGCTTCAGCCATCTGATGGATATACGCCGCGTGTGTCGGAAAATGTGATTCTTCTTCCCAGTCGTCCTTTCATTCGATTGCATACACATGCCTCATTGGACAAGATATGCCTGAGAACGTGGCTGCTTAAATGCTGTAGTTGCCAACACTTCACAAGCGCAAACGATGTGCCCAAGCATCTGTCGCGTTTAACCCCTTCCTTGTTTGAAAAGTAAAATCAAAATGGAAACCCGACAATCCTGCTTCCTTGGCACCACATCATACAGAATTTTTACACCCGATTCCAGTGGCTGTTCGCTGTACGTCAGGTTAAGCAAGTTCCTGGTTGTCACAGCTACTGTGCAATTGGGATGTGCTGGAAGAGCTGCTCAGCCACACATCTGCGCACTCAAAGCATCCGACTCAAGCTTTGTGAGATTCAAGCATAGTGGGGTGAAGCAATCTCAAGGAAATGCAACAGCGCCGATAAAATGTTAATTTGTTGTCCATTTTCTCAAGTTTCTTGAACCAAATCACATATGAAACATTCTCCCTAAAACCATTCTCATCGGTATGGTGAGAACAACCTTTCATGCATTCTGCAATGCATTGGGGACACTCTGTCCCCTCCAAACACCCACTCCCACCTCCCAACCTGAGTGTCGATGCATACTGTTTCGTTTGTCCAATATTCATCGATATAAAGTACTACATCGTGTGTGTGAAAGATCTGTTGTGAGTTTCATTCCATAATGTGCTGTCGGATTATGTCATCGCGTGGAATAAAAAGAGCCCACAACATAATGAGCGTACATTTGCACCGAGTCAATCAAAATGCAATCGAATAAATCTCTTAGAGTTAATTAATTTTGGATCAACTTAATATCTGCATTATTTCTCCCAATTACATGCGGCGAAACAAGACTTGAGTTTTGAATCGTTGTGCCAATATCACAGGATTGTGTCTCAACACCATTCCGCACAACGTTTTTTCTTCTTCTGGCTTTTCGTCTTGCAAACTGAACAATGATGTCGGTGAAGTCTACCAGCTTCAAAATGTTGTTGTCAATTGACATTAATGTCAAAGAATTGAGGTGTTGTTCTTGAATTGCAGAACATGACTGACTTTATGCACTTCAATTTTGTGAAAGAACACTCTTTCTCAACCACTGTGGGCCCCTGATGACAGTGGGTCCCTGATGACAGTGGGTCCTGGCCAACTGACCCTTTTTGCCTATTGCATAAAACGGTCCTTATTCCAAGAGAGTCAACCAACACCATCTGACGAGTTGCTTTCCTCCACCAGTGAAACAAATCACGTTGAAGTTACTTACGGTATCAATCTCTTTCGATTACTTCAACGTTACACAATTTTTCGATTTCTCTGTTCTTTTTTTTTCCTTTCTTGTCGGCATCAAAAAAGACGAGCTCTGAAATGCAAATGAACGATGTCCCCAAGGAAGGACATCAAAGTCACATTCCCTCGCAAACAGTTTATCTTTATATATGCTCACTTTACATATTCACCACCTCATTCCACCCGATTCAGAAGTTAATTGGAATTGAGGACGGTGGTGTGGCCATTGTGTAAAGCGCATAAATTCCTGATGCATTCTTCAATCACAAACATCACGGCCCAATGTCGTGCCAACTGCACTGAACCTCGATTCGGTTTGGATTCATGCATTCACGTGAAGTCAAGGAGAACCAGCCTTCTGTATTTACATTGTGTCGACGAGGGTCAGGAACCCGTCAAGCTGTTCTCGAATCCTCGAAACGTAATTGGATGGCAGCAGGGATGGGACAAGAGAACGACGGCCTACGTCCAAGTATCCGGTTCCCTGTAAAGGTGTCATCGAGTGTCCTTCAACAAATATGTGCGAAATTTGTTGAAGCCCAATGAGAATCCAAACTTTCAGTCTGACTTCTTCTTTTTACAATCCCTTTATTTTTGACCAAGGTTCTCGACTCGATTAACCCCGTTAATGCATTTGCTGCTTCACTTGTGAGATTCAGAGTCCTGAAGGATTAAAAAAAATATAAAAAATCTCAGTCCTCTACCAAATGGACAAGGTCATACATGACATCAAGGACAAGGTTATCCGCATGTAAATGTGTAAGTACTTAGTGGATATTAATTTTTAAGCTGGACAAAGGGATTTAGATGTGAAGAATAACAGGGAAAAAGAAATGCCATTTCTCACAGATCACTACGATGTGCACCAGTCATGTGAAACTGTGAAAAGCTTAATATCAACAATCTGTTCTTGACAGTCAATTCAGTGTTAAACTATGACCAGGTCAAGGTGCTTGATTAAACTAAAAAAAAAACAAAAAAAACATGCCACCAGCTTTGAACTATGAAAAAAAAAAAACCCAGCAGGGAACATAACATTTCTTAATCAGTAAAGGTTAAAAATAACAGATTGATAAAAGAATAAATAATTCTAAAGAAAGCGAACGAGGATGATGTTCAAAAAGGTTTTTGTGACAAGATACTCACATTGGTACAAGAAACGTCAAAGTTATATTTTTTCCAACATACAAATATTTATCATGAGAAAGAAGGATTTCCTGACAAATAACATTTGATAAGAAGTAATTGGAAAAGAGCAAGGAGCTGATAATCTGGGTCCACAACATTTTGATTGGTATAATGGGGGAATAGATCTGTGTAATATCAAAGCTAAATGTTGAACGTTTTTTGAAATATCACGGGGACACAAGACAAGTTACCGAGATTGTTACCATGGCAAAATAATTCAGCCAATCACCGCAGTGATCTAATCAGGTTGAGATAATGTCATGAGGAATAGATATCTGCAATATGAAAGCTAAATGTTCAAGGGGATTTGAAATATCGCGTAAACAAATGTACATGGACGGATGATCGGTCGGTCAGACAGTCTGACGGAGCGCAATGTAATGTCCCCTGTCTCCGACCTTGTCAGAGATGCAGGGGACAAGAACAATGTATGTAGTTTTCAGCAGAACAGAGAGTGACGCAGGACCAGGGGCCACAGCCTGAGATTAAAGAAGAGGACAATTAGGATGGTAGTAAGGTCATGGTCTTTCACCCAGAGTAGTTAATGCACGGAACTGTCTCCCTGAAAAGGTCGTGACAGAAACAGTTTTGATTTGATTTGATTTGATGTACCATACTATTTACAGAGCGATTGTGCTGCCAAAGAAGTTTCTTGGCAAGGGTTATACTGGGTAGTTTGCCATTGCCTTCCCAGAATTGTTTGTCTGCTCACTTTCCTTTTACATATTGAGTGTGTCAAGCAAGGAAGCAACACATACCATTATCAAAAACGTTTTTGGTATGACTCGGCCAGGGTTTGGACTACCGACCTCCCAGATTCAGAACAGATGCTCTAACCATCATGACAATAAGTCAGGTCAGGTCAGGTATGGGAGCATGCACCGGAGCAGCGCGTTGCTGCGTCCACTTTCCGCCGGTACTCCAGCGGCCTCCATCTGGCCATCCCCCAGGCAGATGCCTGGCCCATCCCCATCTCCTTGAGATGCCGATCAACCTGCTGCAATCACGAGGCACGTGGTCGGCCCATAGGCCTCCTCCACTCAGGAGACTCCCTCGCTGAGAGAATCTGGTGAGCAGGATCAGCATAAGGAAAACGAACCACATGTCCATACAGCCGCAACTGACGCTCACGGACTATGCAGGTAACAAATCTCATTTGAGTCTCTCTCAGCAAACGCTCGTTGGACACAAAGTCTGACCGCAATCACCAAGGATTCTCCGAAGAGACCTGGTACCAAAGGAATTAAGTCTCCGTCTCAGATCCCTGGTCAGAGTCCAAGTCTCGCATCCGTAGAACAAGACCGGAAGCACCAAGGACCTGAAGACTCAGACTTTCATCCTCCTGCACAGGTACCGACAAGTCTGGTTGCAAATACAGGAGACAACTTTAAATTTCACTTTGGTAGGTACCTGTAAGTATCGGGGATAGAGGAGTGCATGAATATTGGCAAGACTAGCTCCGCTTATGTGTTGTGCACGAGCAGGTTTTGTGTCTTGGCGATTGTGTATATATGCAGTGATTGTGATGTCGGTGTTTGTTAATTCCTCGCCCGACAACCCTCAACACCCGCTCCCCCTCCCTTTCCACCCAAATCAATTAAAAATAGACATTTCCAAAACACCCTGATGATATCCCTGCACCTGTCCCGTTGTTCTCTTCTCCAATTCCACCCCTTCCCTTCAGTGAAATGATGTACTCATATATCAACTGATGGGTTGAATCCATGTGTTGCAGATAAAGTGCAGGCATGAATGAGCCAAATTACCTCCTCCAGCGTCCAAGTTCATTGTATTTTCTCCTAACACGTTCCAATAACTTTTTGAACAACCCTCATTAGAGATCAATAATTAAGATAAACAAGTGATGATAAAACGAATCGAGCAAAACGTGATGACATCGATTAACCTCTGGGTTCCATTGCGGGTTCATTAGCAACTGCAAGGTGGATTACCCATTGGAACGAGGAACAGGGGGAGGAAAAAAAAAATCAAACACAAAGAAAATGCACAAAAATATCATATACATTTGGGGTGGCAGATGGTGGGCCAGGATTCCAGGAATCTAAACCGCCGGCAGCGTGTTTGATAAGGCTTAATAAGTTTAATTGTCCTGACACAGCAACACATAAGCGGAACAGTTGTTTTATTCCGCAAGCCATCTGTTCAATATGGATTAATAATTGAAATGGTGCGAGTACACAAACGCAGTGTTTTGATAACTACACGCTGACCAGGTAAGGAGTTCACGAGCTAACGTTTCCAAGGCTTCCAAGATGGTTCGAAGGAAGAGTTGGAGTCGGAGAAACATAAAATGAAAACTTTCTGTTCTGATGCAGCATCAGCAGGGGCCCATTTGTCATGGAGCACGTCGTCCCCTTTGGAAGGCTGATAATGCGGTCCAGGTCAGGATACATCGTCAGCTTTCCGTCTTAGACGACAGGCTGGCCATGGAGTCCACAAAATCATGTGGATGTGAAACTACCCTGTTGTTTAGGTGTTTACGACAGTACTGTGGCGAAATAGTTGTTGCCAGTAGATTAAATTGGATATGTAAGGACATCAAGGACAAATGTGTCAGAAAGGATGCTGGAGAGCGAGTGCATTTAACTTTCCGCTGTCCGGTCTCGGTTCGATTCCCAATCTGACTATGTACTGTTGGGTTGGTGTTTCACAGGCAAGGTGTTGCATCATAAAGTGTGCCATCCCTCAGATGGACGTTAAACTGGGTGTCCCATCTGCGAGCATTACCTGGTGGACCAAGTCTGGTTGATGGCTTAACCGTTAAGGCAGCTGGGTTAAGATCTTTGGATCTTGAGTTCGAGCTCCTGTCGTCCTGTCAAGGTCAGCAAAGTGATTACCAGCTTACTGGTAACAGGGGCACTGCATTTGAGGCATAGCCCCGCTTTCAGAAAAAAATGATGCAAACAGCAGCCGCAGCCTGAACACGAAAAAATTCGGTGGAACTCAAAGATCCCATGGTGTTTTTAACAAAGAGAAGGTGACTTATCGCCAACGCTGAACAAATCACAAATTCATGCCTCAACTGCGGGGAACAAGCAGTCTGCTCTTCTTGGAGGTTTCATGACAACAGGTTACACCACTTTGCCATCTCAGAGTGTCGTTGCTGCTGGGCAGCAGCTTCTGCTCCATGAAACCAACAAACAAATTGACCAGGTGGTTCACATGTCTTATGTGAATGGCCTTCTTCCGATACGAAGGTCAACCAACACACACAAACACACACACCCAAAAGAAGATCATTAAAAACAGACAGGCACTGAGAACATTGCTGGGTAATGATGTCCTGAGTATGAGGTGAGACTGAAGCTTGCCACCAAGTGATTAAATGACAACCCCTGCTATGGCTGAAAGATTTGGCAATAAGCCTCTGCGATATGAGTGTAAACATTCGTGTTAATCCTCGTTTTCTGTTTATTTATTTGACTCATTCATCCTGTTTTTCGCCCCTTAATCGAGCCCCTGGTGGCTGACTTCACACTTTGTCTTTGCTCCGATTCATTTCCCCCGTCGTGGCAGTTTTATTGGGGCAGTGTTTGTCTCATTAACCTGGGTCACAGCTATATTTTGCTCTCCCTTTATTGGATGTGATATAAAATATAGGGCATTATTATGTGCAGTAATTTAAGGAGGAATAAAATAAATAGTCGACATCCCCCCCCCTTTTTTTTTTAAAAAGCAAAAGGGCATTAAAACATCACTCAAACTTTGAGAAGATCGTTTATTTCGGCTTTGAAAAGACAATATGGTGTCACTTGGAGCAGACTCGGAAATTTAATGGTGGGATTTACCTCCAATTTCATTTACAAGGAGCGAACGTCAACGTGTTGCGTACCATCGGAATACAAACAAGCAAATTAGAGCGATGCGTGATGATGGCGGAAAACGACTCGCTGTGCTGTAGACGACAAATAAGGTGTTGTCTGTGGTTCCTTGCACACTGGAAGTGAACCAACTCTGTGATGTGGAAGAGTTCTAGACTTTGTCAAATTAAGTGTCGCTCTGCGTCGACAGACAGTTCAAAGGATCGGTCTTATCAACTGAGGGGTTGCAAGTGAATTGCCATCGATGTATTATCAGCATCTCATGTGATGAGGCTTGTTGCTCTCACATTGAAGACTGGTCGGTGGCCTCTCTGTTTATTACCGCCTATCCGCTGGTGTAACCGATTCATCTGCTCCTTCTCAACCCTCTGTCCTTCATCAGCTCCTCCAGGTTGTGTGCGCTCTTGCAGTCACCACCTTCTGGTTGAACTCTCAAAATGCAGCCTGACTGTGCACCTCATTCTTTGGTTCCTCTTTTCTCCCGTTTGTCGAACTGCCTTCCAGAAGCTGTTCAATCCGACCCTTCCCTCCATGACTTAAATAGCAGGTGGTGCACTGCTACCTCCCGTTATCCTCCATCTATACCAGTGATCTATTCTATCCCCATTAACCTTATCCAACCCAACCCTCTTCTTGCAGGTTACTTTGTTTCCTCCCCTCCTTTCTTGTTGTTAGCTCATTTCCTTACTTGTGTCCAACTATGTCCTCGCTGGCACAACGTTTCCTCTTATGCTTCGTCAACGTGCTCTTCCGTAAGCTTCAATTTTGTCTCGGAACTGAAAAGTAAAGAACGCTAACTGCTGTGGTGAAGCAAACTGAAGCTGACATATCGGACGTTGGTCCTTTATCAAAGCAAGATCAATATATTCCTCCAAGCCATCGTTTATTAGTAAATACACAATTACATATTTGGCTGTTGATTGTAGAATCACTGGGGGGGAATGTCGCTGAAGCAGTGCCCTGTTTGTTATGGCAGAAATTTGGGACTTGTTCAGACTTCCGGCGATAACCACCGACTCTTCAACTGAAATACACCTTGGGATCTTTATGCTCCACCAACGTTGGCGTACGCTGAAGTTTTGAAGTTTTTTTTTTTAAGTTTTGGTCGTATTCATCACGTGTTGGTCGTATGCATAACTTATTAGTAACGGGCACAGAACGTTTCGTTGTGTTAAAGATAACTTATACCAACGAATGCTTAGCCTGTTGTCGGCGTTCACAACCTATGCCCAACGATAGTTTAACTTACTCATAGCGCGCTGCACGTATCGCCGACGAACTCGTGGCGTTCTGTGTTAAAAACCTGCCGCACGCCGATTTAAATCATAACCGCCTGAAAATTGGAAGTGTCAACATTGCAGTCACACCTTGAGGATTTAGCCAGCGTATGCCGACCTATGAAAAATGTGTCTAAAACGCTGGAACATGTCGAATACGGTATGGGTAAGTTGTGTATACGTTAGGAGCACGCTGAAAAACAATGAAGTACGCTGGCATATTACGTGGTACGTCTAGTACGTCGTGAAATTTCAAGCATGCTGAAAATTTTACGACGTACTCGACGTATGGCTCACAAGTTCCGCATACGCTGGCATAAGTTCTCGGCGCGTTCCGCAATCATTTACACACATCGCCACACGTTACTTGTAAGTTACTCAGAAGTCGAAACACGTCGAGGTAATGTTTAGCCTACCCGAAACTTAATTTTTAACGTACGAGTAACGTGCTTTGAACCTATTAGTCGTGTGCTTTGAACCTATGAGTAGCGTGCTTTGAACCTATGTGTAACGTATCTCAAACACACATTGGCGTATGTAGACGAATTTGATTGACGTCTTCCGGACGACCACAGAACTTACTGAACATGTTTATAACTTACAGCTACCGTATAATGGCGTATTGGCAGTGTTTAGGGGAATTGGTATATACAAATGGGCTTCACAAGAGGAACCCGTCAGTGTTCCAGACTCCATGTTGAGTAGATGTCAATGTCAGTAGCAGTGGCAGTAGCAGTAGTAGTAGTAGTAGTAGTAGTAGTAGTAGTAGTAGTAGTAGTAGTAGTTCGAGAGAATTTAGTGATGTCGATGTTATTAGTAGTAGTAGTAGTAGTTCGAGAGAATTTAGTGATGTCGATGTTGGTAGTAGTAGTAGTTCGAGAGAATTTAGTGATGTCAATGTTAGTAGTAGTAGTAGTAGTAGTAGTAGTAGTAGTAGTAGTAGTAGTAGTAGTAGTAGTAGCAGTAGTAGTAGTTCGAGAGAATTTAGTGATGTCGATGTTATTAGTAGTAGTAGTTCGAGAGAATTTAGTGATGTCGATGTTATTAGTAGTAGTAGTAGTAGTTCGAGAGAATTTAGTGATGTCGATGTTATTAGTAGTAGTAGTAGAAGTTCGAGAGAATTTAGTGATGTCGATGTTGGTAGTAGTAGTAGTTCAAGAGAATTTAGTGATGTCGATGTTGGTAGTAGTAGTAGTAGTAGTAGTACTTTCAAGTAACGTGTTGCAAAGTGTGAACAACGTTCGTGTAGCGTGCTTACAAAACGTTACTCATAGGTTAGAAATAAGTTTCGGGTACGCTAAACATTACCTCCACGTGTTTCGATTTATGAGTAACTTACAAGTAACGTGTGTCGACGTGTGTCAACGATCGCATAACGTGCCTACAACTTATGGCCAGCGTAGCGGAACGTGTGAGTCATACGCTGGCATACGTCGTAAAATTTCAAGCATGAAAAAATTTGAGGAAAACCCAAAAGTTCAACGTTTAAAGCCAGCGTACTACGACGCATGGCAGTTTTTCAGCGTGGTCTTAACATATACAAAACGTACCCATAACGTATTCGACGTGTACCAGCATTTTACACAAATTTTCCAAAAATCGGCATAAGCTGGCTAAAACGTCAAGGTATGACTGGGCCTTTAAGCAGGCCATCCAAGGGATGGCACACAAATTGAAGCTACATCCTGACTTCCAAACTGCAGTCTAATGGTTTATCGTTCGATCGGGAATCAAACCTGAGCGAGACAGCTCAAAGGCAAGTGCGCCCACTCTGCACGATCTTGTCAGCCCGTTTTTGAGAGAAAGGTTATAGAAGTTTCTTTATACCACTGCAGCAAGTTGACTGCTGTTAATGGAAATGACATAGCGGCAAGAAAGAGAGAATACCCTGTGGGCTTTCCAAGAGGAGGGTTGAAGATAGGCCTAGATTAAATTGCTTGCAAAGAAAGACAAAGGGACAGATGATCATGAGAAATGATTTTGATGGATGTCCGGTTCGTTGTCAGTGTTGGCATCAATTTAAAACTGCAAGACGTATGTATAAGTGTTCATCAGGGTCAGAGAGGGTATCCGAAAGAAGGCCTTGAGCAAGGAGAAGTTGTGGACCCACAATGGAGTGCTCTTCAAGGGGCATGTACTGTGGTTGGATATGGTAATGAGATTTTTCACCACTGTGTCATGATTTCCAAGGCCGCTGGGTTCGGCTTAACACTCAGCGCTCTGCCACAGGCTTTTTACTTCCTTCTCTGAATAAAGCTTAGTCCAGCCTTTCTTCATCGGGTATCATTTTAGATGTTTTGGCTTTTTACACTTGGAAGTCAATCTGAAACTGATGCAGGGATTGGGATTTCTCGGTGAGGGAGGGGGCGGGGGGAGGAGGTAGATGTTTGGGGGGAGTTAAAGGGGAGAGGGTTGGGAAATGTCATCGTGATGCCACAAAAATAGAATAATCTTCAGTTCAGGTCTTCTTCTGATATCTTCAAATGGTGACTTCATTTAAGAATGGAGTGTCAAAAAAAAACAAACCCTTTGTCATCCAGTACTATATTTGAAAAAATCCACTTAATATTGCCAATTTGTTTTTAGTGGGGCAACTTAGCTAAATATAGCATAACAATTGTGCATTTTGTGAGGAAAGCACCAAATTTGGCACACTAGTAGCCTAACATATGATGAACAGATTTGGATATTGGGCCATCTCAAATTCAGCCGCTGATGGCCGTGGCAGCCATTTTCCATTGCCATCAAAAATTTTGGGATGGCCCAATATCCAAATCTGTTCATAATATTATAGGCTACTAGTGTGCCAAATTTGGTGCTTTCCTCACAAAATGCACAATTGTTATGCTAAGTTGCCCCACTATTTTGGCTTCGTTAGAAGGAAATATTTGTTTACCTCGACTACTTTTGTGTGCTTTGAACTGTTTGTTGTTCTTCTTGCACATTCTTTCTTCATGATTGGTTTTGAACGATGCTTTTTTCGATACAGTTTTATTTCTGCAATTGTTTAAGGAGAGATTGTGTTGCCTCGGAGGAATTTCCTTGCAAGCGACGATTGCGTTGTTTACTTAAATTATCCTCTCTCTCTCTGCTTGGATTGATTTTGATCGATGATTAATTGGTGTTTTTGATTAATTTGTGTTTATTGAAATAGAAACATTGGTTAGATAAGGCGAGGGAGAGGTGATATTTTTTCCTCCTGGTGCATCATTGGTGTGTGTGTGTGTGTGTGTGTGTGTGTGTGTGTGTGTGTGTGTGTGTGTGTGTGTGTGTGTGTGTGTTGTCATCTCCATATGCGAGTTTCAAAAGGTGGAATGGAGTCCTCCCAGAACTCGAAGTTTCCACCTCCATTTTGATAAGGGATTACGATTCATGGACCAAGCTGTGAAGTTTTGTTGTTCTCAAAGTTTTATTCTGAGGGCTCTTTTCAGGATCACCATGGAGCCGCACACAGCTTCCAACTGCAGTTTGTTTATCGTAACATTCCCGGGGATGGTTTTAAAGATCTCCATAAAGTTCTTGTTCATCATTCCCATTGCTCCAACTATCACTGGTACAATTCTGGTGCTCTTCAGCTTGCAGGATCTTTAGACTCCATTAGCCCGCACTCGCCAAGCGAAAAAGGGGGTTTAAGCGATCAGTCCCGTCCGTGCATATGTGCGTACGTACGTGTCTGCATTTTGTTATTCCCTTTTCTCTGGAACCACTTGTGAGATTGACAGAAAATCTTCACCAATCGGTGCAAGCACTCATATAGAATGTTCCAATGATTATTATGATGCCATAGGTCACATGGTGTGGCAGCCATGTTGGAAAAAAGGAGAAATGTTGGACCTCTATCTCAGAAACCACTAAATGGAAAAAATTGAAACTTGGCACATGTCAAGTACTCCCCATGGGGAATAAGTGTGATTTAAAAAAAAATGATGTCATAGGTTCCTTCGTTTTGATGTCAGAATTCCACACGAAGAACACTAATTCCGATGAGTATGAAAATTTTTGAGGGTCATCTCGGGAAAAATTGGTCAACAGAAAAAAATTGATAATGTCATCGGTCACGTGATTCGGCAGCCATGTTTAAAAGAAAAAAAACCCTTCAGAAATATTCTTCTCCAAAATGGTTGAACAGATCGAGGAAAAAAAATAACTTTACAGGTAATGACGACCTTTCCATGAGGAACAAAAAGTTTCCCATATATGACATCATTGGTCACATGGTTTGATAGCAGTATTGGATTTACCCTAAAACCTTGAAAATCATCTTCTCCAGAACGGCTAGACAGATCGAGGGGAAGCTTTACATACATGTTCCTCAAGCCTTGGGGATACCAGGGTGTTCATGAATAATTGATAGGTCACATGGTTTGGCAGCCATATTGGCTGGAAGGAAGATGTTAAAAAAAAATCTCTCTTGAACTGCTGCATCAATTGATGTGAAACTTCAGAATTATCATCTAATAGTGATGGGGAATACAAGTTTTAAATTTCAACCTGATCAGATGCATGGACTGGCAGCAAGAATTATTTATTTTTTTAATCTGTGCTCTTTTGGATTCTTTTTTTGAATGAGGCTCACTTGGCTGCACATTGATGGGTTTGAGGGTAGAGGAGTACTGGAGTAGCAGTTGAAGCCCGAGTCCTATCCAGGTTCCTCCTGATGACTTCATCTTTGCTGTTTGCTTGTTCGGGCTCCTTCTGATGACTCCAATGCAGGACTGTACCTATTTAATCTTCCATTTGATTTGAATCTAATTTTTAGATCCTCATAGAGGATCTCTAAGTCTTACTTACATTGTTGTTCTTCATCTTCTTGTTGTGGACTTTTTTGTTTCACAGCCTACAGTTTTCATCAAAACTTCCTGAAACTTGCCAGGTATATGTAAAAATATCCTGCGCAGACAGTAACCATCTCCGATTTTGAAAATTCGTCCTAGAAAAAAAATTATGACGTCAAAATATCTCCGCTAATGAAAATCGCCTAAAAAAATTATCTCCGAAACTCGGCAAGCTTTTTGAATTCTGTTTGCGGAAATCGAACAAGGCATCAGCAGAGATGAATTACCGCACATATGATACATCACTATGACGTCATATCAATTTTTATGACGTCATTCCTATTTTTTGACATTTTTTGTTTCACACCCCAGAGTTTTCATCAGATCTTCGTGAAACTTGCCATGTATATGCAGAAAGCCCACCGCAGGGAGTAACCATCTCCAATTTTGGAAATTCTTCCGAGAAAAAAAGTTGACGTCATAATATCGCCGCTAATGGAAATCGCCTGACCATTATGTCCGAAACTAGGCAAGCTGTTTGAATTTTGTTTGCGGGAATCAAGCCGGGCATTTGCACAGATAATTTATCGCAAACCTGATACATCACAATGACGTCATATTAGTTTTATGACGTCATCATTAAGAAGATGAGGATCTTAGCGCATTTGAGCTTGTTTTAATTCCATATTTGCCAACAGAATAGTTGGCTCACATCAAGTCCTTCTCAATACTGTGCGGGGTAAGTTTTTTTTCATGATTACCATCTGTTTTTTTTTATGTGTGTCATTCTAGTATTTGGTCGTTTTTTTGATTTTTGTGTTTTTTGGCAAAAATCACAGGGTTCTGACACCTCAATGAGCAATGTCATCTTTTCTATTTTCTACCCAAGTAATATATCTGGTCACAGTGCTTTGTTTTCTATGTTCACACTCGATGGGGTCACCGGGTATGTGATTGTTATATGTCCTTGTTTTCAATAATCACTTTTGTTTCATGTTTCCATGAGTTTTCCAAAACTGGGAAATTGAAATTTTTACCTCTGCCACCGAAGGTTCATGGAGATTATGTATTTACCCCTGTTTGTCTGTTTTTTACTTGAGAAATCAAAGATTCATAAGTACAGTATATTGGGTGGTCTGGTCTATTATTCTGTTTCTCTGCATGTCTGGATGTCAATCCCCTACAGGATGCAGTTTTACTCTTATCGTCACAAAACGTAACCACCTGTTTGAGGTCGTCACAAGTAAGAAGCCTGTTTTAGAGGTCAATAGGTCAAACGGTCATGGTCACATAAATCGTTAATCCTAATCCGATTCACTTGACATATATATATATGTATATATATATATATATATATATATATATATATATATATATATATATATATATATATATATATATATATATATATATATATATATATATATATATATATATATATATATATATATATATATATATATATATATATATATATATATACACACACACACACACACAGTGGGGAGAACAAGTATTTGATACAATGCCGATTTTGCAGGTTTTCCCACTTACAAAGCACGTCGAGGTCTGTAATTTTTATCATAGGTACACTTCAACTGTGAAAGACGGAATCTAAAACAAAAATCCTGAAAATAACATTGTATGATTTCTAAATAATTAATTTGCATTTTATTGCATGAAATAAGTATTTGATACATCAGAAAAACAGAACCTAATATTTGGTACAGAAACCTTTGTTTGCAATTACAGAGATCAGACGTTTCCTGTAGTTCTTAACCAGGTTTGCACAAACTGCAGCAAGGATATTGGCCCACTCCTCCATATAGATCTTCTCCAGATCCTTCAGGTTTCGGGGCTGTCGCTGGGCAACACAGACTTTCAGCTCCCTCCAAAGATTTTCTATTGGGTTTAGGTCTGGAGACTGGCTAGGCCACTCCAGGACCTTGAGATGCTTCTTACGGAGCCACTCCTTAATTGCCCTGGCTGTGTGTTTCGGGTCGTGTCATGCTGGAAGACCCAGCCACGCCCCATCTTCAATGCTCTTGTTGAGGGAAGGAGGTTGTTGGCCAAGATCTCGCGATACATGGCCCCATCCATCCTCCCCTCAATGCGGTGCAGTCGTCCTGTCCCCTTTGCAGAAAAGCATCCCCAAAGAATGATGTTTCCACCTCCATGTTTCATGGTTAGGATGGTGTTCTTGGGGTTGTACTCATCCTTCTTCTTCCTCCAAACACGGTGAGTGGAGTTTAAACCAAAAAGCTCTATTTTGGTCTCATCAGACCACATGACCTTCTCCCATTCCTCCTCTGGATCATCCAGATGGTCATTGGCAAACTTCAGACGGGCATGGACATGCGCTGGCTTGAGCAGAGGGACCTTGCGTGTGCTGCAGGATTTTAATCCATGATGGCGTAGTGTGTTACTTATGGTTTTCTTTGAGACTGTGGTCCCAGCTCTCTTCAGGTCATTGACCAGGTCAGGCCGTGTAGTTCTGGGCTGATCCCTCACCTTTCTCATGATCATTGAGGCTCCACGAGGTGAGATCTTGCATGGATCCCCAGACCAAGGGAGATTGACTTATCTTGAACTTCTTCCATTTTCTAATAATTGCACCAGCAGTTGTTGCCTTCTCACCAAGTTGCTGGCCTATTGTCCTGTAGCCCATCCCAGCCTTGTGCAAGTCCACAATTTTGTCCCTGATGTCCTAAGCAGCTCTCTGGTCTTGCCCATTGTGAAGAGGTTAGAGTCTGATTGATTGAGTGTGGACAGCTGTCTTTTATGCAGATAACGAGTTCAAACAGGTGCAGTTGATACAGGTAATGAGTGGAGAATGTGAGGGCTTCTTCAAGACAAAACTAACAGGTCTGTGAGAGCCGGAATTCTTACTGGTTGGTAGGTGATCAAATACTTATTTCATGCAATAGAATGCAAATTAATTATTTAAAAATCATACAATGTGATTTTCAGGATTTTTTTTTCAGATTCCGTCTTTCACAGTTGAAGTGTACCTATGATAAAAATTACAGACCTCGACGTGCTTTGTAAGTGGGAAAACCTGCAAAATCGGCTGTGTATCAAATACTTGTTCTCCCCACTGGTATATATATATATATATATATATATATATATATATATATATATATATATATATATATATATATATATATATATATAGTACTCTTTATAAAACCGAAAAACATGGGCGGATGGTGAAGTCTCGGTCAACTCATATGAGTATGTCTATTCATTACGTATTGTTTGAATGTGAGTTGGACCATGAGTACTTCAATTAATAAGTTATTGTTGTACCTTTCCTACGTCTATTCATTACGGACTATTGTAACATACCTTTGATACATTCAGATGTTAAGACCTTAAGACCCCTTTGATCTTTTAGACCCCTTTAAGACTCTTTATACCACATTAGACCCTTTCAACCCATTTGACACCATTTAGACACTTTATACAAGGAATTACAAGGAAATTATGCACATGACGAGGCCATTCAGCCCATCATGCCCACACCACATCTATACCAGATTTAATAAATCCGTCAATACCCCTTCCCTTCGTGTGCAGCCTTTTGGCTGCTACACTGGGACTCATTTCGTCGACCTCGGAAGGATGACAGGCTGAGTCAACAACCTGGTGTTAATTCCGCGGCCAACGGGGCTTAAACTCAAGACCCTAGGATCCCAAGCCACCACCCTAACCACAAAGCTAACATCAGGTTTTTATGTCAACACCTTCAGACCTTTAAAGACCCTTCAGACTCCTGAAGACCTTAACACCCTTTAGACCCCCTTGACCATTAGACCTTTTGTCTCATTAGACATCTTTGAGACACTTTAAACTCCTTCGACCCTAAGACCTGTAACGACTGTTGGAACAGAATCTTTAGACCTTTATACCCCTTCAATCTTTTTCACCACTTCAGACGTTTTAGACCCTTTGGATATTTTTAGACCCTTTTAGATTGCTTAGATCCCTTGACGCTTTTGACCCATTTTGCCACTTTAGATTCCTTTCGACATTTTAGACCCTCTTAGACCACTTAGACCCCTTGACCCTTTAGATCGCTTTGACTTTTTGACCTATTATACCCTAAATACTGTTGGAAAACGCCATTTAGATCATAAGACCCCTTTAAACCCCTTGAGACCCTTATAGACCCCTACAGACGCTTTGGACCACTTAGACACTTTAAAACTTCATACCCTTTAGACACCTCCGATCCTTTAGACCTGTAAAGCCGTTAGACCCCTTTAAGATGCACACCATACAAACATCTTTTGAGTCTTGCAATATATAGACGATACTTTTTCAGCAAGTAATGCAAAATTTACACCCACCCAGAGGGTGGGTACTCTACTAGCTTGAACAGAAATTGCATATTGGGTCACTGAATTGGTTCTCCAATCAAAACCGAAAAGTTTATTGTTTTTGATGTCAAAAACTCAAAGAATCAATGGCCAAGGTCGCATATAAATGCAAATTTTCATCCGATTGACTAAAAATTTGAATAGGGTTTGCATATTGGGTCACTGAAGCTAAATGTTTGAGTTCAAAATGTCAAAGCTCAAGGTCATACAAAATCATCAATTTTCATCCCATGAACCTGAAACATGAACAGGATTTGCATATTGGGTCACAAACCAATTTCATCAAAAATCAGAACGATTGATTATGCCTTTTTGAAATGTCAATGGATTCAATGATAACAATTTCACCCCATTATAATCAAATCAGCATTTTGTTTATTTTTTTAATCAAACCTCAGTAATTTTTCAAGATATCAAATTGACACTTACAGAGATTATTTGTACGTATGTGTAGTATATGTGCAGAAAATTTAGTTAAACTTAGTCAAGGGTCAAGGTCAAGACCATCAGAAACATGTGAAACAACTATTCGGCTGCAATTAGAAAATGTATCAACCAAATTTGTTTTGCATAGCATTCAATCATCCCAAACACTTGCTTGGTCAAATTTTTGAAATTACCAAATTGCTCTTTTCATGGCAACTATTGTTAATTTGGATTTTGCAAGTATTTGGTCTCTGCAGAACATCATTCTTGTTTGTTTGTTTATTTGTGAGCAGGATATCTCAAAAAGTTAGAGATGGATTCTGACAAAATTTGGTGTATGGATTGGGTATGTGACAAGGACTTGATTACATTTTGGTGAGGATCCGCATCCGGATCCAGATACTATAATTTTAAAGTGATTCTTCACACTCAAGAGATAGGGCCAAAAACCATACAGAGCACGATATTTCAAAAAGGTGTGAAAGGTTATGACAAAACTTGGTAGATGAGTTGGGTAGGTGACAAGAATAAGCTGATTTTATTTTGGTTAAGGTTCAGATGCAGATCCGGCCGATCAGTGAGATACAAAACAAACTGTTCAGCCTGGCAGAGGTGCTTTATCGAGTGTCATTATTGTTGCAGATGTACCAGTGGATTATTCTGCATATGGTATTGTGCCTTTGTGTGTACAGCTGTTCTGACATGAGTTTTTTACATTCCAAGAGGAAGTGACTCATGCTTTCTTTTTCAGCCTTGCAGAACTTACACCTGTCCATTTGACTCAATCCCACCATCTCATTAAAGCCATTAGTATGGTGTCCTTGGTATTGGGAATTTATCATGATTCGTTCTCTATCCAAGCTGAACTGAACTCCTCTTAGCCATTCCCATGAACCTTCTTTGTCTATGCCCAGTCTGTTGAACTCTCTTTTATATCTCCCAGTTGTCGGTGCATATTTATTGATATTTAACTTTATATTTTTCGTTTGTATTTTTTTGCAATCATTGATGCTGGATTCATTGCGGTTTTGGTTTCATGTGTGACATCTCCACAGAAATTACGTAAAATGATGTACCACAACAAGAAGGCCGAGAGGCAGAGCCGAAGGGATGTAAAATAGGATACAATGGAATATTAGACTACCTACTACGAAACAAGGCCATACTCAAAAACTGTAAACTGAGAAGAACCAAATTGTCCACAGCATGGATAGACTACAAAAAGGCTTTTGATAGTGTTCCACATTCATGAATGATAAAATGCATGCAATAGTACAAGATCAACCCCCAAATAATAAAACTGATTGAGAAAGCAATGGAACTATGGAATACCACATAGATATGTGCAGCACTCAGAAGGAAAGATCGTACTACCAGGGGTGAAGATAAGATGCAGGTTCTCCCAGGGTGACAGCCTTTCGGGAAAGGATATCCAAAGAAAAAATGTCCAAAGAGATAGGAAATGTGACGCATTGAATGTAAATGGATGATCTAAAACGATTTGCACCAAACAATGAAAAATTGGCAGAACAACTGAAATTAGTGAAGCGGCGGTACTCCGCCAACATTCAAATGGAATTTGGTCGAGAAAAGTGAGCCAAGTGCACATTCAAACAAGGTAAACCAAAAAAACGGATAATGTAAAAATCGACCAAGACACAACAATAATGGACCAAGAACATGAAGCATCATACAAATACCTCAGAGTAGAAGAGAGCCACCAAATATGTCACAAACAAATGGACAAAACAAGTGCCAAAGAATATTTACTTACAACAAGGCTGATCCTGAAAACGTTCCTTTCCCTGAGAAACAAAATCAAAGTCATTAACCAACTCACAGTACCAGTATTCCAATCCAGCTGCGGAACAATAAACTGGCTACAAGCAGAAATCAATAAGCTCGATATCAAAACAAGGAAACGCCTCACTATCTACAAAATGTTCTACAAAAACCAGTGCATCTTGAGAATTTACATAACAAGACAAGAATGAGGTAGCAGCATAATGGAGCTCAACTAAGTGCACAGAATGACAACAGTCGGATTGGCTGAGTATGTGAAAAGTTCAACAGACTACCGAATCCAATTTGTAAGTAAACATGAAGACAGCAAGCCTGAAAAGGGATCCCTAACCCAGCAAGCAAAAAAATTCCAAAGACAACTGCAAATGGAAAATTCCACGCATGAAATCAAAACAGCAACGAATACAGCCCCGATTATTGCAAAAAAGACAGAATAAAAGTATAAAGCAAAATATCAATAGATATACATCGGCAACTGGGAGAACAATAAAACAGCAGAAAGGTATAAAAAAAAACAAAACAAGAGATGGACAGACTGAGCAAAGACAAAGAAAGCTCATTGGAGTGGCTAAGAAAAAGACAGCTAAACTGAGATGAAGAACAAATCATAATAAATGTCTAAGACCGAGGACACAAAACCCATGGAAACAAAAAAATGGCAGGACTGAGTTGATCAGATAGATGTCTGTTCAACAAGGCAGAAAGAGAAAGCACGAGTCACCTCCTCTCACGATGGAAAAAAACAACTACTCATGTCGGAAAAGCTGTATACACAAAGACACAACAAAGTTATGTGGAGTAATCCACTGGCACATCTACAAAAACTTCAATATCCCAGTTCCAGAAAACTTAGGGAAGCATGAGCCAAAATTAAAGCAATGATTGAAAACAAGGATGTAACAATCACGTACAACCTGATGATTCCATCGAGTACGAACATAGAAACAAAGCATTTTGACCAGAGAAGTACTGAAGTACAAAAAAAGACCACATTGCTAGTTGAGGTTTCAGTACCCAGCAGTTTTGGCCAAAACAATGCAGATATCAATAAAATGACCAAATATCAGGATCTCAAAAATGAAGTCAAAATATCTTGGAAGCTGAAGAGCACCAAAATTGTACCAGTGATACTTGGAGCAATACACGTGCTAAAGAAGAGCCTCACAGAGATATTAAAAGCCATCCCTGGGAATATTACTACAAATTAACTACAGTTGGAAGCTGTCAGGGACTCAGTAAAGATCCTGAAAAGAGCCCTCGGAACAAAACTTTGAGAAGAAGAAAACTTCACAGCTTGGTCCATGAATCATGATCCCTGACTGAAATGGAGGCGGACACTTCGAGACCTGGGAGGACTCCGTTCCATCTTCTGAAATCCACATGTGGAGATAACAGCCAACGACACACTTACCAATTACAATCGGCTCTCCCGTCTTTGGGAATTCACGACGTCAGCGAGAAAGTATTTTACAACACAGAGTTTTGTTGCGTTATATATATATATATATCACAGCTGATCTGATAACTACTCCAGACTCATTCACTTGCTGACTCACGCACAGCACTGTTGCGATAGCTTTTAATGTTTCTTTGGCAACATACGAGACTAATAAGTCACACAATAAGTTTCCACATCCAAATATATCATGGAAAATTACATTGATAATAGTTTATACATATACATAGCAAACGTAGTCTTCTCATTATTATTCATACACAGTCTACTCATTATTATTAACCATTTGATATGTGAACTAGAAGGATACCCAACACATGAAGACGAGCCTCTTTTAAAACGATAAAAGAGACGAGACAAATACGGCCTTTGATAACACTGACATGCAGATGCCCAAAGAAGCACGAGGTGAATAGACTACATAAGTTATAAGACTGGTGATTAATAATCTCCAACTTTGACATCATTCATATTTAAGGTACAAAATCAACTTCTGGTTAAATTATATGTTAATGTGTTGTGGATACATAAGACCACTTTGTTGAACTCTGCTTGAGGCCGATTAGTAGCACGATACTAAAGTTGATCACTATGTGGACTGACGCACACACGCATGCACACACACACACACACACACACACACACACACACACACACACACACACACACACACACACACACACACACACACACACACACACACACACACACCCCCCTCTCCTTTCCCTTCAGGAATCTATGAGGCTAATAAGCGGGTGAATGTAATGTGGATTTCTTCACTGAAATACACATTTTCCAAGAGACCCACTGATATGCTCCTTTCTAGTTCATTCAAAGAGTAAACGCTCCAATATCGCAGGGGTTAGGTTCCTGCAAAATGCCATGATATATAAAACCGCAATCATTGAAACCAAGGGCCAATGGGAAGAGGGGGTTCGGTTCCTGGACTTCAAGAAAATATCGAGGAAGATCGCCGGCAGCTCATGTCAGGTATGGGAGCATGCGCCGGAGCAGCATGTCACTGCATCCACTTTCCGCCGGTCGGTACTCCAGGGGCCTCCATCGGGCCATTCTCCAGGCAGATACCTGGCCCATCCCGATCTCCTTGAGATACCGATCAACCTGCTGCAACCATGAGGCACGTGGTCAACCTGTTGGCCTCCTCCACTCACGAGGCTCCCTCACTGAGAGAATCAGGTGAGTAGGATTAATGTCAGGAAAACGAGCCACATGTCCATGCAGCCACAGCTGATGCTCATGGAATATACAGGCAACAAATTTAATCTGAGTCTCTCTCAGTCACCGCTCATTGGCCAAAGTCTGACGAGCGATAGCCAAGGATTCTCCAAAGAGAACTGGTATCGAAGGAGTTAAGTCTCCATCTCAGATCCCTGGTCAGAGTCCAAGTCTCACATCCGTAGAGCAAGACTGGGAGCACCAAGGACCTGAAGACTCGGAGTTTCAGCCTCCTGCATAGGTTCCGACACTGCCACACCCTATTATCCAGTGAAGCAATGACTCCCCAGGCCCTACCTAGACATCTATTGACCTCAAGCTCATAACATGCAGAGACATGAATATGACTGCAATGGTAAGTGAATTTCTCTGTGACCTCAACATCCTCACCACAAACAGGTACAGACAAGATAGCAGCATCCAGGATGTCATTTAAAGCCTGGATCTTCGTTTTGACCCAGGAAACCAGGAATCGCAGCGGCTCTGACTCATTCCGAGCATCGAGAGCCCCCCATAGGGATATCCATTGTCACCGTAAAGATGACTGCATCATCTGCAAAACTCAACATCAGAGATCTTGACATTCCCAAACAATGCACTGCAGCTTGATCGCTCTGACATCCTCCCAAGAATCCAGTCCATACAAGCACTGAAAAGTGTGTGGGCCAGTACACAACCCTGATGAACTCCAGTTACAACTGTAAATAAGTCAGAGATAGAACCACCACACCTCACAGCACTCTCAGTACCAGAGCATACTTGAGAAATCAGATTGATCAGTTTTGGTGACACCCCACAAAGACCAAGAACCCTCCAGAGGACATCCCGATTCACTGAATTGAATGCTTTGCAGAGATCAACATAAGCTGCGAGCAGCCCCTGCCAAAACTCTCCCCTGTGTTCAGTGACAACCCGAAGAGCAAGGATATGGTCATTTGTTGACCTCTTTGCTGTAAAGCCCGACTGTTGTGGGCACTGGTGCTCAAGCATATGGTGGCGATCCCTATCACCTTGACCTTGCCTGGCACTGAGAGCAGCGTCACCCCTCGGTAGTTGTTGCAGTCTTGGCGATCACCCTTCCCTTTCCAGAGAGGGACAACAAGGCCCCTCTTCCAGTCAGTTGTGATGATGCCTGTGCTCCAAACAGAGTACAGAACTGCATGCAATGACATGAATATAGCATTTTCACCAGATTATATCTTGAGAAGTTCAGCGTGAATGCCACAGATGCTAGGAGCTTTATCCCATTTCAACTGGTTCACCGTAGCCTGTGCTTCCACAAATGAAGGTGGCTCACAGTTGATTGGAGGGTCAGCGAGAGGGATAGTTACACCCCTGCCATTCAAGTCAACATCTGGTGGATCAGCCTGGTATAGCCACTCAAAGTAACCGGCCCAGCGGTCCTTCACTTCTGACTCCTCAGTTCTGAATCATTCTCCAGCGACCATAAATGAGCACATGGTCAATCTCCTTTGCCACACCACCAGCATTGAAATGCCAAGTCCAGTGATGAGGCTGTGGGCACTGAAACCATGTACCAGTGACCCTAAATCCACGACTTCTTGCAAAATCAAGGAACCATGTGCGATGCTGGTTCACAGTTCCAGACCCATGGGGACCAACACATGTCTCATAACCATCTCAATCAGTACAGTCGATGCATTGAAATCCCCCAAGAGTAGAAGTGTATCTCATCTGGGGCAATGATCAACCACAGACTCTAGCGTGGCGTAGAATGCCTCCTTCACAGTGAGATCACTCGCTTCAGTAAGAGCATTTACAGAGATCAGGAAAATGATAACCAAGGAGTGATGAATCCTCAGTCTCATAATTCACTCGTTGACCGGTGTAACCTTAATTATAATGGGAGTCAGCTTATTGGACAGAACTATACTGCAACTCCTTGGGTATGGTAATCATCAGAGCAACCAGACCAGCAGTTGGTGTCACCACCCACCATGATATCACCACTACCCATTATCTGAACTTCAGAGAGTGCTGCAATACTGATGTTGAAACGCTGGACCTCAGATTAATACAAACACAGGTGATCATCCTCTCTTGGGGAAAGGACATTCCAGGCACCCACCTGAAGGGACTGCCACAGGTTAACCTGAAGAGACCGCAGTCTGGAGGAAGACACCTCAGCATCACCCCGACAAAAACTTCCGCTATCCGGCGCAGGAAGATTAAGTACCCTGTGCTTTTCCTCCCATCATCAAAGAATGGGGATCCCGAAGGCTTTACATCAATGCCATCATCCGGTGAGCTGCCCTGGGAAAGGTAGCTGCACAGGAGGTACTCCCAAGGAGTGGGTTTTCAGTTTTCTTTGCGTTTTTTTTTTTTTGTGTTTTGCGGAATAAAGTGTTTTACGGTGGCCAAAGTGCAAATCCTCCCACCAACCTCCCAGTAATAGGCAATTAAACTGCAGAAGGATGTCTGCAGACACAGGTGAGCACCAAATACGGATGGCCGTTGGCTCACGAGGAGCTCCTCCACCCTTTGACATGTTTTGTTTTTAAACCTGCTGGGTGTCCATATCCTTCTAGGAAACCTGATGGGGGAGACGGTTTAGTCGCCGACAACCCGACCATGAAACACGTTAGTACAGGCTTACAACATGGTACCTGCAGCAAGTCACAGATCTGATCTGGCCTGACGTGACAATAACATCGACCAAAGGTCAATAACTTTGGTTGAATTTCTAAAATTCTCAATTTTCATCCGATTGACTTGATATTTGAACAGGATTTGCATATCAAGTCACTGAATTCAACCAACCAATTATTTTTGAGGTGAAAAAGTCAACATAGGCCAAGTTTGTAAAATTGACAGAAATGGCCAAAAACGATCATACATACATGTATTTCTCAAGATATCTCAAACAGTTGTGGACAAGTTCTGACAAAACAAGGTGGATGAGTTGGTTTGGTGACAAGAACAAGCGGATTGGATTTTGGTTCAGATCCAGCCCATCAGTGGGATACAGAACGTGAACTGTTCACACTGGCAGAGGTATGCGCTCTCATGAGTGCTGTTCTACTTTGTTCTGTTTTGTCAAGTGTCGCTCTATGAGTGGTTTGTGGGTCGCCGAAATAGGTGACCCTTATCGTCAGTATTTCTTTCTGTTTGTTTGGATGTTTGTTCGTTTGTCATCAGCATAATTGGTAGTAAACGTGGGCGGATTTTGACCAAACTCGGGTGGTAGGTACATCTTATGACCTAGTGCTTTGGAAATTGTGATGGTTGCTAGGGACGCTTTGGTTCCCTAGCAACAACCGAAAAACCTTCAAAATCGGTACCGTTCACGCAAAATCAATTCCGAAAGCCATTATCCCACGTAGGGTTATGAAATTTGGCACGAATGATCTACAGGTGATGCTCTATCAAATGTATTCCGGTTTTTGTGATATATGGAATACTTTACCCGCAGCGACCCATACAGTTAGGGTATGCGTGAAAATTGGCGAAAATTGAAGGCCCCCTAGCGACCAGGTGAGTGCATCAATACGAATGAAACTTTGCAGGTTCATGGTACTCAATGCGTACTACAACTTTGCCTCAGGACATATTGACCGATTTAGCTTAGGTCAGGGGTCAAAGGTCAATTAGTAAAAAAAATCGATAATATGTGAGAGCTGGAGGTGTCTTTGCGCCAAATGCTACTCCTCCTCGGGTTATGGTCGGATGGTCATGAAAATTCACACTAATCGTCTGGAATACATTGTGCACAAACGATCGAGCCGGATTTTCGATTTAGATCTTTGTTCACCAACAGCACCCCTTCGAACTTTGGGGATTTCCGATTTCAAACCGCATTTTCGGTACTTTTCATTCAAATGGATACCGAGTCGTTGTCAGTAAATGGAACTGGATGAGATTTGATATGCATATCTTATAGTTTCCATGCTCGGCGACCCATCGCCGCCTTCCGGCTTGTTCATTTATTACTTGGGAATTCTTTTTTGTTTTACTGACATGTATGTTGATTGTCTCCGTTGTGTGTGTGTGTGTGTGTGTGTGCTTGGGTGTTTGTTTGTTTGTTTGTTTGTCTGTCTATCCGCTTGCCTCCAGCCGAAAACGCACAACCAATCGTTCTGAAAGTTTCAGAGAGTAATGCTGCCAACGTTGTGATGGTCTCGTATTGAAGTTTCTTAATATCTGGTTGACAGAAAAAGTCTGCATAGGCCAGTAGGTCAATTTGACCAGATTTTCTAAAATCCTCAAATTTCATCTGATTTACTTGAAATTTGAACAGAATTTGCATACCAGGTCACTGAATCCAACAACCTACTAATTCTGAAGTTATCTTAGGTCAAAAGGTCAACATAGGCAAAAAAATTTAATAGCCTCAATTTTAATCCAATTAACTTGAAATTTAAAGAGCATTTGAACGTCAGGTCAAATAATTCAACCACCTACTAATTTGAGGTAAACATGTGCCAAAAGGTCAAAATAGGCCAAAAGGCCAATTTGGGCCAAATTTTCTAAAATCCTCAATTTTCATCTGATTGACTTGAAATTTGAAGAGCATTTTCATGTCAGGTCACTGAATTCAACTACCTATTGATTTTAACGTCAAAAGGTCAACACAGGCCTAATTTCTAAAATTGATAGGTTGGGCCAAAAAATAAATATATCACAATTTCTCAAAAAGTTGTGGACGGGTGATGATAAAACAAGGTGGATGAGTTGAATAGGAGACAAGAACAAGCAGATTGGATTTTGGTTCAGATAAAGCCCAGCAGTGGGATACAAAACATGAACCGTTCCACCTGGCAGAGGTATGCGCTTTACCGAGTGCCATTCTACTTTGTGCTGTTTTGCCAAGTTGTCACTCTATGAGTGATTTTTGTTTGTTTGTATATATATATATATATATATATATATATATATATATATATATATATATATATATATATATATATATATATATATATATATATATATATATATATATATGAAGCACTTGTTTCGTGATATAATTTTGGTGCTCATCCCAAGCTGCCTTGAAAAGAAGTCATTTTTTTGACTTGTACCTTTGTTGCAGTCTCTGTGCCAATCGTTTGGTTGTTTTGTTCATTGGTAAATGGATTCACATTGCTGACCCAGCGATGAAAAAAAGAAAAAGAAAAAAGAGCAGTTCGCTTTTTCTTTTAAATCCTAGGTACGACACTCATGAAACTAACGATATGAGAACACTTGTTGGTAGCAAACATTTAAGGCGATTCGGGTCATCAGTTCACAAGGGGTGCTTCTTGTTCCGAATAAAGTCTCGATGTGAGTGTCTGACAAATCATAGCAGGAAAATTCACAATAACGTACCACCTGGATTTGTGGTGGCCCTGGCCACAATCTTGGCTCAAAGACAGGGCACAATTTCCGGCAGAAAGCCAAGTCTGGTCACGAACATCCCATGGAGAGAGCAATACCTTGTTTCGAACAAATGGCTTGTCCATTGTTGTACCTCGACTAAAAAGGTAATTTTCTTTGAGCAGCACAAGTCATTTCGAGAGGACATCATTTTTAAAGACCATGATTTCAAATGGTATGTATTTTGCTTTTATTTGCTTTTTTTCCTCATCAGAAAATTCTCCGAATGCAGCTCTGGCTTCACATATCATTGACACAAATATAGAAATTGCCATTTTACAGTGTTTGCCTTTGGAAGAGATTAAAAAAAGAATATTTAAGGATGTCAAGCTTTCATTCATCATCATAATATTTCCGCACCATACATTTTAGGTGCAGCTCGTCGGCCAGCCGAGCATCTTGACGAATGGGTACAGGCCTGGTGCTGACGGTTCGTATTGAATTTGTGACATTTTTATCTAGAAGTGCGTTATGCAATCGGTTGGAGTAGACGCCAACAATGCGCAAGGCGTCGAGACGTTTTTCACGCCGCTCTGTGCTGCACGGTCATAAAGAAAATTGTTTTTACATGCACGGTTGCTTGTGTGCTGTGATTCCTTAATCAGGTGAGCCTTGGTGCAACATGTAAGCCTGGTAAGGTCCTTGATTTTGAACACATCAAGGGCAGTGGCAATTGTACTCTGTACAAAGTGGAAAATAATATGCTCAATGAAGAATGATGTGCTACAGCTATATGCCGGAATAGATATGCGACTTGCCATGCCAGCAATGTGGGCACGTCCTGAACTTTGGGATGCAATTTACTCAGACCGGTGTAGCCTTCCTCCCTGCCAGGGCAATGTCGACTTCCCCCTGTGCAAAGTGTCACTTCGGAAATGGTGTGCTCCCTGTGTGTACGCGTCTGCAATGATGTATGATGAAAAGGCTGGAGGCTGATGCAGAATCAAAAAAGTACAGATTCTTCCTCCACAAGATGAATTCAGGTCTGGCTCTCCTTCAGCCTCGGGTGGAGCTTTGACAATCAGGTCAAAGCCAGGTTACAGGTGAAATTGCAGAAATGCTTCTAAATGCCTAACGCTTGTCTTCGAGACCCACAGTTTGACATCATGCCATTGGTAGATCGTGCACTTTCAGTTTATGTTATCGAAATAATAAATGTGTTTGTGTGTGTGTGTGTGCATCAGTGTCTGTCTCCTCTATAAGTCCAAAACCATGAAACGTAATGGCATGAAACTTTTCAGGGAACTCCAAGGGAGCACATGAATGAAAATTGAGCATTTGGGTAAATTGAAACACCTCGTTTGAAGATAATTAACAGCCATATTTCATTATCCTTTATCAAGGCTTCATCCTTGGTCAACCTCTTTGGTCAGCCCGCTCTCCTTCGCTGGGGTGTTAATTTGCCTTTTTTTTTGGCCTGCTCAACAATTCCTTTACTTGGAACAGGCCGCAACGGTTTCTCAACCATAAAGCCCTCAAATATTTTTTTTTGTTCACTTTCCTCACTCATAGCATCGAATGCCTCATCTTCATTCATATGAATCGCTGGAAACATTGCAATACTTATAAACACCCGAAGATGCCAGCCTTTGTGCTTTTATTTTGTTTCTGAACACGCGACAATCTCTAGAATCTCTTAACTGAGCCAAATTTTTTAATTTAAACTGTGGAATTGACATCAGCAGCAGTTTCCACTGCTAAAAAAAGTGTTCATTTGTCCAATTCACACATTGTTTGACACTTCAGGCGTCTCCGGGAGGTGTTTAATATGACCGATCAGCGATTGCGAATCGCTTTCCAAGCCTGCCGTTCCTTATCAACCGTATTGTTGCAGTGCTTGCTTGAGTGCTTAAGCCACTTGGGAGCACTCTACAAGCTGCTTGGATGTTTGTTTGTAAGCCGTGGCAATACCCGGCAAAAGTACCCACACTGTCCCTCCACGAAACACAATCAAAAATACATTGATAGATGTACAATGTTCATGCACCACCTGTCTGTGTTGCATCCCATGGTGTCGTGTGGTGTCAAACCTGCAGCCCCTTATCAATGGATGGATGGATGGAGGGAACGATGGATGGATGGAGGGAAGTGACGGAGGGATTGATTGAAGAGATGGATAGATGGAGGGAAGGGATGGATGGACCAAACCAATGGCAAGACATGGCAAGACAGTAGATGGTGGTGTAAATGACTTGTTTTATCACAGGGTTGTTGTCGTTTTTGAAAATAAATTTACAAATTGACATTCAAGACAATGTTAGGTGATAATGTAAATGAAGTACATATATATATATATATATATATATATATATATATATATATATATATATATATATATATATATATATATATATATATATTTCCGAATTCACGCCCACCGGCGTGCGAACGACCGCTTTTCACTAATAGTAGCCGCTCGCCCACCGGACGGACAATTCAGTCGTGACCTTCCGGAACAACGCCGGAACCCTGTCACGGGTGGGTCTTCAACCCCACCACGGCCTAGCCAATTTTCTACCCACGCAAAATAGGGTCAATCGCCGAATATTGATATACCTAAGTACTTGCGCGGGTAGCCTACCGAGAGATGGTACCTCGGAGCAGGTCAGCTTGGACACGAACCGCTCAAGTGGTCCGTTCCGTTCTGCAGTGATAACCGAGCGGGTATTATCGCCCGACCTCGCCGGATCCGATTCTTTTTAACGGGTATTTAAAACTCAACTAATATTCCGAGATGCAATATAGCGTTCCAATCGGGGACTAAGACACGACGAACGGGTAACATTCACACAAGCACATTTATTATTTTCACACATGCACATATACAGCCATGCAATCAATGCAGGTATTCAAAAACACGTATACAGGCAAACAATCATGCACGGGACGGGGACAAAGACACGAGCAAGGTGAAAGCACTATGACCGTCTATCAGCAATTATCTAGTCACTTAACAGTTATTACTTACAGGAGACGGTGCCACCAACATTCATTCAAAAGAAAGGAAAAGGCCACCATCAAAGACGAGGGCACCAGCTGGGTCCATAGACCTTTATGGCGTGGAGCCTGGTTGACCAAACGGACCCCACGAGACCGTTGCAGGTTACCTGCACCCTCGTGGTGCGATGGTGGGCGAGCTCTCTCCGGCGCTCTCCTCCCGGGTTCGCAGGCTGTGCAGCAGAGCTGCAAAGCGGCGCCTCCCGTCCACGTCCTTTGCGCCTCGACCCGGACCACCGCACACAACACCCACGACTTGGTGCGCCCAAGGAGAAGGCACCACCTCGATGACGATGAAACCACCAATGCACACGAAGAAGACCACCAGTGAACCACCACGAAGATGACCACCAACCCGAAGACGACAAAAAGCCCCCAACTGGTGTCCTGCACGCCCTTATATCCCCCAGTTCCAACGCCTCGCTCCTCCCTGTTTATTGCTCCGCCCCTCCTTCCAGCTCTTGCGGGAAGCTTCCAGAAAAGGGGCGTGCCCTCTTGCCCCCCTCCCAGCGCGCCTTGCGGGGGCCGAGAGAATCATTCTTGGCACAGGTCTAGGGAGATTCATTCCCCCAAAATGAGGCCCCTCCTTCATATGACCTTTGACCTGCATCGCCCTTCCCCCACACCAAAGTGTGGGGAAAACAGGCGGGAATAACCAGGCGGGAGAATCAGGCGGGAAAATCCGCGCACCACCGGAACTCCTCTGGTTTCCTTCGCTTCGTAGAGATGGTTTACATGAGCAGAGAGGGTTGTGATGTGGTTTGTGGAGAAGGGGATCGACACTTGGCGAAGCGGGGAAGGTGGTTAGGTGGTTGGCGTAATTGTTGCTGTGTGGGAGCGATGTTGGTGGTGGCGGTGGAGGCCTCCGCGAAGCGGTGGTCGAGAGCGACGTTGGTGGTGGTGATTTGGTTGTGATTGGTGGTGGAAGCAATCGTGGTTGTGGTGATGGTGGCGTGGTTGGCGTTGTGGTTATTTGGGAGCGATGTTGGTTGTTGTAATGGTGGATGAGATGTGCTTGGTCCAAAATAACGATAGGAAAAGAAAAACACTATCTCAAAGGATCACAGTCCTGTGTACACGGATAATTCCCATTAAACAACGGTGGGGAAATCTAACTGAACACAGACTTATCGATCTAACTGAACTAAGGACCTTTATGGTGTTCTGCGAATTTCCACAGCCATAACAATATGTAAACGTGTGTTCAGTTGTCTTAGTTAAATCTGACAAAAGTTTAAAATGTAACCTTTACCTCGGGAGTATTCATGCTTAACACTACGTGGAGACGCTCCCCCTGGTGGAGTACTTTCGAGATTATTAGGAGGAAAGTTGTTTCCAAAACCCAAGCTCCTTGCAGGAAATGTAATTGTCAGATGAAGGAACAGCAGGTGGGAGCTCATTCATTCATCATTCATTCCTTACACCTCATGTTCACTCTGAGATTGGAGAAACAACTGTGGAACCTACTGTGAATCCACTTCATTCATCCATCCATGCCTTCCGTCCATCTCTTAGTTTGTCTTCCTTCCTCCCACCCCCTCCCTTTTCTCTCTCTCTCACCCCTATTCCAACTTTCATGAAGTGATAATGGGTGGTTGGGATAGGTTCACACAGGTGGTTTTGTTGTGGTTTAGATATGGTTATGCTGTGTTTTGAACCTGGAGTGTCGGGGAGTGTGTGGGTATGGGAGCATGGGCACTTTTTTGGCAGTCGTGGCTGCTGCTGGATTTGATTCTGCATTTTGAATTTTGGGATTATGATCGGAGAGAGATTCTGGGGCTTATCACATTTTTGTTGTAAAACGTGTGCTGGAATTAAATAAAGGCACCAAACACTGGCATCTCTGGGCATTAACAAACATTGGAGCTGGGGTGCGGTGGGTCCGATGGTCTCTTGGCCTGAGCCTGGTTTCAGGGGTTTGGACTCCAGGGTTGGGCTTGGCAGTGTGTTTGGCTGCTGGAGAGGTGTTCATTTGTCCAGTTCACAAATTATTTGGCACTCTGGGTGGTGTGTGACTTCCTCAGAGAGATTCAGTTCCAGAATGGGTAAATAGGGTGCCCGCCACAGTTTTACTCACACACCTCAAGGGAAGCTCATGTTATAATCTCTTTTAAAACGGTACGTGCTGTTTGAAAGTGATGGGTGGTTTTGCTATCCTGTTTGAATGTGCCGTTTTCATGTACCCCTTTTCATTCAATCCTGTACTAATTCCAGCAAATGGGACCATCCTGCTCCCACTTCCCCTCAAGTCCCCCTCCCAAATGCAAGTCAAACCCCACTTTCCCTTCAACTGTACCACCAAACGCAAATCCAAAACACCCCCCTTCCCCTCAGCACTTCCCCTCCTTCCTCAACCTCTTCGCTCCCAACCCTCCCAACACCCACTACCTTCCAGAGTGTACAGCGACGTGCGGTGAGGCGTTGCTCAATCACCCCCCCCTTCCTCGTTCTCTCCTAGCTACCCCCTTCATCACCCCTCCCTCTCTCTCTCCTCTCCCTCCTCCCCCCCCCCACTCCTTCCTTCGACTATCTCCTCAGTCTTTCCTCCAACCTCCTCACTCCCCCACCTCTCCCTCACTCCCCCACCCCTCCCTCCTCTCTCTTCCTCTCCCACCTCTCCATTCCACTCCTCCCCCATCTGTCTCTGTCCCACTCTCTCTCAGTATTCCCATCCGCAAAGCGATGGGTGTTATTTGCTAGTCTATCTATAATAATAAATTTTAAATGAGTACCAGTTGTACTGGGCCCGGTGTATGCCCCGGTTAGAATAGGTGTACCATATTCCTGTGTGTCGTAAGAGGCGACCAGGGTTGCGTCAGGAAGGGCATCCGGCGTAAAAACCTATGCCAAATCATTATGCGGACAACAAAACGAATTTCCATACCGGATTGGTCGAGGCCCGGGTTACCAACGACCGCCACCGGTACCGGTGGTCAGCAGGGTACCGGTGGAAATTGTGCTACTGCTGGGCGAAGTGGGAGAAGGAGACGGGGAAGGCGAGTCCGGAGGCAGTGGGAGAGGGGTAAGGGTAGAAGTGTACAGGTGAGAGTTGGAACGTTGGGACGATGACTGGCAAAGGGCGAGAGTTGGCTGATATGATGGAGAGAAGAAAGGTGGACATACTGTGTGTACAAGAGACCAAGTGGATGGGGAGTAAGGCTCGGAGCATTGGAGGTGGTTTTAAACTGTTCTACCATGGTGTGGATGGGAGGAGAAATGGTGTCGGGGTAATCCTGAAGGAAGATCATGTCGAGGGTATTGGAGGTGAGGAGAGTGTCTGATCGAGTGATGAGTGTGAAGTTGGAAATTGAAGGGGTGATGATGAATGTCATCAGTGCATATGCCCCACATATGGGGTGTGAGATGGAGTATAAAGAAGATTTCTGGAGTGAGTTAGATGAAGTGGTGGAGAGTGTATCCAAGGATGAAAGAGTGGTGATTGGAGCAGATTTCAATGGGCATGTTGGGGAAGGGAATAAAGAGGATGAGGAGGTGATGGGTAGATACGGTCTCAACAAGAGAAATGTGGAAGGGCAAATGGTGGTAGAGTTTGCAAAAAGAATGGAAATGGCAGTGGTAAACACGTATTTCAAGAAGAAGGAGGAACACAGGGTGACATACAAGAGTGGAGGAAAGTGCACACAGGTGGATTACATCTTAAGTAGGAGATGCAACCTGAAAGATTAGTGACTGTAAGGTGGTGGCAGGGGAGAGTGTAGCTCGACAGCATCGATTGGTGGTCTGTAGGATGACTTTGGAGGTGAGGTTGAGGAAGAGAGTGAGGGCTGAACCAAGGACCAGATGGTGGAAGCTGAAGGAGGAAGACTGTTATGTGAAATTTAGGGAGGAGGTGAGACAGGCGTTGGATGGTGGTAAAGATGGGTGGGATGATTGGGCAACGACAGCAGAAGTGGTGAGGGAGATAGCGAGGAAGGTACTTGGTGTGACATCTGGACAGAGGAAGGAAGATAAGGAGACTTGGTGGTGGAACGAGGAAGTACAGGAAAGTATAAGGAAGAAGGGGTTGACGAAAAGGAAGTGGGATAGTCAGAGAGATGAAGAGAGTAGGGAGGAGTGCAAGGAGTGGCGGCGAAAGGCAAAAAGAGAGTTGGCAAAGGCCAAGGAAAAGGCATATGACGAGCTGTATGAGAAGTTGGATACAAAAGAAGGGGAAAAGGATTTATACCGATTGGCAAGACAGAGGGACTGAGCTGGGAAGGATGTGCTGCAGGTTCGGGTGATAAAGGACGCAAATGGGAATGTGCTGACGAGCGAGGAGAGTGTGTTGAGATGGTGGATGGAGTACTTTGAGGAGCTGATGAATGAAGAAAATGAGAGAGAGAGAAGGTTGGAAGAGGTGGAGATAGTGAATCTGGAAGTGGGCTGGATCAGTAAGGATGAAGTGAGGACTGCTATGAAGAGGATGAAGAGTGGAAAGGTGGTTGGCCCAGATGGTATACCAGTGGAGGCATGGAAGTGCTTGGGAGAGATGGCAATGGGGTTGTTAACTAGATTGTTTAATAAAATCTTGGAAAGTGAGAGGATGCCGGAGGAGTGGAGATTAAGTGTGCTGGTTCCGATTTTCAAGAATAAGGGTGATGTGCAGAGCTGTGGAAATTACAGAGGGATAAAGTTGTTAAGCCACACCATGAAGTTGTGGGAAAGAGTAGTGGAAGCTCGGTTGAGAGGAGAGGTGATGATCTGTGAGCAGCAATGTGGGTTTATGCCAGGAAAGAGCACCACTGATTCGATGTTTGCTTTGAGAATGTTGATGGAGAAGTATAGGGAAGGCCAGAAGGAGTTACATTGTGTGTTTGTGGATTTAGAGAAAGCTTATGATAGGGTGCCAAGAGAGGAGTTGTGGCATTGTATGAGGAAGTCAGGAGTGGTGGAGAAGTATGTGAGGATCGTGCAGGATATGTATGAGGACAGTGTGACAGCAGTGAGGTGTGCGGAAGGAATGACGGACCGGTTTAAGGTAAAAGTGGGATTGCACCAAGGATCGACTCTGAGCCCTTTCCTGTTTGCAATGGTGATGGACAGGTTGACGGACGAGATCAGACTGGAGTCTCCATGGACTATGATGTTCGCCGATGACATCATGATCTGTAGAGAGAGTAGGGAGCAGGCTGAGGCGAGCCTTGAGAGGTGGAGGTACGCACTGGAGAGAAGGGGAATGATAGTCAGTCGGAGTAAGACGGAGTACATGTGCATAAATGAGAAGGAGGGTGGTGGTATGGTGCAGTTGCAAGGAGTTGAGGAAGGGAAGGTGGATTGGTTTAAATACTTGGGATCAACTGTCCAAAGTAACGGAGAGTGTGGGAGAGAAGTGAAAAAGAGAGTGCAGGCAGGATGGAGTGGTTGGAGAAGAGTTGCAGGAGTGATTTGTGACAGAAGGGTAGCTGCAAGAGTGAAGGGGAAAGTATATAAGACTGTAGTGAGACCAGCTATGTTGTATGGTTTGGAGGCGGTGGCGCTAACAAAAAGACAGGAAGCGGAGCTGGAGGTGGCAGAGTTAAAGATGCTGCGATTCTCGTTGGGAGTGACGAGGATGGATAGGATAAGAAATGAGTATATTTGAGGGACAGCGCAGGTAGGACAGTTTGGAGACAAAGTGAGAGAGGCGAGATTGAGATGGTTTGGACATGTGCACAGGAGGGAAGCGGAGTATATCGGGAGAAGGATGTTGAAGATGGAGCCGCCAGGCAGGAGGAGAAGAGGAAGGCTAAAGAAGAGGTTCATGGTTACGGTGAGGGCGGACATGCGGGTGGTTGGAGTGTCAATGGAAGATGTGGAGCATAGAGCGAAATGGATACGGTTGATCCGCTGTGGCGACCCCTAACGGGAGTTAGCCGAAAGAAGAAGAAGAGATCTATAATAATAAATGTCAGTGTGTATCTCCTCCATAACTCCAAAAGCATGAAACTTCGCACCCCAACCTTTGTATGCATACTCAGGGAACTCAAAGGGAGTAAATGAAGGAAAATTGGGTGTTTGGGTAAATGTAAACGCCCCTTTTGAACGTAATTAATGGCCTTATTTAATTATTCTTTATCATGGCAGTATCCTGAGTCACCTCGCTGTCCCTTGCTGGGGTCTTAATTTGCCATGTTTTTTTGGCCTGCTCAACAATGTCTCAACTTGGAACAGGCTGCTATGGTTTCTTCATGATAATTTTTTTCCACTTTCTTCATGTGGAATTTTTTTTTTCCATCATTTTCCATCATGGAAATGCTTTTTCATCATACCCACATATCACTGGATACATTGCAATGCTTATAAACGCCCAGAGACACCAGCGTTCATGGCTTTATTTCAATTCTGCACATGCCGTAACCTCAAAAACTCTCTTCACCTGAGCCGAATTTCAAAAGTTAAACTTCTTAATTGACCTCAGCAGCAGTTCCGACTGCAAATAACAAAACAAACATGTTTACCTGCCCATTTCGGACATTGTATGTCACTCTGGTCGTTTCTGGGTGATGTTTGTTATAACCGATCACGAATCGCTTGCCAAGATCGGCGGTCATATTAAATAAACACCATCCGGAGCCATCCAGAGTATAAATGAATGTCTGAATTGGACCAATGAACACTTTTTTAGCAGTTGGAACTGTGGTAAAGTCAATCCCGCATTTTAAATTTTCTAATTCGGTTCAGGTGAAGAGATTTTCGAGGTAATCACATTTTAGCTGTTATCTATCGATAACTCCAGCAATCTCTGTGTGTGTGTCTGTGTGTGTCTGTGTGTGTGTGTCTGTGTGTGTGTGTGTGTGTGTGTGTGTGTGTGTGTGTGTGTGTGTGTGTGTGTGTGTGTGTGTGTGTGTGTGTGTGTGTGTGTGTGTGTGACCGCTGTTTATCGACAACCTCTGGTCCGATCTAATTGAAACTTGCCAGGTATATTGCTGGGAACCTGAGTATGTGCCTTTTCAAGGTTTGATATTAATCGGACAAGTGCTTCCCAAGTTATGGCCATTTATTTACCAAACCAATGGCAAGACACGTTGTTGCGTGGGTGTTGCCGATGGGGAAGGGAAGCTCAGCCGCGTTCCCCATTACAGGTTACAACGTACGGGCTTCCGGAGAGTGATGACTTCGTGTATTCTAATATCGTTTTTTATCGTTTTCATATTAGATGGTGTATAAATTTCGGGAACATCAGAGTGCTGGTATGCTACGAACCAGGAAGTAATTTTTTTCTCTCTCTCTTCTCTTTTTGTTTTTCCTTGCCACGACATTGCGAAAAGGTAAAATACGTTGACGCTAATTGAATAATTGGGTATTAAAAATAAATTGCAAATAATCGGAACTGCGAATAATATCGAACTTCCGGGTCACGCACGTACGGGCACGCGAGAGCGAAGAAACGGCCTGTGTGGTTTATTTATTTATTATTATTATTTTTTTTTTTTTTTTTTTTTACAGACACGTACTAGTGCTTATAAACATCCGAAGAGTTGTTTTCGCATATTATTTGATACTCTGGACGGTGGTTATCTCCAGACATATCTAGACAGTGGTAATGTCCGGACGTGTCCAGAAGGTGTACAGTGCTTATAGAAAGACTACATCCACCTTCAACATTTTCACCTTTTGTTGCCATAAAGCCTGGAAGAAAATTGCATTAAATCAGACTTTTTCAGCCTTTATTTACACATTGTAAACCACAACTTCCAAATGAAAAATAAATTCCACAAATTTCAGAAAATTAATTCAAAATATAAAACTGGAATAACTTGGTTGGATAAGTGTCCACCCCTCTGAGTTAATACTTGGTGGAAGCATCTTTGACAGCAATTACAGCTGTGAGTCTGTTGGGATAGGTCTCCACCAACTTTGCACACCTTGATTTGGCAATATTTGTCTATTCTTCTGAACAAAACTGTTAAAGCTCAGTCAAGTTGCATGGGGAGCATTGATGGACAGCAATATTCAAGTCAAGCCACAGATTTTTCAATGCATTTAGGTCGGGGCTCTGAATGGGCCACTCAAGGACATTTACCTTTTTGTTTCTCAGCCATTCCATTGTAGCATTGCCTTTGTGCTTCGGATAGTCGTCATACTGAAAGGTGAACTTCCATACCAATTTCAGCTTTCTTTTTTTTTTTTTTTTTAACAGAGGGCAGCATGCTTTCCTCTCGGATTTTCCTGGATATTGCTCTTTTCATTTTCTCTTCTAACCTAACAAGTACCCCAGTTCCTGCTGAAGGGAAACATCGCCATAACATGATGCTGCCAGCACCATGCTTCACAGTAGGGATGGTGTTCTTTGGGTGATGTGCTGTGTTGGGTTTCCACCAAATGTAACTTTTGCATTTAGGTGAAAATGTTCCATCTTGGTTTCGTCAGACCACAAAACTTTTTGCCACATGGCTTCAGAATCTCCGGAGTGTTTTTTTGCATAACTCAAATGGGACTCAAGGTGGGCTTTTTGAGTAATGGCTTCCTTCTCGCCACCCTACCATACAGGCCAGACTTGTGTAATGTTTGGGATAATGTTGTGACACACACAGTGACCAGTCTTTGCCATAAAGGCATGTAGCTCTTTCAAAGTTACAATTGGCCTCTTGGTGGCCTCTCTGATCTTGGTCATCCAATTTGGAGTGTCAGCCTGAGCTAGGCAGGGTCTTGGTGGTGCCATATGCCTTTAACTTCTTAATGATTTTTCAGACTGTGTTCCAAGGGATAGTCAAGATTGAGTCTTTCTTATGAAATGTACTACCCAGCAGAAGAAGCCTACAGGAACAGCTGATTTTGTTCTGAAATAATCAGAATCACTACAATTTAACACAGGTGGAAGCCAATTCACTTGGTGCATGATTTTGAAGGTGATTTGTTATACCTGACCTAATTTACAATTGCTATTATAAGGGTGGTGGACACTTATGCAACCAAGATATTCTCATTATGTATTTTTCATTAATTTTCTGAAATTTGTAAAATTTGATTTTCACTTGGAAGTTGTGGATTACGATGTGTAAATAAAGGTGGAAAAAGTCTGATTTCATGAAATTTAATTCCAGGCTACAAGGCAACAAAAGGTGGAAATTTTGAAAGGGGGTGTCGACTTTCTATAGGCATTGTATGTCTCCGGACGATATCTAGACGGTGTTTGTCCTCAGATGATGTCTTGACGGTGTTTGTCCCCGGATGTGTCCAGGCAGTATTTTTCTATGGGTGGTGTTTGTCTCTGGATGTGTCCAGTTGGTGTTTGTCTCCGGATGTGTGGAGGCAATGTATATCTCCAGACATGTCTCGGTGGCATTTATTCAGGATGTGTCCAGGCGTTGTTTATTTCCAGACATGCCTAGGAGGTGTTTATCCCCAGATGTGTCCAGGCGGTGTTTATCTCCCAGTGGTGTTTATCTCTAGACGTGTCCAGGAGGAGTTTATCTCCAGACGTGTCCAGGAGGTGTTTTTCTCCAGACGTATCGAGGTGGTGTTTATCTCCGGAGGTGTCCAGGCAGTGGTTATCTCCAGACATGCCCAGGCAGTAGTTATCTCCGGATGTATCCAGGCGGTGGTTATCTCCGGATGTGTCCAGGCGGTGGTTATCTCTGGATGTGTACAGGCAGTGGTTATCTCCGGACATGTCCAGACAGTGTTTATCTCCGGGCATGTCCAGGCGGTGTTTATCTCCAGACGTGTCCAGGCAGTGTTTATCGCCCAGTGGTGTTTCGTCTCTGGATGTGTCCATGCTTTGTTTATCTCCAGACATGTCCATGCGGCATTTATTTCCAGATGCGTCTAGGCAGTGCTTATCCCCAGACGTGTCCAGGGGGTGTTTATCTCCCAGCGGTGTTTCATCTCTGAACCTGTCCAGGCTTTGTTTATCTCCAGACATGTCAAGGTGGCATTTATTTCCAGACGTGTCCAGGAAGTATTTATCTCCCAGCGGTATTTATCTCCAGACATGTCTTGGTGGTGTTTATCGCCTCGTGGTGTTTCGTCTCTGGATGTGTCCATGCTTTGTTTATCTCCAGACATGTCCATGCGGCATTTATTTCCAGATGCGTCTAGGCAGTGCTTATCCCCAGACGTGTCCAGGGGGTGTTTATCTCCCAGCGGTGTTTCATCTCTGAACCTGTCCAGGCTTTGTTTATCTCCAGACATGTCAAGGTGGCATTTATTTCCAGATGTGTCCAGGAGGTGTTTATCCCCAGACGTATCCAGGAAGTGTTTATCTCCAGATGTATCCAGGAGGTGTTTCTCTCCGTGCGTGTCCAGGCGGTGTTTATTTCCAGACGTGTCCAGGTGGCGTTTATTTCCAGACGTATCCAGATGTTTATCTCCAGACATATCTAGGCGGTGTTTATCTCCGGATGTGTCCAGGCTGTGTTTATCTCCAGACGTGTCCAGGCGGTGTTTCTCTCCGTGCGTGTCCAGGCGGTGTTTATTTCCAGACGTGTCCAGGTGGCGTTTATTTCCAGACGTGTCCAGGTGGCGTTTATTTCCAGACGTGTCCAGGAGGTGTTTATCTCCAGACGTATCTAGGCGGTGTTTATCTCCGGATGTGTCCAGGCCGTGTTTATCTCCGGGCGTGTCCAGACGGTGTTTATCTCTGGGCATGTCCAGGCAGTGTTTATTTCCAGACATGTCCAGGCGGCGTTTATTTCCAGACGTGTCCAGGCGGTGTTTATACCCCCAGCAGTGTTTATCTCCAGACGTGTCCGGGTGGTGTTTATCTCCAGACGTGTCCGGGTGGTGTTTATCTCCAGATGTGTCCGGGTGGTGTTTATCTCCAGACGTGTCCGGGTGGTGTTTATCTCTAGACGTGTCCGGGTGGTGTTTATCTCCAGATGTGTCCAGGCAGTGTTTATCTCCCAGCGGTGTTTGTCTCTGGATGTGTCCAAGTGGTGTTTATCTCCAGACGGGTCCAGGAGGTGGTTATCCCCAGACGTGTCCAGCCAGTATTTATCTCCCTGCGGTGTTTATCTCCAGATGTGTCCAGGTGTTGCTAATCTCCAGACGTGTCCAGGAGGTATTTATCCCCAGACGTGTCCGGGCGGTGTTTATCTCCAGACGTATCTGGGCGGTTTTTATCTCCTGATGTTTCCGGGTGGTTTTTACCTCCTGATGTGTCCAGGCAGTGTTCATCTCCAGTCATGTCCGGGCAGGGTTCATCTCCAGACATGTCTGGGCGGTGTTCATCTCCAGATGTGTCCGGGCGGTGTTTATCTCTGGATGGTATTTATTGTATGACCGGTAGTAAATGTATTTCAGACATTATTTTGTTTCCATCTTCACTGTTATTCTGTGCAAAATCATTTTGATGAGACACTATGAATCATAATCAAAGCTGCCTTTCCTTCCCCTCACCTCAGGCTGCCTTCCATTCCCCACCCCTCCTCACTCCCCTTCCATTCTCTTTCTTTTCCCCTCCACCTCCTCACTCCTCCCCCCCCCCACCTTCTCTCTCTCCTCCAATGATCTCCCTCTTCCTCCCTTTTTCTCCCAACCTCTCATATTATTCCCATCAGTGAAGTGATGTGTGATATTTGCTTTTACATAATAAACTGGCTGCTTGTGGTCCATCCATCCAAAGTGTAAATGATGTGTGAACATAGAATAATAACAAAATACCTCTTTTTATTCTTCAACGAGCAAAGGAACTCGGGTAATGCCAGTTCCCTCCTACCAACCCTTCCCCTACCTCGGGACTCCCACATCACCCCTTTCCCTCTCTTGTCCAACCCCCCCTACACCTCCATCATTTCACTCCTCCCCTGCCTCCTCCCTCCCACCGACCCACCCCTTGCCCTCCTACACCCCCTCTCCCACACACTCCTTGCCTTCCCTCCTTCCACCTCTTCCTTGGTTTGTGTGCTAAATATGGTGGTTGTCGGCCCAGTGGTTTTGCAAAAACAGTGAACAGACAGACAGACAAATTTTATTTAATAGATCGACATGTGACTGAAAAATTACTACTGTGACAGTGAAGCTGATTTGTAATTAAAGGATATGTCAACACTTTAAACAACAGAATATTCCTGCTTCAACAAATACATTCAGTTCATAAAGCATTTGAGAAGGCTCAGGGATAGACCCTCTGCTCGTAAAGACCCAGGGACAGATTATCTGCTCGTAAAGCCCCAGAGACAGACCCTATGCTCGTAAAGGCCCAGGGACAGACCCTCTGCTCGTAAAGGCTCAGGAACAGACCTTCTGTTCTTAAAGTCCCGGGGAAAAACCCTATTCTCGTAAAGTCCCGGGGACAGACCCTCTGCTTGTAAAGGCCTGGGGACAGACCCTCTGCTCGTAAAGGCCCGGGGACAGACCTTCTGCTCGTAAAGGCCCGGGGACAGACCTTCTGCTCGTAAAGGCCCGGGGACAGACCCTCTGCTCGTAAAGGACCGGGGACAGACACTCTGCTCGTAAAGGCCCGGGGACAGACCCTCTGCTTGTAAAGGCCCGGGGACAGACCCTCTGCTCGTAAAGGCCCGGGGACAGACCCTCTGCTCGTAAAGGCCCGGGGACAGACCCTCTGCTCGTAAAGGCCCGGGGACAGACCCTCTGCTCGTAAAGGCCCGGGGACAGACCCTCTGCTCGTAAAGGCCCGGGGACAGACCCTCTGCTCGTAAAGGCCCGGGGACAGACCCTCTGCTCGTAAAGGCCCAGGGACAGACACTCTGCTCGTAAAGGCCCGGGGACAGACACTCTGCTCGTAAAGGCCCGGGGACAGACACTCTGCTCGTAAAGGCCCGGGGACAGACACTCTGCTCGTAAAGGCCCGGGGACAGACACTCTGCTCGTAAAGGCCCGGGGACAGACACTCTGCTCGTAAAGGCCCGGGGACAGACACTCTGCTCGTAAAGGCCCGGGGACAGACACTCTGCTCGTAAAGGCCCGGGGACAGACACTCTGCTCGTAAAGGCCCGGGAACAGACACTCTGCTCGTAAAGGCCCGGGGACAGACACTCTGCTCGTAAAGGCCCGGGGACAGACCCTCTGCTCTAAAAGCCCAGGGACAGACCCTCTCCTCTAAAAGCCCAGGGACAGACCCTCTGCTCGTAAAGACCCGGGGACAGACCCTCTTTTTTACAGGCTCAGGGGCAGACCCTCTACTCATAAAGGCCCAGGGTCAGAACCTCTGCTCATAAAGGCCCGGGGACAGACACTCTGCTCCTAAAGACCCGGGGACAGATCCTCTACTCGTAAAGACTCAGGGACAGACCCTCTGCTCATAAAGGCCCAGGGACAGACCCTCTGCTCTAAAAGCCCAGGGACAGACCCTCTGCTCGTAAAGACCCGGGGACAGATCCTCTGCTCGTAAAGGCCCGGGGACAGACCCTCTGCTCGTAAAGGCCCGGGGACAGACACTCAGCTTCTAAAGACCCGGGGACAGATCCTCTACTCGTAAAGACTCGGGGACAGACCCTCTGCTCGTAAAGGCCCAGGGACAGACCCTCTGCTCTAAAAGCCCAGGGACAGACCCTCTGCTCGTAAAGACCCGGGGACAGACCCTCTGCTCGTAAAGGCCCGGGGACAGACCCTCTTTTTTACAGGCTCAGGGGCAGACCCTCTACTCATAAAGGCCCAGGGTCAGAACCTCTGCTCATAAAGGCCCGGGGACAGACACTCTGCTCCTAAAGACCCGGGGACAGATCCTCTACTCGTAAAGACTCAGGGACAGACCCTCTGCTCATAAAGGCCCAGGGACAGACACTCTGCTTCTAAAGACCCGGGGACAGACCCTCTGCTCGTAAAGACTCGGGGACAGACCCTCTGCTCATAAAGGCCCGGGGACATACACTCCGCTCCTAAAGACCCGGGGACAGATCCTCTACTCGTAAAGACTCGGGGACGGACCCTCTGCTCATAAAGGCCCAGGGACAGACCCTCTGCTCATAAAGCCCCAGGGACAGACTCTCTGCTCGTAAAGGCCCGGGGATAGACACTCTGCTCGTAAAGACCCGGGGACAGACCCTCTGCTCATAAAGACTCGGGGACAGACCCTCTGCTCATAAAGACCTGGGGACAGACCCTCTGCTCGTAAAGGCCTGGGGACAGACCCTCTTCTCATAAAGACCTGGGGACAGACCCTCTGCTCGTAAAGGCCTGGGGACAGACCCTCTTCTCGTAAAGGCTCAGGAACAGACCTTCTGTTCTTAAAGTCCCGGGGAAAAACCCTATTCTCGTAAAGTCCCGGGGACAGACCCTCTGCTCGTAAAGGCCCGGGGACAGACCTTCTGCTCGTAAAGGCCCGGGGACAGACCTTCTGCTCGTAAAGGCCCGGGGACAGACCCTCTGCTCGTAAAGGACCGGGGACAGACACTCTGCTCGTAAAGGCCCGGGGACAGACCCTCTGCTCGTAAAGGCCCGGGGACAGACCCTCTGCTCGTAAAGGCCCGGGGACAGACCCTCTGCTCGTAAAGGCCCGGGGACAGACCCTCTGCTCGTAAAGGCCCGGGGACAGACCCTCTGCTCGTAAAGGCCCGGGGACAGACCCTCTGCTCGTAAAGGCCCGGGGACAGACCCTCTGCTCGTAAAGGCCCGGGGACAGACCCTCTGCTCGTAAAGGCCCGGGGACAGACCCTCTGCTCGTAAAGGCCCGGGGACAGACCCTCTGCTCGTAAAGGCCCGGGGACAGACCCTCTGCTCGTAAAGGCCCGGGGACAGACACTCTGCTCGTAAAGGCCCGGGGACAGACACTCTGCTCGTAAAGGCCCGGGGACAGACACTCTGCTCGTAAAGGCCCGGGGACAGACACTCTGCTCGTAAAGGCCCGGGGACAGACACTCTGCTCGTAAAGGCCCGGGGACAGACACTCTGCTCGTAAAGGCCCGGGGACAGACACTCTGCTCGTAAAGGCCCGGGGACAGACACTCTGCTGGTAAAGGCCCGGGGACAGACACTCTGCTGGTAAAGGCCCGGGGACAGACACTCTGCTCGTAAAGGCCCGGGGACAGACACTCTGCTCGTAAAGGCCCGGGGACAGACACTCTGCTCGTAAAGGCCCGGGGACAGACACTCTGCTCGTAAAGGCCCGGGGACAGACCCTCTGCTCTAAAAGCCCAGGGACAGACCCTCTGCTCTAAAAGCCCAGGGACAGACCCTCTGCTCGTAAAGACCCGGGGACAGACCCTCTGCTCGTAAAGGCCCGGGGACAGACCCTCTTTTTTACAGGCTCAGGGGCAGACCCTCTACTCATAAAGGCCCAGGGTCAGAACCTCTGCTCATAAAGGCCCGGGGACAGACACTCTGCTCCTAAAGACCCGGGGACAGACCCTCTGCTCGTAAAGGCCCGGGGACAGACACTCTGCTCGTAAAGGCCCGGGGACAGACACTCTGCTCTAAAAGCCCAGGGACAGACACTCTGCTCGTAAAGGCCCGGGGACAGACACTCTGCTCGTAAAGGCCCGGGGACAGACACTCTGCTCGTAAAGGCCCGGGGACAGACACTCTGCTCGTAAAGGCCCGGGGACAGACACTTTGCTCGTAAAGGCCCGGGGACAGACACTCTGCTCGTAAAGGCCCGGGGACAGACACTCTGCTCGTAAAGGCCCGGGGACAGACACTCTGCTCGTAAAGGCCCGGGGACAGACCCTCTGCTCTAAAAGCCCAGGGACAGACCCTCTCCTCTAAAAGCCCAGGGACAGACCCTCTGCTCGTAAAGACCCGGGGACAGACCCTCTGCTCATAAAGGCCCGGGGACAGACCCTCTTTTTTACAGGCTCAGGGGCAGACCCTCTACTCATAAAGGCCCAGGGTCAGAACCTCTGCTCATAAAGGCCCGGGGACAGACACTCTGCTCCTAAAGACCCGGGGACAGATCCTCTACTCGTAAAGACTCAGGGACAGACCCTCTGCTCATAAAGGCCCAGGGACAGACACTCAGCTTCTAAAGACCCGGGGACAGATCCTCTACTCGTAAAGACTCGGGGACAGACCCTCTGCTCGTAAAGGCCCAGGGACAGACCCTCTGCTCTAAAAGCCCAGGGACAGACCCTCTGCTCGTAAAGACCCGGGGACAGACCCTCTGCTCGTAAAGGCCCGGGGACAGACCCTCTTTTTTACAGGCTCAGGGGCAGACCCTCTACTCATAAAGGCCCAGGGTCAGAACCTCTGCTCATAAAGGCCCGGGGACAGACCCTCTGCTCGTAAAGACTCGGGGACAGACCCTCTGCTCATAAAGGCCCGGGGACATACACTCCGCTCCTAAAGACCCGGGGATAGATCCTCTACTCGTAAAGACTCGGGGACGGACCCTCTGCTCATAAAGGCCCAGGGACAGACCCTCTGCTCATAAAGCCCCAGGGACAGACTCTCTGCTCGTAAAGGCCCGGGGATAGACACTCTGCTCGTAAAGACCCGGGGACAGACCCTCTGCTCATAAAGACTCGGGGACAGACCCTCTGCTCATAAAGACCTGGGGACAGACCCTCTGCTCGTAAAGGCCTGGGGACAGACCCTCTTCTCATAAAGACCTGGGGACAGACCCTCTGCTCGTAAAGGCCTGGGGACAGACCCTCTTCTCGTAAAGGCTCAGGAACAGACCTTCTGTTCTTAAAGTCCCGGGGAAAAACCCTATTCTCGTAAAGTCCCGGGGACAGACCCTCTGCTCGTAAAGGCCCGGGGACAGACCTTCTGCTCGTAAAGGCCCGGGGACAGACCTTCTGCTCGTAAAGGCCCGGGGACAGACCCTCTGCTCGTAAAGGACCGGGGACAGACACTCTGCTCGTAAAGGCCCGGGGACAGACCCTCTGCTCGTAAAGGCCCGGGGACAGACCCTCTGCTCGTAAAGGCCCGGGGACAGACCCTCTGCTCGTAAAGGCCCGGGGACAGACCCTCTGCTCGTAAAGGCCCGGGGACAGACCCTCTGCTCGTAAAGGCCCGGGGACAGACCCTCTGCTCGTAAAGGCCCGGGGACAGACCCTCTGCTCGTAAAGGCCCGGGGACAGACCCTCTGCTCGTAAAGGCCCGGGGACAGACCCTCTGCTCGTAAAGGCCCGGGGACAGACCCTCTGCTCGTAAAGGCCCGGGGACACACCCTCTGCTCGTAAAGGCCCGGGGACAGACCCTCTGCTCGTAAAGGCCCGGGGACAGACACTCTGCTCGTAAAGGCCCGGGGACAGACACTCTGCTCGTAAAGGCCCGGGACAGACACTCTGCTCGTAAAGGCCCGGGACAGACACTCTGCTCGTAAAGGCCCGGGGACAGACACTCTGCTCGTAAAGGCCCGGGGACAGACACTCTGCTCGTAAAGGCCCGGGGACAGACACTCTGCTCGTAAAGGCCCGGGGACAGACACTCTGCTCGTAAAGGCCCGGGGACAGACACTCTGCTCGTAAAGGCCCGGGGACAGACACTCTGCTCGTAAAGGCCCGGGGACAGACACTCTGCTCGTAAAGGCCCGGGGACAGACACTCTGCTCGTAAAGGCCCGGGGACAGACCCTCTGCTCTAAAAGCCCAGGGACAGACCCTCTGCTCTAAAAGCCCAGGGACAGACCCTCTGCTCGTAAAGACCCGGGGACAGACCCTCTGCTCGTAAAGGCCCGGGGACAGACCCTCTTTTTTTACAGGCTCAGGGGCAGACCCTCTACTCATAAAGGCCCAGGGTCAGAACCTCTGCTCATAAAGGCCCGGGGACAGACACTCTGCTCCTAAAGACCCGGGGACAGATCCTCTACTCGTAAAGACTCAGGGACAGACCCTCTGCTCATAAAGGCCCAGGGACAGACACTCAGCTTCTAAAGACCCGGGGACAGATCCTCTACTCGTAAAGACTCGGGGACAGACCCTCTGCTCGTAAAGGCCCAGGGACAGACCCTCTGCTCTAAAAGCCCAGGGACAGACCCTCTGCTCGTAAAGACCCGGGGACAGACCCTCTACTCATAAAGGCCCAGGGTCAGAACCTCTGCTCATAAAGGCCCGGGGACAGACACTCTGCTCCTAAAGACCCGGGGACAGATCCTCTACTCGTAAAGACTCAGGGACAGACCCTCTGCTCATAAAGGCCCAGGGACAGACACTCTGCTTCTAAAGACCCGGGGACAGACCCTCTGCTCATAAAGGCCCGGGGACATACACTCCGCTCCTAAAGACCCGGGGACAGATCCTCTACTCGTAAAGACTCGGGGACGGACCCTCTGCTCATAAAGGCCCAGGGACAGACCCTCTGCTCATAAAGCCCCAGGGACAGACTCTCTGCTCGTAAAGGCCCGGGGATAGACACTCTGCTCGTAAAGACCCGGGGACAGACCCTCTGCTCATAAAGACTCGGGGACAGACCCTCTGCTCATAAAGACCTGGGGACAGACCCTCTGCTCGTAAAGGCCTGGGGACAGACCCTCTTCTCATAAAGACCTGGGGACAGACCCTCTGCTCGTAAAGGCCTGGGGACAGACCCTCTTCTCGTAAAGGCTCAGGAACAGACCTTCTGTTCTTAAAGTCCCGGGGAAAAACCCTATTCTCGTAAAGTCCCGGGGACAGACCCTCTGCTTGTAAAGGCCTGGGGACAGACCCTCTGCTCGTAAAGGCCCGGGGACAGACCTTCTGCTCGTAAAGGCCCGGGGACAGACCTTCTGCTCGTAAAGGCCCGGGGACAGACCCTCTGCTCGTAAAGGACCGGGGACAGACACTCTGCTCGTAAAGGCCCGGGGACAGACCCTCTGCTCGTAAAGGCCCGGGGACAGACCCTCTGCTCGTAAAGGCCCGGGGACAGACCCTCTGCTCGTAAAGGCCCGGGGACAGACCCTCTGCTCGTAAAGGCCCGGGGACAGACCCTCTGCTCGTAAAGGCCCGGGGACAGACCCTCTGCTCGTAAAGGCCCGGGGACAGACCCTCTGCTCGTAAAGGCCCGGGGACAGACCCTCTGCTCGTAAAGGCCCGGGGACAGACCCTCTGCTCGTAAAGGCCCGGGGACAGACCCTCTGCTCGTAAAGGCCCGGGGACAGACCCTCTGCTCGTAAAGGCCCGGGGACAGACCCTCTGCTCGTAAAGGCCCGGGGACAGACCCTCTGCTCGTAAAGGCCCGGGGACAGACCCTCTGCTCGTAAAGGCCCGGGGACAGACACTCTGCTCGTAAAGGCCCGGGGACAGACACTCTGCTCGTAAAGGCCCGGGGACAGACACTCTGCTCGTAAAGGCCCGGGGACAGACACTCTGCTCGTAAAGGCCCGGGGACAGACACTCTGCTCGTAAAGGCCCGGGGACAGACACTCTGCTCGTAAAGGCCCGGGGACAGACACTCTGCTCGTAAAGGCCCGGGGACAGACACTCTGCTCGTAAAGGCCCGGGGACAGACACTCTGCTCGTAAAGGCCCGGGGACAGACACTCTGCTCGTAAAGGCCCGGGGACAGACACTCTGCTCGTAAAGGCCCGGGGACAGACACTCTGCTCGTAAAGGCCCGGGGACAGACACTCTGCTCGTAAAGGCCCGGGGACAGACACTCTGCTTGTAAAGGCCCGGGGACAGACACTCTGCTCGTAAAGGCCCGGGGACAGACCCTCTGCTCTAAAAGCCCAGGGACAGACCCTCTGCTCTAAAAGCCCAGGGACAGACCCTCTGCTCGTAAAGACCCGGGCACAGACCCTCTGCTCGTAAAGGCCCGGGGACAGACCCTCTTTTTTACAGGCTCAGGGGCAGACCCTCTACTCATAAAGGCCCAGGGTCAGAACCTCTGCTCATAAAGGCCCGGGGACAGACACTCTGCTCCTAAAGACCCGGGGACAGATCCTCTACTCGTAAAGACTCAGGGACAGACCCTCTGCTCATAAAGGCCCAGGGACAGACACTCAGCTTCTAAAGACCCGGGGACAGATCCTCTACTCGTAAAGACTCGGGGACAGACCCTCTGCTCGTAAAGGCCCAGGGACAGACCCTCTGCTCGTAAAGGCCCAGGGACAGACCCTCTGCTCGTAAAGACCCGGGGACAGACCCTCTGCTCGTAAAGGCCCGGGGACAGACCCTCTTTTTTACAGGCTCAGGGGCAGACCCTCTACTCATAAAGGCCCAGGGTCAGAACCTCTGCTCATAAAGGCCCGGGGACAGACACTCTGCTCCTAAAGACCCGGGGACAGATCCTCTACTCGTAAAGACTCAGGGACAGACCCTCTGCTCATAAAGGCCCAGGGACAGACACTCTGCTTCTAAAGACCCGGGGACAGACCCTCTGCTCGTAAAGACTCGGGGACAGACCCTCTGCTCATAAAGGCCCGGGGACATACACTCCGCTCCTAAAGACCCGGGGACAGATCCTCTACTCGTAAAGACTCGGGGACGGACCCTCTGCTCATAAAGGCCCAGGGACAGACCCTCTGCTCATAAAGCCCCAGGGACAGACTCTCTGCTCGTAAAGGCCCGGGGATAGACACTCTGCTCGTAAAGACCCGGGGACAGACCCTCTGCTCATAAAGACTCGGGGACAGACCCTCTGCTCATAAAGACCTGGGGACAGACCCTCTGCTCGTAAAGGCCTGGGGACAGACCCTCTTCTCATAAAGACCTGGGGACAGACCCTCTGCTCGTAAAGGCCTGGGGACAGACCCTCTTCTCATAAAGACCTGGGGACAGACCATCTGCTCGTAATGACGCTGGGACAGACCCTCTGCTGGTAAAGACCCTGGGACAGACCCTTTTCTCGTAAAGGCCTGGGGACTGACCCTGGGCTTATAAAGGAAGAGGGACTGACCCTGGGCTTGTAAAGCAACAGGGACCAACTCAAAACGAAGGGTTACTAAACACTAGAGAGTTCATAGAACACCTTGCCCCATGCAGTCTTTAGAAGAAGAAAAAAAGACAAGGAAATGGTCTGCGAGTGGAAAATTTGATTGGTTGTGATGAGGTAAAATGTCGTATTATTTGTCCAAGTACTGCTGAATAGGTTTTTCGAAGCCAGAAAGGCGATTTGTGTTCTGCAGTTTTCAATGAGGAAATAAAATGAGGATTTTTTAATGGTTGTTGAAAAAAAAAATTCGGAATTTTACCGCCATTGATGCAGCGTCTTTCATGCCACCTTGTTTAACATGTTACATTAATTATTTGTGCCTGTTGTTTGTGTCCTTTATGACATCCTTAAAAAAAGTAAGTTTCCTGTTTGGAATGATTTTCAATATTGTTTGACTGCCAGACAGGCAGACAGACTAAAACAAAATCAGATCACTCTTCTCTGCACGTGCGCGATTGGGACGAGATTCCTTTATAATTTGCCAAATTCAGAACCAAAGTACTGCTGAACTGCAGGTTCGTGTTCAAAATAAGACATTCAATTGAAATGAAGAAGTTAATTCCTGATCATAAACTGACATTTGTAGACAGACAGAAAGAGTGAACCAATTGCTTAATATAACCCCACTTTTCGCTTTGAGCGCGTGGGGTAAAAACCCTGAAAACTGAATTTTCATCAGGGTGGAGTGAGCACACGTTGACGATGGATGTTTGAAACACACGACACCTTTATGAGCTATCTATTAAATGAATTGTGGAAAGCAGAGAGACGAGTGAAATCAACGCTTTAACAGTGGCTGTTATGAATACATAGTTCACGGGAAAAAAATATGTTGGCCTTGGTGCTATTCATGTAAAGCTGACCAAAAGTAACAGCAACACTGCCCAAGTGATGTGATGTGTGGCCTGGCTATTCGGCAATTACTTGAGCAATGCTACTGTGCGATGACAGGTGGTAACATGTCATGGTTGGATGGGTATGTTGTGTGAAGCACAATTCGCATAGACCTTTCTGGAAGAGATGCAACACTCGTGAATCATTAAATCAGGTCAAGAAACAGTGATACTGCAGAAAGGTATCAACCGTGAGAATTTTAACATGTTCATTCCAAATAATTTTAAAAGCATCAAAAACGAGCAAAAGGTGAATGCAGTTGTGTGTGAAGTGAATTGCATTAATGTGGTGGAGAAGTGAGGTTACATGGTTCAGTCACCACATCCCTTTTATAACATTTTTTTATATATATTATGGCAGCTGCCCTGTCTGGGCCTGCGAGGGACTGTGGTTCTAAGCAATGCAGCCGAAGTACGGAAAGCCTGGTAATCCAGTACAAAGAGATGGCACTGTGACCCCTTGCAAATGGACTTTTGATGCGAGATGGGGCTGCAGAGCATACAGAATTAGGATGTGTTTTTTTTCACCGAATCTAACCTGATGCCATATAATCAACAACCATGGATCAGATATGGATAACTGTCAGTACAGCTAGGAAAGTGTCCAGCCAGAGTCTGGCGTCATCAGCCACCTCGGATGGAAATCCATTCAATTATGAACTCGTAGCAAGATGGCAACTCCAAAAACAAAAAGAAGTGCATTTACTAGGACTCCAGCAGTGATTTTTGCACTTCCATGTAATAATGATACCATTCCTTTCATGCTGTAAAGGCGCATTAGGCTGCCAAGACAGTTTCATTGGCAAGGAGTACAGTCATGGATAGCTCAACACTCCAATGCAGATTACCCAAAATGGTTATTATCTCAGTAGACTCTTACTCATTTTGCTGACCTCGGAAGGATGACAGGCTGAGTCTACCCCACCTGGTGTTAATTCAACGGTTGATAGCGGCTGAAACTCAGGACCCCAAGGTCCCAAGCCAACCACCTTCACCACGAAGCCAACACCAGGCCTGTAATACCATGTAACCTTTTACATGTATAACCTCTTAACTTTTCTGACGTCTGTGAACCCATGCACCACACCAGCACTTGCTGCAAAGGTCATCACCAACAGGACGTGCCTGGCACGCATCCACCCTTTTTAGGCATCCATTTTTTGATCTCGACAAGATTGAGGCTCATGGAAGAGCATGATGATGGAGGGTATGAAGTGATAGTGGGGGCAGCGATAATCTCTTGGACACAGTAAGCAAGGGAATGAATAAATGGGAAAAGAGGAGAGAGGAGGGAAGGAGAAACTGCATTTGGCCTCATCAAATTACATTACACAGTAAACAAGGTTTATGAATTGTAAAAAGGAAGTTGTAGGAGTTTAAATGCAACTTCTGACAGTCTGTGAAAGACACAGAGCTGTCCCCCACTAAATGCAGCATCAGCTGATACGCTAACTGCAGTAGCCCTTAGCCCATATGCTTCAGAAGCTTTATATAGTTGGAAACAGTCCCTCACAAGACGGCTTTATAATGACAAAGCAGAAATTTTTTTTTCAGAAATTTTTACAAATTAATTAAAAATGAAAAGTTGAAATGTCTTGTGTGAATAAGGATTCAACCCCTTTGCTATGACACTCCAAATTGAGCTCAGGGGCATCCACTTTCCTTTGAACATCCTTGAGACATCTCTACAACTTGATTGGAGTCCACCTGTGGCCAATTCAATTGAATGGACATGATTTAGAAAGAAACACACCTTTCCATACGAGGTCCCACAATTGACAGTGCACGTCAAAGCAGAAACTCGACATTGAAGTACAAGGAACTGTCCAAAGAACACCGAGATAGAATTGTGAGGAGGCATTGTTCTGCGGAAGGGTATAAAACAATTTCTGGAGTGTTGAAAGTTTCCAAGAGCACAGTGAGCTTCATCAATAGGAAATGGAAAGAATATGGAATTACCCAGACTCTTCCGAGAGCTGGACATCTGATCAAACTGAGCAACCAAGAAAGAAGGACCTTGGTCACCCAGGCAAAAATGCTACAGTTAGAACTATAGTATATGAGAGTTGTACTCTCATAGACTATAGTTGGAAACAGGTCCAACTAAAGTAGTCTGCAGAGAATTACTAGAGGAAAGGAATGTTGTTCTTTCCTGGGCAGGGATGTGACCAAGAATGTAATGACTACAGGGTTCCTTGGCTGAGATGGGAGAACCTTCCGGAAGGACAACAGTCACTGCAGCACTTCACAAATCTATCCTTCAATGGGCAGTAGTCAGCCGGAAGCCACTCCTGAGAAAAAGACCCATGAGAGTACACCTGGAGTTTGCAAAAAGGCACGTGAAAAACTGAGAGCATGAGGAGAAATATTCTGTTGTCTGATGAGACGAAAATTGAACTCTTTGGCCTGAATGCAAAACACTACGTCTGGTGAAAACTTAGCACAGCTCATCACCCATGTAACACCATCTCTACCATGAAGCATGGTTGGGGAGCATCATGCTATGGGGATGCTTTTCAGCGGCAGGGACTGGGATACTCGGAGAACCTGCTTCAAAGTGCAAAAGACCTTGGACTGCAGCAAAGATTTACGTTCCAACAAGACAATGACCCCAAGCATACAGCCAAAGCAACACTGGAAAGGCTTCAGAATAAGAACGTAAACGTCCTTGAGTGGCCTAGCCAAAGCCCAGGCTTGAATCCCATTGAGAATCTGTGGAAAAACTTGAAGATTGCTGTTCACCGACACTCACCATCCAACTTGATACAGCTTGAGCAAATCTACAAGGAAGAATGGGAGAAACTCACTAAATCCAGATGTACAAAGCTGATACAGACATACCCAGGAAGACTCGAAGCTGTAATCGCTGCCACAGGCACTTTTACAAAGTATTGACTCAGGGGGTTGAATACTTTTGTAAACTAGATATTTCTGTCTTTCATTTTCAATAAACTTGTAAAAATTTCTATAAATATGTATACACTTTGTCATTATGGGGTATTTTGTGTAGATCGATGACCAAAAAAAAAAGGAAATTTAATCCATTTTAAATTCAGGCTGCAACACAACAAGATGTGAAAAAGTCATGGGGTGTAAATACTTTTTGAAGATATTGTATTATTTGAATACAGCGTCTTGGCTCATGGAAGAGCAGGAAAGCAACGTGACCGAAGGAGTAAAGGCATTGTACAGACAGTTTGGACAACAGGTGGATGTAACAATCAATGATGTAGTCATATAAGAACAAATATGTGGTGCAGTTTTATTCAGGAAGTACTGAAAAGCCATTTGAATAAGGGACATCATATAAATTAATACTTCATTAAGGAGAGGAAACTTTTTTTCACTTTGGTGTCTGACAAAAAATAAGGAAGTAATGCTTTCAGAAGTTATTT
>NC_140965.1:87556489-87631489 GCF_056783735.1 Eptatretus burgeri
ACATTTTGAGCGCTTTATCAGTAATAAACTTGCGACCTGTTGCAACTCAAGGCATTGTTGAACAGGTCAAAAAATGGCAAATTCAGACCCCACCGAGGGAAAGCGAGGAAACTGAGGATGCGCCTTGAGACCCCAGCGAAGAGGCCGACGATGCACCCGATAAAGGATATAATTAAATATGGCTGTTAATTATATTCAAAAGGGGTGTTTAAATTCACCCAATTTTCAATCATGCACCCCCTTGGAGTTCCCTTAGTATGCATGCAAAGTTTCAGGCTGCTAGGTTTCATGGTTGTGGAGTTATGGAAGACACACACACACACACGCACGCACGCACGCACGCACGCACGCACGCACGCACGCACGCACGCACGCACACACACACACACACACACACTTATTATTATTATAGATGACTATTATTTCTTTGCTTCATCACCCATCAGAGTAGCTTTGGGGTATGGAAACTTACTTTTGAGCTGCTTAGCCAAGGTTCGAATCTCAACCAATCTATAAACTTGTATCAGGGCGTTTCACATGCATTGTGAGCCATCAATACATGTGTTGTCTGTCAGAAGCATATTAAGCCAGAGTACCCATCTGTCAGCACTGGTCCTTGGTGGATGTTAAATATCCTATGGTGTCTCTTGCAAAGAGTCTGTGAGTTATTGCCAGTACCCTGTTCAATTACTTGGCCAGGCCTGCCGGTTCATGAAAGACTTGGGCAAAAAGTGTTCCCCTGCTGACTCCACAAGAATGTGGGAATAATTTGGGCCAGTGAAGATGATAGTAGTAGGAGTAGCAGCAGCAGTAGTCGTGGTGGTGGTGCTGCTGCTGCTCCCGCTTTGCTTCAGAGATGACGTGTATTTGTTACAAAATGTAATCTTTATTGCCATAAAAATCTTATAATTCCTCTAGTTTAAAGAGAGTCTGTAAGTCAAGCTTTACACTATTACACGTTCATCAGGTCAAAATGGCAGCTTGTAAAAGGTGAGCAATGCTCGTGTTGAGACTTGTCATCAGAAAGTGTGACCTTCTGAGTTGCAGACTTAAGGTGAATCAATAGAGTGGGTCTGATTGCAACATCACGTCACCCAGAGGCCAGGGGTGGTGGTGGGGGAGAGGGGGGTCAAAAATGCCATTGGGAGTCAAGAACCCCCCCCCCCCCCCAAGATTGGAGGTAAAACGTCCTGCAAACTCATAAATCTCAGGAGCTTGATAAATAAAACAATGCCAGGTTCGTGAGAAGCTTCTGAAATTTCTCACGAATGAGATGAACACAACAGTCGGACATCACATGATGTATTACCCTGTTTGCTTTCCTCGTGTATGAGTTACAAAGGGCCTCTATTTTTGAGTCTCAGCACTGTGGCCTGTTCTCCCCGGTTGCTTCACCTTGACACAAATCCAAATGGTCTTTTGTAATTCAAGACACCTTGCCTTCCTTATATTTATCACCAGCAAAGGTACCCTACGTTGCTGGGCAATGCTAAGCCCCTCCTCCCACACCTTCCCCTCCCTCCCTCATCCCACCCCTTCCCCACGGCAAGTAAGATATTAGATAGCACACAGTACCCACCCTCTGGGTGGGTCGAGTTTGTGCATTATTTGCTGAAAAAAAGTATTATCCATGCTTTTGAAAGAAGACTATAGATGTTTGTGTGGTGTATGCTTAAAAGGTTGTAGATGGTTTAAACTCTTAAGGGTACATTCCAATAGTAGTTCGTGTCTCGGGGTCGAAAGGATATAATCTCTTAAGCATGTAAAAATGGTGTAAAAGGGTCCAAGTGGTCGAAAGCTCTAAATGGTGAAGAGTCCAAGCTGTCGAATCTGTCTGAAGGATGTAAGGGACTTTAAGGGTCTTTGGAGTATAAAGGGTCTCAAGGGTCTTTGGGATCATAAAGGTCTTTGGGAAGCAGTCTTTAGGGTCTTTGAGGTTTTAAGGCTCTTTTGGGTCGAAAAGACATTTGGGTTCTAAAGGGTCGAAAGGGTCTACAGCATTTTAAGTATCATAAAGAGTTTTATGGGTCTTTTGGGTCTAAAGGGTCTTACGGGTTTAAAGGCTCTTTGGGATATTTAAGGGTCTTAGGGGGTCTTACAGGTCTTTGGGGTCTTCTGGGTTTTTGCGATCTTATGGGTCTTTCAGGGTCTTAAAGGTCTTTGGGGTCTTTAAAGACTAAGATGGTGGATGAAAATAACCTTCAGACAATCCCAAGGTCAGACTTGGTATGTGTGCCAGGTGTGGTGGTTGTTGGCTCAGCGGTCTTTGCAAAAAATGCCAACATGCATACAGACAGACAGACAGAGTCTTAGGGGTCTTTAAAGGGTGAGATGGTGGATGAAAATACCCTTAGGATAATGCCCGGGTCAGACTTTCCCATTGCACCAACTATCACTGGTACAATTTCAGCACTCTTCAGCTTCAAGGATCTTTTCACTTCATTTTTGAGGTCTTGGTACTTAGTCATTTTCCATAGTTCTGCGTTTCGACCAAAATCACTGGGAAATAAAGCTCAATCAGCAACGTTTTTTATTTTTTATCCCGAAGTACAAAATCTGGTTGCAATGCATTATTTTCTATGTTCACGCTTGATGGGATCTTCAGGTCGTGTGTGAGCGTTACTTCCTTGTTCTCAATTATCGCTTTTTGTTCATGTTTCCATGAGTTTTCTGGGAATGGTAGATTGAAGTTGTTGCAGATGTGCCAGCAGGTTACTCCACATACCCTGTTGTGCCTTTGTGTGTACAACTGTTCTGACATGAGTTGTTTTACATCCCGATATGAGGTGACTTGTGCTTTCTGTTTCTACCTTGCAGAACCTACACCTGTCTGATTGACTAAGTCTTTCCATCTTCTTGAAGTCATTTGTGTAGTGTCCTTGGTCTTGGGCATTTATAATGATTCATTTTCTATCCCAGTTGAGCTGTCCTCTTCTTTGCCATTCCAATGAGCCTTCTTTGTCTATCTCCAATCTGTCCAAATATATATATATATATATATATATATATATATATATATATATATATATATATATATATATATGTTCGTCTTTCGTCTGCTCCCGTTAGGGGTCGCTACAGCGGATCATCCATTATGATCCGCATACTGATTTGGCATAGGTTTTACGCCGGATGCCCATCCTGACGCAACCCTGGTCGCCTCTTACGACACAGGGATAAGGATTGGGTTTCACCATGATTCCAGGCTGCTCCACACCCTCTCATAGCGCGGCCCAGTGCAGAGCTCCCGTCCTCAAGTGATCCTCCAACCCAAGCCTCCGAGTAGCCGGATTGCAGGTGCACGCCACTACGCCCGGTATATATATATATATATATATATATATATATATATATATATATATATATATATGTATATATATATATGTATATATATATGTATATATATATATATGCATATATATATGCATATATATATATATGCATATATATATATATATATATATATATATATATATATATATGTACAGTAGACTAGGCGTAAGTCGGCAGCGTGTAACTCGTCACTTCGCCTAAGTCGGCAGCGTCAAAAAGTCCCGAATTTATCTCATGTTAAGTCCCTATGAATAAAGGGTCATCCCTCTGTAAGTCGTCATCTCTAAGTCGTCACTTCGTCGAAGTCGTCAAATGTTGTCCGTTCCCACGTAATGGGAACTCAAGTAAATTACCACTCCTAACTCGTCACACGGAACTGCTGCCTCGTGAGAATCCCGATTTCATGGAATCGTGATGCTCGCTCATTGGTTTACACCGCCAGTGATAGGCTATTTATAACTGCGTAAACACGTTGATTGCACTGCAGGCAGGACAATGGCGACGAAGCGTAAGCTTACAACTAAAACCTACCAAGAAAAATACGACATTATCCAGTTTTGCGGGGCAAACCCACTGATGAAGAAAACAGCCAGAGCTGAGAAGTTGGACATCAAACGGCAGACATTGAACGATATCTTGAAGAATAAGGGCACGATATTTGGACAAGTGGAGAAGATCGTGAGGCCGGTGGTAAGTGTGAAACGCGTGAAATGTGTGTCCTTTGAAGATGTCGATGACGCGCTCATCATCTGGTTTCGGCAAATGTCGGCTCAGCCAAATATTTGGTTGAACGGTGAAATGTTGCTGCTGAAGGCACGTAAATTCGCTGCGGACCTCGGGCATGATGATGCCGAGACCTTGCCGATGCACTGGATAGAAAGATTCAAAGTGAGGTGGGAATCGGCAAGGTCAAGAAGTGTGGCGAATCAGGCAGCGTGGATTCGGCAGTGGTGCACGACTGGAAGGATGGCAAATTGAAAGACATCTTGGAAAGGTATCAGCCTCGGGACGTGTACAATGCTGATGAGACTGGGCTTTTCTGGCAGATGCTGCCAGAAAAGTGTCTGGGGTTCGTTGGTCAATCCCATCATGGTGATAAGCAGGCGAAGTTGTTGTCTTACAGTTGTTCATTATCTTTACTTTTGATAAACTGATTCATGAATTCCATCTTTGCTTGATCACTTTCCAACTCACCAATGAACCCCCACCTATGCCCCGAGGATTGTGTTTTCCTTTTGGTACAATAGCCGGCTCTCACACATACGTGTCCAGGCCACGCGCGACTTCATCCTTCACCCCACAGTCATCATGAATGTTCGCATACGCGTAAGTCATCACATTTCTAAGTCGTCACTTTTTTCTCGGTCCCGATGGTGACGACTTACGCCTCGTCTACTGTATATCTTGCTGCTCTTTTATCGTTCTCCCAGTTGTCATGTATACCTGTTGATATTTCGTTTTATATTTTTATTTTGTCTTTTTAGGGGCTGTATTCAAGCTTCTAGGTCTCACTATCTGCCATGACCTTTCCTGGGAAAGTCACATTTCCAACCTCGCCTCAAAAGCCAGTCGCCGACTGGGAATCCTCCGTCGTGCTAAGTCCTTCCTCGGCCCTCTTGAGCTCCTGACCACTTACAAAGCTTTTGTCCGTAGCCTGATGGAGTACTGCTCTCCCCTCTGGGCTGGTGCTCCTGCCTCCCACTTTTTCGGCTTCACGCTGTCGAAACCAGGGCATTTAAGATCATCGGCATCTCCCGCAGTGAAGCTGAGTCTTTGGGCCTCTCACTCAATCACCACAGGTTGGTCGGTGGTCTTTCTGTCTTCTACCGACTCCTCTCCAGCCTTGCCCCCCCTGCTCTCTCTGCGATTTGTCCCCACCGCATTTCCACAGGGCGCTCAAGGTCCGCCAACAACCCCCTTCTGGTAAAACTACCAAAATCACGAATCACTGCTCATCTTCACTCTTTCATTCCTCTTTTTTCCCACCTTTGGAATAAACTTCCTCACTCTATTCTTTCCCATTCTTCCCTCCAGGCTTTCAAAACAGCTGTTCACCACCACCTCTTATCTTCCCCCATCCAAATCCTCGATCTTTTCTACCCCCGATAATCCACCCAAGCCCACTTCCTTCATTTCTCCTGCTTTCCTTCTTAAAAGTCCCTGAAATGTCCATCTTCTCTTCGCCATGTTCCCCGTCCCATCCCCATCCCTCTCCCTTCCACAGTTCACCTAATGTGTCTGTTCCCCACTGTTTTGTCCCTTCCACTCCCGCCCCTCTTGTCTCATGCCTCCTTGCTGTGAGTTGTGTGTTAGCTCTCATACGAGCCTCGACCAAGGTATACAAAAAAAAAAAAAAAATTCGTTGCTGTTTCAGTTTCATGCGTGACATCTTCCTTTTGCACCTGTCTTTGGAATTTTTTTCTCAATGAGTTACGAATCCCTTTTCTGACTTGCTGTCTTCGTGTTTGCGTACAAACTGAATTCTGTAATCTCTGGAACTTTTTACGTACTCAGCCAATCCTACTGTTGTCATTCTGTGCACTAAGTTGAGCTCCATCAAGCGGCCACCTCCTCCTAGTCTCGGCAGGTACATTCTTGTGATGTACTGGTTTTTGTGGATAGTGAGGAGTTTCCTTGTTTTGATATCTGCTTTGTTGATTTCTGTTTGTGGCCAATTTATTATTCCACAGCTGCATTGGAACATTGCTACTGCTAGTTGGTTTATGGCTTAGATTTTGTTCCTTGGAGGAAGGAATGTTTTCAGGATCAGCCTTGTTATAAGCAGGTATTCTTTGGTAATTGTTTTATGCATTTGTTTGTGACATATTTGATGGCCCTCTTTGACTCCAAGGTATTTGTTTGATGGTTTATTTTCGAGTTCCTGTGTTGTTGTATTTTGGTCGGTTTTTATGTTATCCATTTTTGTTGGTTTCCCTTGTATGAATGTGCACTTGACACTTATCTCGGCCAAATTCCATTTCATTGTCGGCAGAGTACCTTTTTACTAATTTCAGTTGTTCTGCCAATTTTTCATCGTTTGGTTCGAAGAGCTTAAAATCATCAATGTACAGTCGATGTGTCACTTTTCTTGTTTCTTTGGCCGTTCTTCTTTTGGATGGTAAGGTGTATCCGTTTCCTTGCTCATTAATGAGGTTGCTTAGTGGGTCCAGGACCAGGCAAAATAGGAAAGGGGGGTGTGGGGAGGGAAAGGCTGTCTCCCTGGAAGATCCCACATCATATCTTCATCCCTGGTATTTTGATGGTGTTTTGTTGGTAGTTACCTCCATATATGGGTTTCAGAAGGTGGAACGGAGATCTCCCAGGTCTCAAAGTATCTACCTCCGTGTGTGTGTTTGTGTGTGTGTGTGTGTGTGTGTGTGTGTGTGTGTGTGTGTGTGTGTTTCCAAAATGCTATCTAATTTGGGACATAATGTGCATTTTACATAAGGAATAAATAATTTTACCTTTTGAAAAGAAGCATTTTATATTGTCATTTATCACAGCAAAAAGTTGAAACATTTTACTGTATGAAACATTTCTCAGAAGAACACAAGCCTTGAAGCAAGGGTTGAATTTTTAAAACAAGTCACATGGTGCAGCTCGATGTAGAGCTGAATACAAAGAAAAATCACAGAATAAAATAAAATAACCCAAGGCTCGGTCTGCTCTCTTCTGGGGTTTTGTTTTTTTTGCAAAAATGGTCGAGGACTCGGCTAGCCAGCTCAGACATAGGATGGCTTACCAGCTCAACTCAGGAGAAATCCACTTTATGCTAAGATGTCGTTAATTTAGCCAGAAATGAATCTGTGGATTAATTTCCTTTTCAATGGGAGTGAGGGGGTGAGGGAGGGGGAGTATAGGTGTTGGCTTTGATGTGAAGGATTCTAAAGTTGTAGGCCAATTGATAGTGCAGGTAGTGGTATGGCAGGTAACTATATTTATCAGGATCCTTACACTAAGTGCTCACAGTAAAGAGGTGATATTTGAATATATCAGTCGTGTATATGCAGTATAACAGCTCAGCAAGCTAGGCTACTGCGTTTTGAAACCCTGAGATAAGCTTTGGAGTAAGTGCGAGAAAGTTACACTCAAAAAAAACCCACTAATGACGCTATAATAAAACTGCTCATCATTCAACCACCAGTTCAGCTCCTGGTAAAGCAACTCTAAGACTGCTTCTTACATGATATACTGTCCCAGTCGACGGTTTTTTAACATTAGATTTTTGTATACGAACAAATACAACCTGTCGCTTCACTGATGGGAATATTAAGGGGGGTAGAGGGAGGGAGAGGAGGTGGGGGGGATGGAGAGAGAGGTGGGAGCAGAAAGAGAGAGAGGGAGAACAGAGGGGAGGGAGAGAGGGAGAAAGGAGGGAGGGAGAGAAGAGAGAGGGGTGGGAGCAAGGAAGGGGTGGGGGGCGAGGAAGGGGGGAAGAGCGAGGGTGGGGTAGTGGGGAGAGCACCGCCTCACCAAACGTCGCTAAACACTCAAAGAGGGGGTGGGTGGGAACGAGGAGGATGGGGAAGGGGGTTCTGGACTTGCGTTTGGTAGGGGGACTTGAGGGGGAAAGGTGGGGGTGGGGGGAGGGAGGGTTCTTGACTTACATTTGGGAAGGGTACTTGTGGAGAAAGGGTATTGAACTTTTCTCTCTTTCTTCCATCCCCCCCCCCCCCTTCCCTCTCTCCAAGACTGAACGAAATGGGGTATGTTAAAGAAATACAGCACACAGAGACTGCTCGATGTCCATTGGGGTCGAGAAGGGAGGGGGTTTGGGAGGAGGTGAGCATGAGGGGAGGGTGAGGGAAGGAAGCATGATGGGAAGGGAAGGGAGGATGAGCATAAGGGAAGGCAGCATGAGAGGAAGGGAAGAGAAAGCAGCATGAGGGAAAGGGAAGAGAAGGCAGAGTGAGGGGAAGTGAAGAGAAAGCAGAGTGAGGGGAAGTGAAGAGAAAGCAGAGTGAGTGTAGGGAAGAGAAGGCAGAGTGAGGGGAAGGGAAGAGAAGGCAGAGTGAGGGGAAGGGAAGAGAAGACAGCATGAGGGGAAGAGAAGACAAGGTGGCATGAGGGGAAGGGAAGTGAAGGCAGAGTGAGGGGAAAGGAAGAGAAGGCAGAGTGAGCATACTGTGATTTTTCCTTTGAAGTAAAGTAGAGAAGGTCAATGTGTGTTTCATCATTTTTATAGTTGTTTGAAATTTTTAATATCATCAAAAATTTTCATCAAAAATTTATCAAGATTAACCAAATCACAACTATACAAGAGAAAATGTAAAACGTATCCTTGTAAGAGATGTCTCAAGTCCTTTCACACAAAAGAACGATTAAATCAACATTCGAAATATTGCAGTAATCATAAATCAACCGTAATCAATTTACCAAAAGCAGGTTCAAACATATCATTCAAAGATTTTAACAAATCCATAAAATTATCATTTGTGTTATATTTTGATTTTGAAAGTATCCTTGAAAAGATAGATATTGTTTTTCCAAATCCAAATAAACCATACACAAATAAATATCAAAACATACTCTTTGTGGTTCCTGTTATTATATCAAATCATCTGTTGGTGATGAATACAAAAAGTTCTAACTTTATAGAGGAGAAGATGCCTCACAGGAGTTTGTGAGACGATTGGAAAAAGACTGCACAAGACAAACAGAAATAATGGTTAAAACCTATAAACCAATGTCATGAACAAAGGGAGAGAAAAAGGAATTTAGAAAGAACAGTGTCTGTCATATTTGTGAGGAGCAAATTGAAGGAGAGGTCAAAGTTCAGGATCATTGTCATCTTACTGGAAAATAGAGAGGTCAAGCTCATTCCCATTGTAATCTTAATTTCAAGCCCCCCAAACTTTATTCCTGTCTTTCTTCAGAACAACACTCACAATGACACACATCTATTTATAAATAAACTTTCAAAGACATCTGGAGATATTTCTGCCATTCCGAACATAGATCAAAAATACATCTCATTCACAAAGACAATTCATACATCCCCCATAATCCATATCAGATTTCTTGACACACACACACACACAAGTTTATGGCAAGTCCATTATCTAACTTAGCATCAAATATTAAAAACTTGCTGAATCTTAAATCACATTTCTCAAATCAAGAAGAGATTATTCTCTTATCACAAAAGGAAATATATCCGTATAACTACATGGATTAATTTGAGAAGTTGAAAGAAACACAACTTCCTTCAAGGGAAAGTTTCTATCGTAAGTTGAATAAAACTCATATTTGCGATAGGGATTATACACAAGCTAAAAAGGTTTGGGAGAAGTTTAACATAAAGAATCTTGGAGAACATCATGATTTGTATCTTAAAACTGATGTATTGTTATTGGCTGATGTGTTTGAAACTTTTAGAACAGTCTGTCATAATAAAAATTATTTTGGATTAGACCCTGCTCACTGTTACACAGCCCTGGGTTTGGCTTGGAGTGCTATGTTAAAAATGACAAAACAGAATTTGGAATTAATCAGTGATAAAGATATGCTTTTAATGATAGAGAAGGCGAAAAGAGGAGGAATATCTCAAGTATGTTCCAAGAGATATGCTGAAGCAAATAACAAATATCTTCCTGATTATAATACGAATGAGGACAACTCTTACCTGATGTATTATGATGCTAACAATTTGTATGGGTGGGCTATGTCTCAATCTTCACCTTATGGAAAACTTAAATGGGTTAAAGAAAAACATTATGAAAAAGTTTTACAAGACATTATTGTCTCCTCTCAAAAAGAATTGGATGAAGCTGAAGTTTGATATTATTTTGAGGTTCATTTGAAATATCCAGAAGAACTTCAAAACAAACATGAAGACCTACCTTATGCCCTTGATAAAGAAAGTCCAAGAAAAGAATGGTTAAGTGATTACCAGCAGTCATTTAATATAAAAGATAAATCTACAGAAAAACTACTTACTACATTAAATGATAAAGAAAGTTATGTTTTGCATCAAAGGAACTTGAGACAATATTTATCTGCTGGGTTGAGAGTGAGGAAAATTCATAGGATTTTGAAATTCAAACAAAGTCATTGGTTAAATAAGTATATTGATTTTAATACAAAAAGGAGAACAGAAGCAAAAACAGATTTTGAGAAGGACTTTTATAAATTAATGAATGATGCTGTATTTGGAAAGACTATGGAAAATGTTAGGAATCAACAAAACATAAGACTTGCTCCATCTTGGAAACAGGCTTCGAAGTTAATTAATAGACCAAGTTTTGAGTGAGTGGAGGTGTTTTCAGAGAACTTCTGTGCTATTCATTTGAAAAAAGAGAGTATTGAAATGGATAAACCTATTTGTATAGGAACATCAATTCTTGACTTGTCAAAGTTGTTAATGTATGACTATTACTATAATAATTTAAAATCAAAGTATATGGATAATGTGTCATTGTTATATATGGACACATAGTTTTATATTAGAAATTAAGACAAGTGATGTATATGAGGATATGATTGATAATATATATATATATATATATATATATATATATATATATATATATATATATATATATATATATATATATATATATATATATATCTTCTTCTTCTTTCGGCTGCTCCCGTTAGGGGTCGCCACAGCGGATCATCCGTATAATCCGCATAGTGATTTGGCACATGTTTTACACCAGATGCCCTTCCTGAGGCAACCCTGGTCGCCTCTTATGACACAGGGATATGGTACACCTATTTTAACCTGGGTATACACCGGCCCAGTATACTGGTACTCATTTCGCCGACCTCGGAAGGATGACAGGCTGAGTCAACCCCCTGGTGTATTAATTCAGTGGCTCAATGGGGCTTGAACTTAGAACCTTTTGGATCCCAAGCCGTTGCCCTAACCACCACTGCGCCAACACCAGGATATATATATATATATATATATATATATATATATATATATATATATATATCTTCTCCTCTTCTTCTTCTTTCGGCTGCTCCCATTAGGGGTCGCCACAGCGGATCATCCATATGATCCGCATAGTGATTTGGCACATGTTTTACGCCGGATGCCCTTCCTGACGCAACCCTGGTCGCCTCTTACGACACAGGGATATGGTACACCTATATTAACCAGGGTATACACCGGCCCAGTATACTGCTACTCATTTCGCCGACCTCGGAAGGATGACAGGCTGAGTCAACCCCCTGGTGTATTAATTCAGTGGCCCAACGGGGCTTGAACTCACGACCATTTGGATCCCAAGCCGCTGCCCTAACCACTGCGCCAACACCAGGCTTTATATATATATATATATATATATATATATATATATATATATATATATATATATATATATATATATATATATATATTGCAAGTAATTATAAGTCAGGTGATGTGTTGTTTTCATCAAAGAATAAAAAGGTTATTGGTAAGTTTGAAGATGAATTGGGTGGGAAGGTCATGAGTGAATTTTTAGGATTGAGAACAAAGTCTTGTGCTTTCACGTATATTGATAATAACATTGAAAGGTGTGATAAGAAGCTAAAGGGAATAAAGAAAAATATAATCAAGTAAACAACAAACTTTAAACATTATGACAACAGTTTAACCTTAAAGAAGGAAGAGTACAGAAAAAGGAATACAATAAGAAGTTATAAACATCAATTATATACAGAAGAGATAAATAAGAAAGCATGAGGAGCTTTTGATGATAAAATATATATTTTGGAGAATGGAATCAATGGTCTCCCTTATGGTTATAAGTGCAAGTGTTAAGATATTACGTTTAGAATTTTAACAGGCCACCGCTGTCTTTTTACTGATTTATAAATGATAGAACCAAGCAATAACCAAACCAAATAGTGGAGATGTAATCAGCCTTGGTATTTAAATGGAAACATAAAGAATGTTAGGAATATCAAATATGTCTTATTGAAGAAATAACCGGGGTAAAAGTAGAAAAAACAAATAAGCAGATAAATTTAATTGCAGATAAGTTGGAGGATGTAAAGAAAAAAAAATCCTTGAATGGACTGAAACCTTTGATGGTTATCAATTGAACAATGGAAAAACAATTTACTACAATCTCAAAATGATATGTGGCTCAGGAGGTTGTCAAATAAGAGCATTAAGAGAAGTTTATCATTTCCTTTCTGCACAACAAAGACACTTAAACCAAGAACCAAGTTCCAAGTTATTCTTTGTGAATATACTCGATGGAAATGAATGTATAAAAGAAGAAAATTAAGTTATTCCCCAAAGTAGAACATGGACAAATATTCGTTGGTTCGCTCTTTGAGTGGAATGAAAATATAAAAGGACTGTGATTATGTTGGGGGGAAGAAGTGCTTTAATCAGTAAGTCTCAATCTTTCATAATCTCAATTTTACATTTGCTTGTTGGGGAGTGAAGGGGATGGGGATAGGTGGGGTGAAAATGAGTCTCCTCTTTTGGGCTTTTGGGACTTGGTACAGAAAGTTTTTCGCTTTTCGAATGGGCGTCCCAGAAACCCCATTTATCATCTACTGTGAGGGGAAGGGAAGAGAAGAGAAGAGAAGACAGTGTGAGGGGAAGTGAAGAGAAGACAGGGTGAGAGGAAGGGAAGAGAAGGCAGTGTGAGGGGAAGGGAAGAGAAGGCAGCATGAGGGGAATGGAAGAGAAGGCAGCATGAGGGGGAGAATGCAGAGTGAGGGGAAGGGAAGAGAAGGCAGTGTGAGGGAAAGTGAAGAGAAGGCAGGGTGAGGGAAAGGGAAAAGAAGGCAGAGTGAGGGAAAGGGAAGAGAAGCAGAGTGAGGGAAAGGGAAGAGAAGCAGAGTGAGGGAAAGGGAAGAGAAGGCAGAGTGAGTGGAAGAGAAGAGAAGGCAGCATGAGGGGAAGGAATGGTGGCATGAGGGGCAGGGAAGGAAAAGCAGCATGAGGTAAAGGAAGGACAATAAAATATGCCCAAACAGCAACATTTGCTTTTTAACTGCCATGTTCCATATAAAACCAGGCAGGAACATTTAAAATGCACATCATCTACTTCGCAAAGGCTTGGCAGCATGCATGCTCGTACATGCAGTGACCTTTGCAACTCTCTGTTCAGCTCACTCCAAATCTGATTCATACATGTTGTACTCTGGGGAAGCCATTTAAAATCAAAAACTAAACTGTCAGTCCTTAACAGAGTGGGTGAGGTGGGGAGAAGGGGGAGAAGGGAGAGAGAGAGAGAGAGAGAGAGAGAGAGAGAGAGAGAGAGAGAGAGAGAGAGAGAGAGAGAGAGAGAGAGAGGAAGAAGAAGAAGAAGAAGAAGAAGAGGAGGAGAGGAGAGAGGGGAGGGGATGAGAGGAGGGGAGGTGTGAGAGGAGGGGGAGAGGGGGGAGGGGAGAGGGGAGGGGATGTGAGGATGAGGTGAGGGGAGGAGGAGAGGGAGGATTCCGGCAGATGTGACATACAGTTTAACGTCCATCCGGGAGATGAAACACACACTGATGAATCACCATGCCTGTGAAACACCGGGATCACAGTTTAAAGCTGGGTCGGGATTCAAACCCAGTCGAGACAGCCTAGAGTGAGCATGTGCATCTCTCGGCTATCCTGCCATGATGTGGCAATTCATTGCATTCTACCATTTTTTAGTCATTGTAATAATCTGATTTATTTTGCCTTCCTAACTTAAGAGATGTCCCCACAGAGAACATTGCTTGGAGATCACCATGGAAGCTTGGATCACTGTGGAAGCTTGGAGAGATCGAAGCTTGAAGAGTGCTCACCAAGCGGCTTAAGCACTCAAGCAAGCACTAACAAAACGGTTGAAGAAACATTTAAAAACGAAATGTTTAAGTTTTTTTCTATGTACCTATCCATGTCAAAGTGGCGGGTCAGACGTTTAATGGAAGAAGATCGTGCAAAAATTGGAAACATCATGTAAAATAAAATTGCGCATTTTCCATGGATCAGCCACTGCTCTCGGCAACAAATGACAACGCGGGGAGAAACACTGGCAAGTGGGGCCTGAACTTTGTTCAAGTCGATCGGAAGATTCAGTTATTGTGCAAATACTTTTGCCGTGTAGGGCCATGGCTTGGTAGCGAACAACAATGTAGCTTGTAGAGTGCTCGCCAAGTGACGTAAGTACTCAGGCAAGCTCTCCAATGAAACGGTTCATCAGGAACGGATGGCTTGGCAAGTGATTCGCGATCGCTGATCGGTTATAAACACTCTGCACCCTGAATGCCAAGCAATGTAAGACTTGAACAAATGGACACCTTTTTAGAATGAGAACTACTGCTGAGGTCAATTAAAAAGTTTAAATTTTGAAATTTGGCTCGGACGAAGAGATTTCTGAGGTTATGGCAAGTGCGGAAATGAAATGAAGCCAAGAACACTGGCATCTTCAGGTGTTTAGAAGAATTGCAATGTATACAATGATTTGAATGAATTATGATGAGGCATTTGATGATAGGAGTGAGGAAAGTTTAAAAAAAAATCTCTCATCAAGAAACTCCATTTCCACCTCGCTCGCCAAAAACATGGACCAATTTCTATCCTCTCATCCAAACTCTGTCTTCTTCATATGTGGTGACTTCAATTGCCATCATGCCAGTTGACTGGGTGTGGGTACCTCTCTCACCTGACATGGTACTTCAGCAAAGGACTTCTATAACGCATTGGGACTGACAAAATCTGTCAACTTCCCAACCAGGATCTCAACCAATGGAACTCCATCTCTTCTGGATCTGATTTTGACCAATTTCCCAGAAACATCTGCTGTTCCTCCTCTGCTCCAATTGGTTCATCTGACCACATGCTTGTCAAAGTAAACATCTCCCTGGCTGTTATTAGAAAACCACCTCAGTGCCATCGTGTCTGGCATTTCACTCAGGCCGGCTGGCAAAGGCTTCAAACAGCCATCAAACTTCGAGACTGGTCTCCCATCTCTACTTTCTGACATCAACTCATCCTGGTAATTCTTTCAAAGAAACTTGCTCTCTTTCATGCACAGATTTATCCCATCTCATCTTTAGTTGTCCTACCCTTCCTCCTGCCCATGGTACACTGAAGCTTGTGGTGAGGCAGTTGTCCTAAAACAACTTGCCTTCACCTCATGGAAGGCTAATCCAACTGAAGGCAATCTCAGTTCCTTCCACAAAGCTAGGAACAAATGTGTTTCTACCCTCAGGAGAGCAAGAAAACAACATCTTTCTAATCTCATGTCTGAACTTTCAAACCTGTCTCCCTCCTCCAAATTCTGGAGGTATCTAATAAAGTCTGTTTCTGGTGTATGTTTCTCTTCCTTCCCCTTCCTTACCTCAAATGGCCACACAACTGACTGTACGTGAAAAGGCCGAATGCCTGAACTCTCTGTTTGCTTCTAAATATTGTGTCCCAAATGCATTGCTTTCTGTACCCACCTTACCCAGTCACACCCAGCTGTCCCTGGACTCTGTGTCCTTTTCTCCTGACAAGGTCTAGAGCTTGCTGTCAAACCTCGACTGATTCTGCAACCGGTCCAGACGGCATCAGTCCACATGCCCTGAAAACCTGCTCTGCTGCAATTGCTCACCCTCTTTCTGTTCTATTCACCCTCTCATTTGCTCAAGGCCTTCTGCCATCTGCATGGAAATCAGAAAACATTACCGCTCTGCATAAAAAAGGTGCAAAAACAGATCCCAGCAACTACAGACCAATCAGCCTCCTCTCAATCATCAGCAAGGTTATGTAATCCATCATCGCTTTTGACATCAAATGCTTCCTATTCTCCAATGGCCTGATCTCTGATAATCAATTTGGATTCAGACCAGGTCACTCTACCCTGGATTTGCTGCTCCTGCTTTCCCAACAATGGATGGAGGTCCTCAATGCCATACATGAGATCAGAACCATATCCCTAGACATATTATGTGCTTTCGATATGGTCTGGCACCCCACCCTGCTCACAAAACTCTCTTCCTACGGTATGCAAGGCAATCTCCACTCATGGTTTGCAGACTTCCTCTCCTGTCACAATCAACATGTGGCCCTTCATGGAATTCTGTCATACCCTCTTATTGCCCAGGCTCAAGTTGCTCAAGGCAGTGCTCTGAGCCCAGTGCTTTTTCTCATTTTCATCAATGATCTCCCTGTCTCTCTGGACAGTTCTCTTTATCTCTTTGCTGATGACTGCACCCTCTGCTGAACCATCTGTCATTCCTCAGATCAGCAAGCAGCAGCCTCTTCACTCTTTGCAGATCTGTATAAAATCACAAGCAAGTCCAACACATAGAACATGTCATTCAATCCTGACAATTCTCACACTTTCACTGTCTCTCTCAGAAAGGACTGTCTGGAAACCCACCCCCCATCCACTTTCTCAACAATCATCTTGAAGAAGTCCTTTCATTCAAACTTCTGGGACTCACTATTTGCCATGATCTTTCCTGGGAAAGTCACATATCCAACCTGGCCTCCAAAGCCAGTCACAGACTGGGCATCCTCCATCGTGCAACGTCCTTCATTGGCACACCTGAGCTCTTGTCCACATACAAAGCCTTCGTCCACAGCCTAATGGAGCACTACTCTCCCCTCTGGGCTGGTGCTCCCGCCTACCACCTTTCTCGGCTTCACGCTGTGGAAACCAAGGCATTCAAGATAATCGGTACCTCCAGCGATGAGGCTGAGTCTTTGAGTCTCTCACTCTCTCACCACAGGCAGGTTGGTGGTCTTTCTGGCTTCTACAGTCTCCTCTGCGGCCTCGCCTTCCCTGCTCTCTCTCTATATGTCCCGCCCATATTTCCGCAGGGCACTCAAGGTCCCCCAGCAACCCCCTTCTGGTAAAACTACCAAAATCAAGAATCATTGCTCACCTTCATGCTTTCAGTCCTCTTTTTCCCACCTTTGGAACAAACTCCCACATACTCTTCAATCCAACTCTTTCCTCGAGGTCTTCAAAATAGCTGTTCACCACCATCTGCCTTCCCCATCCAAAACCATGATATATTCTACCCCCATCAATCCACCCCAAACCCACCTTCTTCAATTCCCTGCTTTCCTTCCTGAAAGTCCCTGCAGTGTCCGTTTTGTTTCCCCCCTGTACCCCGCGCCCCATCCATCTCCCTTCCACAGATCTCATGTGTCGATTCCCCACTGCTTTGAGCTTCCCTCTCCCATCCCTCCTGTCTCCTGCTCCCCTTGTTATATGTTATGTGTGTGTGTGTGTCAGATCTTTAAGGAGTCTCGACATTGTACATAAAAAAACAAACAAAAAAAACATTGTGTCTTGTTCCAAGTCAAAGTATTGTTGAGCAGGCAAAAAAAAATGTTGAGTTAAGACACCAGTGAGGGACAGCAAGGTGACCAAGGATAACACCTTGCTAAAGGATAATTAAATAAGGCCATTAATTATATTCAAAAGGGGTGTTTACATTTACCCAAACACCCAATTTTTATTCATGTACTACCTTGTTGTCCCCTTAGTATGCATTCAAAGTTTGGGGCCACCAGGATTCATGGTTTTGGAGTTATGGAAGAGACGGACGGAAGGACGGACTGACTGATGGACACACTGACATTTATTAGAATAGATTAGTGCTGGTCCGATAGTAAACTCAGCAATCGGAAATTTTTGGGTACTCGGCATCGGCCTATTGGAGTCCATGTGAGTGCCGATTACCCATTACAGTACAGTACTATACTGTATACAACCCAAACACCTTGAGTAGCTTTCACTGTTGTTTAGGGCTAATTTCAATAAACGGATTTTAAAAATAAACAAAAAACAAACAAAAAAAAAACCACGTTGATTTATCGACGTTTCAAGGAGATGTGCATAAACATTATTCTTTAGAAACAGCAGCCAATTGTCATGTGACAGGAAGGAAAAAATTGGCTCTGTATTTTAGAAAATACATGAATGTGGCAAACGGCTTGGAAAACAGATGTTATCAAGTTTATCTCGTTTTGAAACTCACAAAGAGAAACAACATAACCTTTCTAAAGCACACATCTATCTATAATTCCAGCAATGTGTGTGTGTGTGTGTGTGTGTGTGTGTGTGTGTGTGTGTGTGTGTGTGTGTGTGTGTGTGTGTGTGTGTGTGTGTGTGTGTGTGTCTGTCTGTCTGCGACCGCCGGTCCGATCGGATTGAAACTTGCCAGGAATATTGCCGGGGACGCGCTGATGTGCCTTTTCAAGGTTTGATATCAATCGGACAAGCGGTTCCCAAGTTACAACCATTTATCTGTTGAGCAATGACAAGACACGGTGCTATGACATCACGAATGACGTCACAATTAATGTTTATTTATTTATTCATTATTTTTATTTTTTGCACGATTGACGGTCCGATCTGATTGAAACTTGCCAGGAATATTGCTGGGGACCCGCGGATGTGCCTTTTCAAGATTTGATATTTATCGGACGAGCTGTTCTCAAGTTACGGCCATTTATCTGTCGACCAATATCTGCGAGAGAGGGGGACGGGAGAGGGGGGTGAGAGTGGGGGCGAGATAGGAGGGGGAGAGAGGAAGGGCGAGACTAGGGGGAATAGAGGGGGGCAAGAGAGGGGGTGAGAGAGGGGGCGAGAGAGGGAGGTGAGAGAGGGGGGACAGGAGAGGGGGGATGAGAGTGGGGGCGAGAGAGGAGGGGGAGAGAGGAAGGGCGAGACTCGGGGGGATAGAGGGGGGGACGAGAGAGGGGGGGAGAGAGAGGGGGAGAGAGAGGGGGCGAGAGAGGGCTGCACATACTGGCACTCACCTATGGGCACGCACCTACGGGCCCACCCCTACGGGCCCGTACTAGTCTGTTTCAATTTACTGAATGGATGAATGATTGTTCGGAACCTGGGGACTCTCTGTACTGTATTTTGTTTACAACTTGCTTTCCACATGAACAGACAAGTATGAAATGCTTCATTTTATATCTGTCAATAGCTTGTCGAATGAGCACATGGTAGCTCATCATTCGGTTAAAATGTCTGGACCAAAGCACCGTCCAGCCACGTCCAGAAACAAAAACTATCCAGACATAACCACCGTCCGGATATGTCCAGAGACAGAGACAGACTGAGAGAGAGGGGGAGGTGTGGGAGGAGAATGCTGCACTGTATTGGGAGGGGGTAGAACAAGGATGGGACAAAGAGAGAGAGAGGGGTGGTGGTAGGGGAGTTAGCAGAGAGAATATGTTATGCTTTATGAAAAAACACACACACACACACACACACACACACACACACACACACACACACACACACACACACACACACACACACACACACACACACTAGTGCTATGCTCATATCGGCAATTTTTTGTGAAGCGGCAGGTTGGAATCAGTGTGATTACCGACTACAGTATGTACTGTATACAACCCAAGAACCTTGAGTAGTTTTCACCGAAAAACAACGTTGAAATTACATAGACATTTCAGGGATGTGTTCACAAATATCATCTTTACAAACAGCTGCGTGTGACGGGTGGAAAAAAAACACGTTAATATGGCAAATGGCTCGGAAATCAGGAGTTATTTCAAACTCAATCAGGATGTCGGAGCACGATCCACTCGCTCAGGATGAAGTGGTGCAGCAAAAGTGTCCACAATGAGTCAACGATTCGCTCAGAATGACATAGTGCAGTACCGCTATCGACTATAGGGTGCTTGGGAAGTGGCTCAAACACTCAAGCAAGCACTCCAATTAAATGGTTGATAAGGAATGGCTGGCCAGTCTGTGGCTGCATACCATATAGGATCCCTTTAATTTAAAGTCTGTTTTCACCAAGCATGCAGCATTTGAAGAAATAAAATTAATTTGTTCAAAGAATGGATTTATCCACAAAAGAGTTGGTAGTCGGGTCAATATGCTGACTAACCCTAAAAAAATTGCAAGAAAACGTTTTATGGTGTTTTTCAGTAGTTTGGCCCAGAGAACAATATATCAAAAGTTGGCCAAAATTGGACCATCAGAAAGGGTGTAAATATGACGTCAAAAAAGATGGCCGCCATTAGAGCAAAATACCTAATATCTATGCATACCTTTGAAACAAACAGTTCTCAACCACTTTAAAAGTGACAATTAACGAAAAAACTTATTACCTTATAAGTACCAAAACAGGTGAGGTTGCAGGGAGTGTCCCAAAGTCACATAATGACGTCATTCATCGTGTGATGACGTCATGAATGACGTTATGATGTAATTTTATGTGATTTCATGGTAACTTCCAAATTTATGAAAACATGTTCACAAAAATAGTTTTCATCCTGTTTGATGACCAGATGACATCATAAATTCAATGATGATGCCAAGATCGTGATGCCACAACCATACCTTTTACTAAGGTGCAGTCTTATACACACAAAAACAACAGCCATGGAGACCAATGTGTTCAATTTCTTTGAAATAACACCTGGGTAGTTGGTACCAAGGAAGTCATTCCAGTTGGGACACCCATTACTGCTTTAGCAAAAAAAAGTCAGCGTATTCGTCCTCGTTTTCATCTAAAATGGGTGCATGGTTCATATTTTCACAGTTGCCATCTTGGCAAAGTCCATGAGCCCCTGTGCACTCAAGTCCGTACTTCTTACAACTACATCTAAGTATGTCGCATCTAGCCAAGCAGTTGCAGTGAATCATTTTTAGCAGAATATCAGGAGTAGGGTTGTTGTCCATCATTACTGGTGTGAGTTTGTTCCCTTGAATGTCCCAGCCCCATTTTGTAATGTCCATATTATCACTCCGGCCCATTCATACCATGACTTGAAGATAAGTTCGTCTTGAGTGCTGCTTTGTAACTGAAGTTGTGGGGGGAAATCTCTCTGGTGTTACGAATGTCTTTGCTGTCGCCACTTTTTTGCAGAGGTAACTGTATTGCAATGTTGCTAGAGAGTCAGACGTTTTCCCATTAAAAAATGACACCATTGCCTTGTAGCCAGCACTTTCTACAGCATCTTGATCCATATTTAGAGCACAGAAAATCTTTGAACAGGAATGCAAGACAGAATCACCTTTGAGTTTTTGGAACACTGATTTTTCCCAACCCCAAAGATTCTAGAAGTAGTATCACATCCAGTAAAGGCATGGGCAAACAACAAATCAGTACAAACATCATCTCCGAGTAACTGCTTCAAAACCTCTATATTGTAGACATTTGGTTTCCCCTTGTCTGACCGAAAGTAAAGTTCTTTACTCTCCATTTTCCCTTGATAGAGAAGCAATATTAGAAGATCTGTATCTTCTCCGATAAGCGTAGTTGATTTGAAAGTGGACATTGTGACAACTGCTTTCACTATATCCACATCTGCATCCCCCTCTGCCTGGACAACATGGCAGCCTTTTTGCTTCATGCATGCTGATATCATCTCAATAAGTGACTTTTTGTTCTTTTCATTGGAAAGGAAATCATCCTTCTTCCCCACACATGCCTTCAGTAATACCATCTAAAATCTTCATCATCATCAATTTGCCACATAATTGTGAAATAATAAAGTCATGTCATGACATCATGGATTACCTCATGACGTCACTTGGGTATGCAATGTTCAATATAGAATGGTGAATTCACTGAGATACTGGTTTGAACAGTTTTAAACTATTTATTTTTACACTTATATGTGTAAAAACAGCTAAGATGATGGGATATGAGAAGAAATGAGGAACTTTTTAATAGTGGCAGCCATCTTTTTTAACGTCAAGGTTTGACCCTTTCTGATGGTCCGATTTCGGCTAACTTTTGATATGTTGTTCTCTGGACCAAGTACTACAGAAAAACATTATAAAACGTTTTCTTGCAATTTTTTTTAGGTTAGGCTGTTTATTTCATATTTTGATCCTACTATGGTGGTGAACGTAGAACAACCCTGGAGACATCGCAAAGTTTAATCGCAAAAGCAATTAAATAAACATTGCCGATAATCCGCCATGTTGCCTGATCCTCTGTACACACCTCACGTGGTACATCATTGGCGGTCCATGCAAACGTTATAACTTTATTTTAAAACGTCTGTTTTTCACCAGATTTGCTTTGATTCCCTGTCGAGCACCTCGCGAAACCTCCGAAAATATAGACACAGATCTGGCAGATGCTATAGATAATCATTCCCTCTGAGGGACAGGGCACGAGGTCTCGCAGTGAATGCATTAAATCATAGAGCTCAATGATGCTAATTAATTTTGGCACGTTCCCAATTTTTTTGTTCACTCAATATAATTCTCCAAACAGTAGAAAAAGATAAGTTTTATGCTTTGGAAATTTCACATTTTCTTGTGTTTATATGGAGGAGGGAACATAGCCTTGCTTGCTTAAAGTAAGTAGGTGGACTCGCTACTTCTTTAAATTATCAGATTTCAATCCAGGTGTCAACTTATTTAGTCCGGATGATAACTGATCCTCAAAACCGAAATAATATTTCGATGATATACTTTAATTAATCAATGAGAGTAGATCGTGGAAAATGACACCAGATAATGCATGACATCGCTCCAAGCTCCTAATTTGAAAACTCTCACACTGACAAAAGCGTGTACACAGCAATTCGCAATGATGATGAACAGGCATTCGATAATATGAGCGAGAAAAGTGAAAAAAAACAAACTTTATTGGTCAGAAATCATTGTGGCCTGTTCCAAGAGAAGGCATGGTTGAGTCGGCCAAAAAAAATGATGGCTTCAGACCCCAGCGAGGTTACCCAGGAGATGCCTTAACACCCCAAAGAGTGAGGTGGCCGAGGATGCACCTGATGAAGGATATAATTAAATAAGGCCGTTAATTATCTTCAAAAGGGGTGTTTGACTAAACCCAAACATCCAATTCTCACTCTTGCACTTCCTTGAAGTTGCATTAGTTTGCATGCAAAGTTTCAGGCTGCTAGGTTTCATAGTTTTGGAGTTATGGAGGAGACACACACAGCCATTCATTAGTATAGAAGGCAAATGCTCAATGCTCCAGCAAATATTAACTCTCACGAGAATTATCTTGTATCCATAATCAAAAGTATACTTCAAAAATGACTTTTGTAATTGAATCTTATACCATTCATCCATTATTCCAAATGTTTCAGATGTTGGTTGTTTGTTCTCCATACGCTTATTATTTATCTCAGTCTGGTAAAGGGAGTATGAACGGTGGTAAGAGTGTTTATATGGAAAAGACATAATGAACCAGCTGTGAAACCTGACATTAGCAACAATAGTATTTTAAAATTGGCCACAGTTATTATATATAGCAGAAGAAAGGTTTGAGCAGATTGCAATAAAGTGGGAATGAGATGAACAAGATGAAAAACCACAGCATGTGGAGAGAGGAAACAAAACACGCCGTTCACTGGGACAACAAAGAATCTCCATTAATCAGTCGTTTTGACAAGCACACATCGGTTTGGAGAGGGACTCGCTCGGGGATTGCTTGTTTGATATGATGGAACACATTAATCCATTAACAGTTGTGCTTTAATTGCTATGGTTATGGAAATTGTGTTGTGATTCATCACCGAGAGATAAGTTTGCTTCTTTTACTCTCTACGTGCGGTCGCAGATGAATGGAGCCTGATCGACTCCAAACGCTCTTTCGGTGGGATTAAAGTTGGCGATGCATGGTGTAGGGGAAATGAGGCTAAACGTACTTTAGGGGCATGGTGTCAAAGCTTGGGGGATTCAATCCTAAGCAGAAATTATTGTACACACCACGAGATTCGCATGTACTAAACATGCCGTGTATGGATACACTGATGATGGACTAGCCAAACGCATCAGTCTTCAGCCTAATAATCATATTATCGAACAAAAATAAATAAATAATAAGTGTGATTTTGCCAAAATCAAATGATAATTTGAAGCGGAAATTTGTTTTCGAAACCAAAAATGCATCTCATTCCGTCGGAAGGAACACCTACTTTGAAATCCTGACAGCCTTGTATGTTATTTCATTAGAGCTCATCTTTGTTTTCTTGCCATCCCATCATATTGTGTATCAGTTATAAGCTTGAATATGCCTGATCCAATGAGATCTCAAAAGTGAAAGAGTGTCGAGCCCAGTTTGTGCTTCGACAGATCTCAGAAGCTCAGGAGAGAAGTACTAGCAAGAGAAACCTCCATATCTTGGTGCTTTAGGCAGAGGGCTGAGGAAAGGTTGATATATGTGAACTAGCTCACCTGTAAGCTGTCTGGTCAATAATTTGGGCCCCTATAGAGTCCAACTCTGTGACGTCACAATACACTGCTGGATATACACCTTCAATGCATCAACTGAATTCTGCACAGAGTTAGCAAATATGAGAGTTTTTATTTTTGGTGTCTCCAAAATCTAGGCTTGAAGAACGTGTTTACTCACTTTAAGACAAATGCACGCAATTTTTTTGATGCAGCAACTGCTTACTTGCGAAAGGGTCGTTTCATTCCAAAACAAAATCTCGTAAAAGCCATCTGTATTGCAGTCAAGGGTTTTCATAGCGAGCCTTTGCGCGTGATGTGTTCCGCCGCAAGTGCATGCGGTTTGATGAAATCTTTGTTCATGCATTGCTCCCTTTGCTCCTGGCTGTAGCTTTCTAACTCGATATATTTTACATGCCATGGCTCATGAAAGAGCGAAAACAGCCGAATGACTTTCAGAAATCGTTGCATCTCGTCGGATGATGTAGTTCCACAGTTCTACTTTAAGACGAGTCATGAATATTTCATTTAACCCTCTCGCTGTCACCAATCAAAGGCGCAGATGAGTTCGATTTTCATTCTGGAACAGTAACAAACCCTCTTTGAAATGTCCTTGTTACAAGGAGCAACGTAATCCATGAAAAAGGATTGAACACTTGGTAATTTCAACAGAAACTAGAACTGCCACTTTATAACTGCTGGCAGTGATGACCGGGTACCCAGTCCGTCCGCCTTTGATACAACATGGGACTTTCTGCAGATGACAGTCGCAAAGTTCCGCATTGAAAGGATAAGCGGTGCCAGAGAAAACATTATTTAATAGTGATACAAACACAGGCCTGCTTCGAGAGGGCGCGGAACAGACGAGTTACGAACCGGGCAGCACAAAGCATTCAATTTCGTTATTACTGGCTTCCAGATTCAAATAATTAAATAATTCTGGCTCCTAAACCGCGTGACCGATCAGGTTGAAATTTTAAACTTTTGTTTCGCATGTCACCTGAATTATAAATGTGAAGTTTCGCATATATAGAGGCAGCGGTTCCAGAGTAAACATTAATTAATATTTATCCTTAAATCCAAGATGGCGGCCAAACCATGTGACTTGTGATGTCATAATTTGCACCACGTGTGCAAACACGATGGTGGATGATAACTGCAAATTTTCGCTTCTCCAGGTTAAGCAATTCCAGAGAAAACATTATTTAATATTTTTCTTAAAACCAACATGGCTGCCAAACCCTGGGCCCGATCCCGTTGAAATTTCAAACCCTCATTCCGCATGAGCGTTCCACCATAAACTTGATGTTTCACATTTATTGGTGCAGTAGTTCCAGAGTAAACATTAATTAATATTTTTCCTTCAATCCAATATGGCTGCCAAACGTTGCATCGTACCTCAAAAGGGGGTGAGAACTTTTTATTCGTCATGGAGAGGCGGTCATAGTGGTGGAGTTTCGCCTGGATCTGTTTAGCCGTTTCAGAGAAAAAGACGTTTGAAGATATTGTTTTTCAATCCAAGATGGCTGACGAACCATGTGACCTATGACATCAGAAATTTACATTCTGCTTCCAACTGGGTATTGGAACACGTTTGTGAAGTTTCGTGTTTATCGGTAAAGGTGCGTTTTTCTATCCAAGATGGCCGCCAAACCATGTGACATGTGACGTCATAATTTTTACCATGCGTGCATACTGCCTTCTAGACGATAATTACAAATTTTCGATTCGTTTGGTTAAGCGGTTCCAGAGAAAACATTATTTAATATTTTTCTTAAATCCAAGATGGCGGCCAAACCATGTGACTTATCAATTCGAAATTAACAAACTTATATCGCCTTCCTGTCCCGAATACAGTTCTGAAATCTCCCCTTCATTGGGTCAACGCTTCTGGAGAAGAAGATGTTTGAAGGTTTTTGGGTTTTTTCAAGATGGCCACCAAACCATGTGACCGATCAAGAACAAATTAACAAACTTGAGAAAGGACCTCATGGGGAATATATGTGTGAAGTTTCGTCTTAATCTATCTTGCCCTTCTGGAGAAGAAGATATTTTAAAATTTATTCATTTTCAATCCAAGATGGCTGCTGAACCTTGTGACCTATGATATCATAAATTTAAATTCTGCTTTCCATCGTCGACCCGAGCAAGTGTGTGAAGTTTCGTGTAAATCGGATAAGGTCTATTTTTCTATCCAAGATGGCCGCCAAACCATGTGACTTCTGAGGTAAAAATTTTTTTACCATGTATGCAGACTTAAGGGAGGAAGGCACTTGCAAATTTTCGCTTCGATGGCTTATGAAATTCCAGAGAAAACATTATTTAATATTTTTCTTAAATCCAACATGGCGGCCAAACCATGTGACCTATCACTTCGAAATTAACAAACTTGCATCGCATACATGTCACGAATATAGTTCTGAAATCTGGCCTTCATTGGACCAGCGCTTCTGGAGAAGAAGATGTTTGAAGGTTTTAGGGTTTTTTCAAGATGGCCGCCAAACCATGTGACATATCAACAACAAATTAACAAACTTGAAAGAGGACCTCAGGGGGAATGTACCTGTAAAGTTTCGCCTTAATCTGTCCAGCCCTTCTGGAGAAGAAGATTTTTTTAAAAAAACACTAAAAAACAAGATGGCGGCCAAATTACGTCATCGATGACGTAAAAAAAAACATTTTTGACGATGAATTTTGGTGTAGATGATGCTCAGAATTTTTCAGATTTTTCCTATATGGCGTTCTACTTGACGAATTTTCACCGGTGTATCGCTTCACTTCTGACGTCAAGAAAAATCACACGTGTTCCCCATAGGGAGCTTAATAAAATTCATGAAGCGAAAACATTTTTACCCTAGAAAGTTTCAGAGATACAGAGGTCCAAAGTTTTTCGGTTTTTTCAAGATGGCGCCCGCACCACGTGACCAATGACGTCATAATTATAACGCGATTGTGCTATCAAAAAAGATACATACTATGGTGAAAATTTCCTGTCGATCGGACTTAGCGTCCCAGAGAAAATGATTTTTAAAGCGAAAAAGGGTGCAAAATGCCGGCGGAATAATAATAATAATAATAACAAATAAACAGAAGAAAAACAATAGGGTACCCTGTACTCACAGGGTACCCTAATAATCAGGTTACGTTTGCTGCTGTATGGAGATGTTTGGCCAGATTTGCACGCTGCTTGCCGTGAGTGGTTTCAAAGGACTTTTTACAACAATAATATGAATTCTCTTACAAGGAACTTCAATGCTCGAGAAGGCCATTAGGCCCCATCAAGCATCCACAATTGTTGTCAACCTATTGTTGTTTGTCCGTTCTTTGTCGTTTTTAAATGTTGAGCATCAAGCAAGGAAGCAGCAGGTACCATTTTTAAGTCTTTTTTTTTTTTTTTAATGACTAGGTCGGGGTTGAAACCATCGACCACCCAGGCTCCGGAATGAATGTTCTAACCATTATGCCACCAAGTCTCGTTAAATCTCCCAGGACGGTGGAGATGGAGCATATTTACCTTTCAACTATCTAGCCCAAGTTCGATTCCAGACCCTACTGTTAACTCTCGTTTTGGTGCTTCCCAGACAGGGCATTTCACCACAAAACGCACTGTCCCTCAGACAGACGTTAAGCTGGCATCCCGTCTGCAAGCATTGATTGGAGAACCTCAAAGATCTTATGGCTTCTTTTATGAATGAGTGCCAGCACCCTGAACAAATTACAAATTAGTGCCCAAATCACTTCAAGCCTAGTTAGCCAGTTCGAGAAAGACTTGGGCAACCTTCCCCGGCTGATCCTACAAAAAGGTGGGAATAATTGGTGCCGCTAAATAAGTAGTGACAGTTGTAGTAGATGTAGTAGCAGTAGTTGTACTCTAGTTGTCGTAGATCAAAACAATGTGACTACAATGGATGCAGCCAGACGAATGGTGCAGTTTGATTGCAATGGATAACCCAAACAGCATCCTTAATAGCCATCCACCACCCATAATCGATTTCCTTTCCGCAATTTTTACCGCCGTGGACAAGTTGGAAACACAACGGTAAATAATAAGTCAGGTTTCACCACCGGTTCATATATCACTAATCAAGGATCTATGAAGTTTGTGACGTCACAGCAGAGTACATCGGCATTTAAATTGTACTGGCCGTGTCTCATTTTACAACGCAAGTTCCTTGACAACATAGTGAGGTTTAAGAAGTTGTAACGAAAGCCAGGTATGTTGAAGCACATTTGACAACATACTTCAAATACTGTGGAAAGTGAAACATTATTGGCAAATCCTGACATAATTGTAGCTTTGAGAACAGTAGCAACGTAACAACAACATTGGATTTTCAAAGCAAAGTACTCAGCGTATCAACTCACACTTCTTTGGAATTCTTTCCAAAGCCTCTTCTGGCAGCAGTTGCATAAACAGAGAGGGACAAGAGGAGGTGGAGGAGGAGGAAAGGAAAAGAGACAGGTGAAGTGAAAGCCGGGCCGAGAGAGCTTGAGGACATATTGAAAGGGAAGCAAGGAAAGAATCATTGCAAGGTGAGTGGCATCAAAATTGCAGAGAAGAAACAGCAACAAAGGAGTTCCCCAAGGCTAGACTGAATACAAATAAGCTGTAATTGCGAGAAAAAGCATAACTTTGAAGTTCACGTGGTTTCGTTTCCACGTACCACATTTTAATTGAAAGGGCCGGAGGATTTCGATCGAAGTTACAGATTCTTTTGCTCACCTAAAGTGGCCGGAAAATTTGCACACTCGGAAGAGGGGAAAGAAAAAGTAATGCAAAAGCGCTCGCTCATGTAACACAGTCAACGTATCAACCGTCTGCAGGTGTGGCCAATCTACGCCCAATTCTTTGCGAATTAGTGTGGAAGCCCCACGGATATGATTCCTTTCACAGAAAAAAACGAAACAGCCTTAGCTTGAGAATAATCAACCGAGTTCAGATGGTTTTTCACAGGATCAGACACCCTCAAACGCTTCCAATCCATAATTATTTACGGTGCGCATCGTAGGAGAGTCAAAAGAATGCAGGGAGTTATCTTCGATTACAAATACTTGGTTTGGGCCTTGAACCTCCAAGGGGGACTTCGAATCAGAGTTGGTGGGGGGGGTGGAAGGAAGTGGAAATGGTATTATTGAATGTTCTAACCATTATGAATGTTCAACATATAAAGGTTTTTTTTATGTAACCTAACCCTAACCTAACCCTAACCCTAACAGCTAACCCTAACCCTAAAATGGTATATTGATTTTCTGAACGTGCCGTTTATGAAACACCCACTTTATTTTCTCCTCCACATTTGCCAAGCCCCATTTTTCCTGTCGTCGGACATCCATAACATAACCCTGGCAATTTATTGGGTCTTATTACTGCGGCTGTTCGACAGTCCCATGTATTTCGTCATGCGGCATCAAGGACGGAAAAGATTTACCCTGAGTTTGATGTGGAGTTTTGGGCCTGTTGCATGGAAAGTGTGCAGTAAAATAGATGATTACCCCCATCAGGCCCACAGTGACAAATGTGTTCACTTCTATTTCCGGAGATTACCTGGTTCGTGGACAGGTTAAATTGTGGTCACAACATGCTCTGAATCACCGTGTTCAGCTTTTTAAGTTTGCATAGCTCGTAGACCTTTTTCACTTTCCTTTTGAAATCCTTTTGACTGATGCTATTTGTGACGTACGTGTCGTCCAAAGTGTTGTCAGTGTCGTTATTTTGGCAAAACCAATGGTTTATCCCCCTTTTTTCCAAGCAATATCATACAATTCAATAGCTTCTTTGATTCTACATGAACCAGGCTGTTCTGATGATGAAAGTGGCAGTGAATAATTGTGGAAATGTCTTAACTGCTACTCACCAACCGTTCAAAGGAGTCCAACCAGGGCCTAGAGGCAACCGTTTGTCTCCGACTCCAGTGAGCATTCCCCCTGTGATCTGATCGTTTCCTTGTGGCACGGATCTGGTGCACAGGTAGCACCGTCGCCTGGGTATGTTCACAGTCCTCCAATACCTTCAACCGTGGTACAGTAGTAAAGATATGACAAGATGAATAGTTGGGTTAATAGAGTAAATGAAAGGTTACTGTATCCCTTTGCATGTTTATTTTGTCATCCTGGTGCTGTAGTCAACAAAAAAGATAATGTGGTGATCAATTTTTTAAAAGTTCATCCGACAGTCGAAATGTTGGCATGGACACCATGGGAAGTAATTATTAGCTTGCTTGCACACCTGGATTCAGATATAGAAATACAGCTTCGCATCTGAAGGATTCACCAACCTTCCCATGCAGCACCAGTACACACATTTGCAGGCTTATCTCATTCAGTGTTCCATCGAATTATAGCCAGTGATAACAGGTGATGGATGAAGCAGAGGAGGTGAGGGCTTACAGCAATTTGATTTAGGGCTTGGTAGCTGCCTGCAGCAGAAGTTTTTGTTTGTGTATCTTCACAAGAATATTAAACAAAAAATTCCATTAAGCTAAACGAATTAACTTGGATGCAAACTAGCCTTAACCCTCCCAAGCCGGACATGAGAGCATTTTGTTGGATGCAGGATTAGGGGAAGGAGGTAAGAGTCAACATGTGCAAATAAACATGAAGTTAATGATGAAATAACTTTTATCAACAATATGTATTAAAAAAAAATGTTTTAATTGATTGCTCTCCTTCCTCTGCTTTGGATCCCGAATCAAGACCTGAATCTCAGTAATTTGATATCATCACCAGTAATTCTGCTGTCTTAGGCCAGGATATAATCGCTACAAGTACATGTACTTCTACTCATCATCAATGTATCATACTCTTTACGGAGCGCAAGTGCAGTGCTGCCAAGCAGTCTCTTTGCAAAGGTTGCGGTCGGTGGTTTGCTGTTGCCTTTCCAGCTGCTGCTGCCACTTCGACTACTACTACTACTACTACTCCAATTATTCCCACCTTCTTGTGGGGCCTTTTTGACCCAGGTCTTTTACGAACTGGCCAATCGTCGGTCACCCCCATCGATCGTGCAATTGATGCGAGACAAAATCGACTGCCTGAGAGAGAGAGGGAGAGAGAGAGAGAGAGAGAGAGAGAGAGAGAGAGAGAGAGAGAGAGAGAGAGAGAGAGAGAGAGAGAGAGAGAGAGAGAGAGAGAGAGAGAGAGAGAGAGAGAGAGAGAGAGAGAGAGAGAGACTAACAGACAGACAGAGACAGACAGACAGACAGACAGACAGACAGAGAAACAGACAGGTCCATGCCTGCCACTTGGATAAAGTGGACAGGATTTTCTAATTTCTTCAGAGTGCTGGCGGTAACTCGCCTACACCATGAAAGACACCATGAGATCCATCAACAAGCAGTGTTGGAAGACTGGTGCTACAACTTAACATCCTTCCAATGATCAATGGTGTATGTCTTGATGAATCACCCTGCATGTGAAACATCAGGGTGACCATTTATACCTGGGTCGGGAAGCTCGCTCAAACAGCTCAAATGTGAGCATGCATACCTCTCGGCTCTCCTGCCAGCCCGACAGGATCCATTTTATATGTTGCACATTCTTTCGTCACAATAAATAAATTATTGAAATAATACTATGTATCGTGTAAAGGACAAACCAAATTCCCTGTTTTTACTTAACTAGAAAAAATACAGCTTGGCAGTGGGGAGGGGAGGGTGGGGGGGGGACAGTGGAGGAGGTGGGGCAAATACATTTTGTGCCATGACAAATAATCACCCCCCCCCATTCCCGTTTGCAGCAGGGGTCAGCAAACCACTTGTAATGTGGCACATAATAGGTGAAAATCGTAAATCATCTCCCCTCCCACCCCCCTGCGTTTTTGTGCCGATGACCTGGCCCTGGGTACGACAAACACGTGTGTAAAATTTGGTGGAGATCGGCCCAGTTCTTATTTTTTCTGTGATTTCCAGATGTACATACATACATATAAATATATACATTTGCCTTATTTAATATAGTAGGATGAGAGAGAGAGAGAGAGAGAGAGAGAGAGAGAGAGAGAGAGAGAGAGAGAGAGAGAGAGAGAGAGAGAGAGAGAGTAGGGGAGAGTGAGAGGTAGGTGAGAGTAGGGGAGAGTGAGAGGTAGGTGAGAGTAGGGGAGAGAGAGAGGTAGGTGAGAGTAGGGGAGAGAGAGAGGTAGGTGAGAGTAGGGAGAGAGAGAAGTAGGTGAGAGTAGGAGAGAGAGAGAGGTAGGTGAGAGTAGGGGAGAGAGAGAGGTAGGTGAGAGTAGGGGAGAGAAAGGTAGGGGAGAGGTAGGGGAGAGAGAGGTAGGGGAGAGAGAGGTAGGGGAGAGAGAGGTAGGTGAGAGTAGGGGAGAGAGAGAGGTAGGTGAGAGTAGGGGAGAGAGAGAAGGGAGAGTGATAGAGTGATAGAGTGATAGAGTGATAGAGTGATAGAGTGATAGAGTGATAGAGTGATAGAGTGATAGAGTGATAGAGTGATAGAGTGATAGAGTGATAGAGTGATAGAGTGATAGAGTGATAGAGTGATAGAGTGATAGAGTGATAGAGTGATAGAGTGATAGAGTGATAGAGTGATAGAGTGATAGAGTGATAGAGTGATAGAGTGATAGAGTGATAGAGAGAGAGAGAGAGAGAGAGAGAGAGAGAGAGAGAGAGAGAGAGAGAGAGAGAGAGAGAGAGAGAGAGAGAGAGAGAGAGAGAGAGAGTAGGGGAGAGTGAGAGGTAGGTGAGAGTAGGGGAGAGTGAGAGGTAGGTGAGAGTAGGGGAGCGAGAGAGGTAGGTGAGAGTAGGGCAGAGAGAGAGGTAGGTGAGAGTAGGGGAGAGAGAGAAGCAGGTGAGAGTAGGAGAGAGAGAGAGGTAGGTGAGAGTAGGGGACAGAGCGAGGAAGGTGAGAGTAGGGGAGAGAGAGAGGTAGGTGAGAGTAGGGGAGAGAAAGAGGTAGGTGAGAGTAGGGGAGAGAGAGAGGTAGGTGAGAGTAGGGGAGAGAGAGAGGTAGGTGAGAGTAGGGGAGAGAGAGAAGGGAGAGTGATAGAGTGATAGAGTGATAGAGTGATAGAGTGATAGAGTGATAGAGTGATAGAGTGATAGAGTGATAGAGTGATAGAGTGATAGAGTGATAGAGTGATAGAGTGATAGAGTGATAGAGTGATAGAGTGATAGAGTGATAGAGTGATAGAGTGATAGAGTGATAGAGTGATAGAGTGATAGAGTGATAGAGTGATAGAGTGATAGAGTGATAGAGTGATAGAGTGATAGAGTGATAGAGTGATAGAGTGATAGAGTGATAGAGTGATAGAGTGATAGAGTGATAGAGTGATAGAGTGATAGAGTGATAGAGTGATAGAGTGATAGAGTGATAGAGTGATAGAGTGATAGAGTGATAGAGTGATAGAGTGATAGAGTGATAGAGTGATAGAGTGATAGAGTGATAGAGTGATAGAGTGATAGAGTGATAGAGTGATAGAGTGATAGAGTGATAGAGTGATAGAGTGATAGAGTGATAGAGTGATAGAGTGATAGAGTGATAGAGTGATAGAGTGATAGAGTGATATATAGAGAGAGAGAGATATATAGAGAGAGAGAGATATATAGAGAGAGAGAGATATATAGAGAGAGAGAGACAGAGAGAAAGAGAGAGAGAGAGAGAGAGAGAGAGAGAGAGAGAGAGAGAGAGAGAGAGAGAGAGAGAGAGAGAGAGAGAGAGAGAGAGAGAGAGAGAGAGAGAGAGAGGACAAACCACGTTTGCTGTTTCATGAAAAATACTGATAATTATGAATGACTGATATTATTCTTAGACTGGATGTATGAATGCCAGCAAAGTATGTATCAGTCTGTCCACAACCATTGGGATGAAGTCAGCAAAGATTGGGATTATGTATATGTGAGGAGTTTGTGCCAAACCCCTTCAGATGCATTTGATATAATTGAAGAAAAAAAAAGCGATTTTCTGTCAAAGAAAATAGACAAACAAATCATGTTTTAAAAAACCTACACGTTTAACATACACAAAATAGTTTCAAGGACAACCACAAACCTGAAATGAGTTTAATGATTGGAAATGCAACAATTTGTCAATTCTTTGATAAAACATGATAATTCCACGACAGTTTTGAAAGTTATGGAGCTCGCCAAGCTCAAGCTACACACCTGTGCAATCACAACCTTCACAATACTCGCGGGTACAATGAAAACTGGGGAAACATAAAAATGAATTTGGCATCAGGAATTCTTGGCAAAATGTTTCAAAAAGACATTTCTGGGTCAAACATTCCACATCCATGCATAAATGCAATGATTACACATTGCAATCAAAGGTCAGTTTAGAAGCCATCAGCAGTTTCTTTTTCTGGTTTCCATGGACTCCTTGATCGGCCTCCAAGACCACGTGGTCAGTCATCACCTGTCCCTTTGTCCGTCATGATTGCAAGCTGCGAGGGATTTTCCCTGAACTGGATTGCCGATTGTGCTTCAGCTGAACCCTTTACGTGATTATCCTCTTGGAGATAACAAAACTGGCTCTGCAATCTGGTCAAGATAATTTATTTGGCTGATGTTTGTGATTGACTCCTGTCCATATGAGTGGAACCATCATGGAATGCTGGAGGAGACTGGTTGTCTGGGTCAGATATAGTCAGTGCACTTTGTTATAATAACAATAATATTATTAATAATAATAATAATAATAATAATAATAACGATAACAATAATAATTGAAACTGCTGGCAGTGATGCCGAGGACCAAGACGCCCTGCTCGAATTGGTCGATTGAGCGATGACATCATTGGCAATGGCAGGCTGGACCCAATTTCGCAAACTTTGAACTTAATAGATCGAAAAATGGAGGAGATGCATTTTAAAGGTTTTCATGAAATTCAATTTCGCCACCATGTCACGTGACCTATGATGTCATTCTTAGGATATACATCAACTCAAGTGGTATAGATAGGTGACAAAAGTTTCAAGTTCATCTGATCAACGGGTCGACCGGGAGGTCAATACAACATTCATGCAACCACAGTAGTGTTGATTAAAAAGAACTGCTGCGTCAGCACTTTTTAATTTTGGCCACTGCATTCTAATTAGCTAGAAATTAAAAAAAATCGGAGAAAAGAGCATTCTTTTCCCTCAGGTGGACTACATGTATTCCAAGTTTCAACTCAATTGATCGAAAAATGAAGGAGATGCAGTTTAACGGTTTTCATTAAATCCAATATGGCCACCATGTCACGTAACCTATGATGTCATCCTTAGGATATGCATCAAGTCAAGTGTTATGCCGTGGTTGGTTAAAGTTTCAAGTCCTTCCGAACAACGATGTCAACTGTAAGTCCGCCACAAATTTCATGTAATGAGAATCTATACGAATAAAAGGCAATGTGTGTGTGTGTGTGTGTGTGTGTGTGTGTGTGTGTGTGTGTGTGTGTGTGTGTGTGTGTGTGTGTGTGTGACTTTGCATGCATACGAAGAAAACTAATAAGTGCAAGAGTGAAAATTGGGTGTGTGGGTTAATTAAAACACCCATTTTGAAGATAATCAACGGCCTTATTTAATTATATCCTTCATCAGGTGCATCCTCTTTCACCACTCTCTATGAAGTTTGAAGGCATATCCTTGATAACCTTGCTGGGGTCAGACGCTGCCATGTTTTTTAACATGCTCAACCATGCCTTGACTTGGAACAGGCTGAAACGATTTCTTCATGGTAAAGTTTTTTTTCACTTTCCTCACTCTTAAGATCGAATGCCTGTTCATCATAGCTACAAATCGCTGGGTACATTGCAATGCTTATAAATGTCAGGAGACGTCAGCGTTCGTTGATTATTTCATTTTCACACATGCGATCACCACAAGTATCTCTTAAACTAAGCAGAATTACAAAATTTAAGCTCCAGAATCGAACTTACAAGCAGTTCAGACTCCTAGAAAAGTGTTCATTTTTCCAATTCGTAATTTGACATTTTGGGCGTCTCCGGGAGGTGTATTGTTGAAAATGATGGCTCAGTGATTGCTAATCGTGAGTCAAGCGAGCCGTTTTTTATCAACCATTTCATTGGAGTGCTTAAGCGAGCACTCTGCAACATTCACACTGTCACTGAATACTATATGTCAATTGACTTGAACAAAGTTAAGGGGTCACTCGCATACGTTCAGAGCCACGTGTTGTTTTGCGATGCAACAGGCAGTGGCTGGCTCGCTGAAAATGTGAAATTTGATTTTCCATGACGATTCTCCTTTTTGTACGATCTTCCATTATATGACCCGTCACTTCAGCAGAGATAAATACAAATAAAAACTAGGACACTCGGTAGAGTGCATACCTCCACCATGTAATGCCTGATCCATGAGAATATATTGGACCAAATACATTTTTGAAATATCATGCTATATTATTAGGAATTTGGAAGCTTACTGCACTCAACATTCAGGTCCTTAGAGAACAGTTATATCGGCCCATCCCTAGTCTAATGGGCATTAAATGTTAATGCGCTGCGGAGTTATTTTGATAGTTAGGGTTTTCTTTTACATTTTTACATCACTTACAACAACAACACCAGCGGCACCGTCGCCTCGCTCACCGACGCCATAGCGCACATGTTTCTGGCTGCGGACATGGGTGGGACCCCTGGCTCCAGAGCCGACTCCACCCACGAGGGCAAGGGCGCGCCCCTCGTCCAATCAGGAGGCTCATCGCCTCAGATCGGTACTCCACCCAGAAGGGTGGGAGTCGCCCCGCCTTCCATGGGCCTGTCCAATGAGGGGCGGCCAGTGAATCGCGCGACGCAACCGTCCAATCAGGAGGTGAGTGGCCAGGGAAGAAATCCCTCCCACCTCGGGAGAGAAATAGTGATCGGGGTGTTCTATCTGGCTGTCTGGGTCGGCCTCGCTTGGTGTCGTCGGATCCATGGAAGCTTTTCCAGCCACGAGCGCCTGTCTCCTTGTCGCCTCCCGCCTCGTCTGCCTTCGTGCAGGCTGGCGTCCGTCGTTCTGTCCCTCGTCCCTCGTGCTTGGTGCTGCGTTGAGGCAGTGAGTTCGAGTCCCGCCACCAGACAAGCTCGACCAGACCGCACGAGGTGGACAGGTGCAAGTGCAGGCTCTTGCCCTCAGCTCGTCTTCCCTCCCGAGCTGAAGGGCCGAATAAAGGCCACGGCCATCATTTCTTTTGGGTGTGTGCGTGTGTGTCTGTGGGCCCAGTTTATAAGTAGTAATTGTTTAAGTGCCTTGTACATTTTTTGCATTTCTTCTCGATAGTCGGTATAACTCTGCTCTTCTGTGTTCCTCTCCCTGCCTATTGTAAATAAATATCCATTTTGTTGAATGTTTCAGCTCGTTTTTGTGTTTCTTTCATTGGCTTAGTATAGTGCGTGTTGTTAAATTGGGAAGCGGCAAATTGTGCATTCGATCCGGCACGGCTCTGGTAACTCCGCTCGGTTACCCCAGATCCGAGCCGTTACCACAACTCGGATTGGACAGAGTCGACCGAGGGTGTGGTCTCCCCGGTAATTGGACGGCATGAGTACTTAGGTAAATTGGAGTTAGACAAGTGGACCCTCCCTCACACCGTAGAAGTATTGGCGACCACGGTCCTGTAAGGGACCCGTGCCTCTCAGAGTTCTCCGAGAAGCACGATCTAGATTCTGGGTGTTCATTGGAGCCGACTCTACTGCTCCACCTAGCGGTCGTGCTCGCCACCGACACCGGGCCCCAGAACAATATATCGTTTTTGGCCCTATCTATCAAAGGTGAAGAATCACTTCAAAAACTAAATAAATCACACAACTTTTTGAGATATCCTGCACACAGACAAACAGACAAACAAACAAAAAAATAAACCAATGTCACCCGCAGGGTTACCCGTATCTTGCCAAAAGGTGACCACGTGTGACTTCTTTAAGGTCACACTGAGGTGAACAGAGCTGCTATCCACCAGGAGCGACTCCTTGAGGAATATCTGCCTACGAGAGATTCCGATGAGAATCGTTCTATAGAGTAACCATGAAAAATATGCGTTTGCCTCATAACGTCACCAAATGACGTCATAATGTCTCAAGCCTGACATATCTAGAAAGCACTCATCGAGGTGTTCAATTTGAGGTATTACACAATATGGTACCTAAGATTTCAAAATTTGACCTTGGGGTCAAAATATTTCGACCTTAGGCGCTAACCATGAAGGTCAAGGCCAATCGCCACCAAAACTAATCAGCTGAGCACCAGACCATATACTACATTCCCATAAAGTTTGGAGATGATTCGATTAAAATTACTCAAAAAATAAGGGTTTTGTCGACCTCCATGATTTACCGCAAAGTGACCTTGACCTTTGACCTTGACCTTTATGTGTGCTGAAGGGTATTGTAATAATACTATGATATGTGTACCCACAAGAGTTTCCGATGAGAATTGTGCTCTACAGAGTGATATAAAGGTGAAAAATCCAATGATTACAGACAAACAAACAAAAAAAATTTACCAAGTAACAGATCTTGCAAAAACTTCGTTTTGGCAAGATAATAACAAAATCGACTCACCAATATACTTGAAAAATCTTCGATTTTGCAAGTAACAAACAGACAGAGAGGGGTGAAAACACAACCTCCTTCACCTTCGGTGGCAGAGGTAATAAGGTTCGAAGTAAAACTTCTTAAATTTACTGTAATTTGAGCACAGGGGGTTCACTGTTGACTCTCATGCCAAACCTGCACACTCATGTCAATAATTTTGCATTTGATGCGAGACAAACCATGTTTTTATCAAAGTTCGAGAAATCATACCATATCTTGGAATAACCACAGTGATCAACAACACTTTTCAAAGTCAATATCCATTTAGACTCACATATTTCACTTTTATGAAGACACTTTGCTAATCTAAACGTAACAGCAGAAAATTTGTTCTGCTTGCCACTTCCAACTCACAACCACAAACTTACCATTCTCTTGTCAATAAAGTCTCATACAGGGTCACTTCCCATTTCCCAAGTACCATACAGTTTGCAGTCCTTTTTATTGATGTGTAATATTTGTTGAAGAAATTTATGATAGAAAATTTCAATGCAGTATGGGTGGTATTGTAACAACCCTAAACCTCACAACCATTTAATAAAATGGGCATTGCCATTCGTTCTACAAGTTCACAGTGAACATCAAGAGGACGATTCATTCAAAAAGGAAAACTGTGCACTTTTTGTTTGAGATATTTGTTTCGAAATGGCCTTGTTTGAAGAACCATTGTAGTTAAGAGCACAGCCGAAGTATACATAATCAATCACAACTTCAATTTTGTCATTACCAAACATAAAATTTAGAAAATTTCGTGCTTTTCCTGTTGGAAAAAAAATGATAACTTTTGTTATGGATACTAAATTAACAGTCAAATGCCAAAGTGCACAATAATCCATCGCTGCATTTAGCGCACGCTGGAGTTCCTTGGGAGATTCAGCCATCACAATTGTATCATCAGCATAAAGCAACACATACAGCCTGAAAAAAAAAATCTTCAATATCACTATCACTCAGGAAATTATTGATATTATTCGCAAGAAAATATAAACCATTGTAATTACGACTGACAAAGTATGCAAAGTCGTTTAAATAAATGGTAAAGACAAGAGGGGACAAATTTTCACCCTGGCATACACCGTACAATACACAAAAATGAATATGATAGAGAATTACCTCTTTGTTTAACACATGACTTAGCATTCAAGTTTAACTTATAGACAGCATTGATAACCTTACCATTCAGCCCTGTTAAAACCAGTTTCTACCATTCAGCCCTGTTAAAACCAGTTTCTACCATAGAGAAGATCTTTTAACCAAATCAAACGCTTTTTTATAGTCAACAAAGGCACAGTACAACCTCTTGCGGTGGGACAACTACAAATCAACGATGGAATGAAGAAGAAATATATGGTCTACAGTACTAAATTATTCTCCAAACCCAGCCTACTAATCACCGAAGATACCATATCCCTCCATGGATGTAGGTTGATCGTCTAGCATTTATTGCCGCCGTAAACAGCTTTCCTAAACAGCTCAAAAGAGTTATACCATGGTAATTTCCTGGATCAATGGTCCTTAATTTTTATACAACGGTATTATTATACCAATGGACCAGTCACTGGGAACTATTCCTGAGTTCAATATCAAATGAAATAACCTTTAACTGTGAGTTGGATGGCAGTAACTGGGCAATTTTTGAAAAATTCATAAAGAATGCCATCGATGCCACAAGACTTGTTATTTTTGTGTTTGGGTATTAAAGACGGAAGCTCTTCAGCAGAAAAGTCACCATTAATCCATTCATTCTCAGAATGATCATTGGTCCTTGGATCAAAATTTTCATCATTAGCATATCCACCATCATTCGATTTCTGACTGAGTTTCTTAAAATGTTCAACAAAATTATCCAAAGAAAGAAAAGAAAAGTTACATCCATGATTCAATAGGAGGGATTTGGGACGGGGCATAATGTGTGAGTTTGAACCAATGAGAGCTGCCGCGTTCACATGTTGTTTGGGGAAGAAAAAAACAAAATTTGTGGCCTGAATAGCATTTGCTCGAGTTCCACGATAGCATTGTTTACATAATTGGAGACAGTCATGTTGTTAAGCGGTGCCAAGCACTCTGCTCCATTGCATTGCTTGCTGAAGCGCTTTGAATCAAGCAAGCCACTTGCGAATGGAACACATCCCCAGAGCGATATTAAGGGTATGGTATATTGTTGATGATAGACAGATGTTTTGTTTGATTGTTCAAAAAAAACTTCTTGAATGGCAAGATTAGTGACACAAGTAAGTGATGCTGCGGTTATAATTATTTTGTGAAATACCTTGGGCTGCTACGGTCAGCCGAGTACATGCAATTGATGGAACTAAAATATTACGTGAGTAGGAAAATACATTCTTCATAACATTGTTCTTACTCTGTTCTTGGAGAATTTGTAAGTGAATAAAATTGAATTTTTCCTTCTGTGCACTCGTGTGCCCGTCGAAGCTCCCAAACCACCCATCACAACCCCCGGCATTATTTTTCACCTGCTTTGTGATCTCTTCTGCATTGCTGTGAATATTCATCATTGCCTCTGAGATTTGAATGTAGATTGGATGCAATACGGTGTCGATATGGTAAGGTCCTTCCAACTGCCGATGTAGAATCAACATAGACTCTGCAACAAAGATGTGTATAATGTCATAACAAACAAATATTTATTCCTCAGCATCCAAGGAATGCGACGTTAACCATTTGGGGCTCATTCGATTGAAGTTGGGTCTAAGGTAAGTTATCTCCCAAGCCTGTAGCTCGTGAAATAAAATAATAATCCAGTGAGCATCGATGTCGTCTTTGGAAAGAAAGTGCGACGTTCATTATACACAATATGATAGTTCGAAATAATCTACTTATTACGAATGTAAATATTGGAAAATATGGGATGAAACCATTCCAAGCCAACAGGTACGCGAAAGTGCCCACACCTCCCCTCTCCCCTCACCCTCCACCCCTTTCCTCCCTCAAACTCACACCCACATCCACATATACATCATACCTCTGGGATTCATGCAGAGGAAAGACAGCTTGAGGATGTTCATGCTTAAAAAGAGAATGTTATATGAGTATCTCATTGAAGCTATCAGTGCAACAGGATGGTGCAGAGGTAGCACACTTATCCTTGCGCTGTCAAGTCGGGGTTCGATTCATTATAAACTGTTGCATTGGTGCTTAGCAGCCTGTTGCATCACAAAGCACATCATCTGTCAGATGGACGTGAAGCTGGGTGTCTTGTCTGTTATAACATTCGTTGGTGATCATCAGCGATCCCATGGCGTCTTTTTTGAAGAGTACGCAAATTATCACCAGCATCCTGAACAAATTACAATGTAATGCCCAGAACAGCTTGAGTCGACCATCAAGTGTTGCCAGCTATTTTGGGAAAGACTTGGGCCGAGCGTACATGCTCTATGAGCCGTGGCCAGCTCGAGAAGAAGGTGGGCTTAAATCGGGACATTAACGAAGTCGTTGAAGTAAGTTATTTGAAGCATTTATAAAAGTGAAAGCACCGAAGCTTTTCACATCCACTACCACCATTAGAAGTGATCAAAGAATAAAATAAAGAAGCTTTTCAAAACAAAAAGGTTAATATGTAAAATAATTAGAGTCCAGCATTCAGAGGCTATAAAAATCACTCTGGAGGGAGATGCAAGGTGTGGGGGGCATGTAATGGAGGAGCGGGTGATGGAAGGGCACGTGGAACCCACATATGCATCAACAAGCATAAATTAATAAATTATAGTATGAAGAATGGCAAATATCACGACAACAAAAAGCAAGCTTTGCAGTGTGGATAATGGCAACCCATTTCAGGTGAAAGCTGATTTGAAAGATAAAATTGAGAAAAAGAAGTGTGGCCAAATATTTTAAGATATCATTTTCATTGTGACCAAGCTCAAAAAAACAACCCATCAGGTATAAAATTGTACCTGAAGCTGAACAAGCCTTCCTCTCCACCACACCAGTCCAACACGATGGAGAAAGAGAAGTTCAATAAAAAGCCCCCTCAAAAAACCACAACAAAATACGAAATTATTGCTCGAAGCGACGGCTTTGAATTAACGACAAACGTGAGAGCTACTGCAGGCGAGGAGAGCGAAAGGAAGGAGACAGGTGGTTTGTAAATAAAACAAGCTTTACATTGTCCTTAGAGCTGAATTCCTCTGGTTGTGAACATTTGTAACATCCGCAGCTGTTATTTTTTTTTTTTTTTTTTTTTTTTTATTCCAGAGTTGTTTTACAATACGGAGCCTAAAGGCAATTCTATCAAAATTCCCACTGCGATTCGCGATTCGATCTGTCCTTACACGAGGCAGTATATTTGTTTGAGGCTTAATGAAAGCAGCGGAAGGATTTCTCGAGAAATGGCTTGGCCAGGTATATATCCAGGTAAGTGGAAAATTAGTTGAACTTTCATTTGTACAGAAAGTCGATCATGAAAGAATCCATCTCAACAGTTTGTAGTATTTACTTATTTTCTTACTCATTTTGGTCTTGACAACACATCAAGTTAGATCCGAAGACCGTTCTATGGAAGATCTCAGAATACTGCATTACTGAGCATTCTGCTGTTCTACTTGTGGCCGACCAAGGATTCCTCCAAATCGTATGGAAGAAAAGGACTTGTATGGCTGTTAATTCTAACAATTCGTCAGCACGAGCTGGCAGGAAATACACTTGAGAATGCGACATATACATTTGAGAAATATGTATACTCGTCTCTGAGCTGGCTAGCCTGGGTTTGAATTCCGACCCAGGTAGCGATAAAATGTCATCCTGCTTTTTAACGAGCAGAGCGATTCATCAGTGTGTGTCGTCAATCAGATGGATGTTCAACAGGATGTCCCATCTGCTGGCATTAGTCGATGGATGGTAAATATCACACGGTGTCCTTCACAAAAAATAGGCGATATATATAAAATTATATTGTTACGGCTGTGGAAATTCGCAATACACCATAAAGGGTCCTGAGATCAGTTATGACGATAAGTATATGTGTAGTTAGATTTCCCCACCGTTGTTTAAAGGGAATTTCCATATTCACAGGGCTGCGATCCTTTGAGATAGCCGTTTTTCTTTTCTCTATCATTATTTTGGACCAATCATCCCCCAACAACCAAATCGCCACCAACACCATCATTCCCAAACAACTACAACTCAAACACCACCACCTTCGCCTCTTTACCTCCACAACTCCACCCCGCAAACATCGCTTCACCGCCATTCTCAAACGACGCCTGCCAGCAACCAAATCTCCACCACCAACACCCTTCCAAAACCACCGCAGCAAACTCCCACCACCTTCGCCTCTTTACCTCCACAACTCCACCCTGCAAACATCGCTTCCTCGCCATTCTCAAACGACGCCCGCCAGCAACCAAATCGCCACCACCAACACCCTTCCCAAACAACTACAACTCAAACTCCCACCACCTTCGCCTTTCTACCAAACGTCGTGCCATGGGTTGTGAATGGATCCTTTCGAAGGAGAAATCGGATCAAGAATGATTCACGCCCACTTTTCTTTCATCCAATGGCTGAGCATCAGGTGGTGTAGCCCCGCCTCCCAACCCGCAGTGATCCACAAATTTGCATATGCGCTCCTCCCCTGGCCTATATAAGCGCAAGCACAATGCAGCTCGTGGCAGAGTGTGGCAGTTGCAGTGTGTGTCGGGAGAGCAGTGAGTCGGCAGTCAAGTCGGGTCTGGAGAGTGGCAGTCTGGAGTCGGTGGAGTACCAGACGGAGCTCAAAGAGGCAGACGGCGGCAGTGTCGGTGGGGCAGAGTTGGGAGACGGAGCTCGAAGCGGACGGGAAAGGCAGATGGGGGCCGATCGACGGAGAGAGCTCACCGGCCACGCCAGGGGCACGAAACCAGGCGCAGCTACGCTGACATCGCGGCTTACCCGCCATCGTGCCACGAGGGCGCGGGTAAGACCCTTTAGTCTCGTGGACCTGGCCGCTCATCCAGTTCCATGTACATTTGGTCCACGGACCTGTCTGCCACCCTTGTCTTTGGGGGTGGCTTTTTCCTTTGCTTTTGTGTAAATGCATGTGGTGGCGCCGTCTTATAAGTAGAATTGTCTAAGTGTGCGTGTGAAATAAAGACTTTATTCGATTGTAACTCTGCCTTTGCTTGCTCTCACAGTATACGTGCCTGAATTACTGTATGGTTGTAAAATACGTGCCTTGTCTGAGTGTGCAATAAATGTGCTTGTTGAACTGTTCCCCGTTTCGTTGCGTCCTTTCCCTTGTTTGAAAGTTCCATCTTGCATCACGGAAGGAATTGGTAGAGGGGTGTAAGCACCCAATAAATAATCACGTCCGTTGGGGCCGGCGATAACACCGCTCGGTTATCACTGAAGCACGGAACGGACCGCTTAAGCGGTTCGTGTCCTAGGCCGGCCAGTGGCGAGGTACGATCGCCCGGTTAACTACCCGCGCAGGTACTAAGGTAGGTCGAGTTTGGCGAACAACCCTATCCTGCGTGGGTGGCCGATTGGCATGATTGCGGTGGGGTCGAAAGACCCACGCGTGACTAGCTGCTGGCGGCAGTTCCAAGGAGGGTCACGACTGAATTGCCCGTTCCGGTGGGCGACGCAGTCGCGATTTGAGTTACGTGACCAATCGCATGCCGGGCGGACCGAAATTCGTAACAATATATACAGGGTGAGTCAAAAGTAGCACCCGATTTCCGTTTTTTCAGCTGTCAGATTCTTTCTGGGAAGTCATGTTGTTAATAATTGTCTTGCAGATTATTAATTTTCGTAATTTAATTATTTTTGATTTTGTTTTGCAGGTTATTGCTGCGAGTTTGGAAAGTTACTGAATTTGCACCAAATTGAACCACGAATTACCTTTCAATGAATAGACGTGTTGCGGCCGTGAAACATTACTACAAATGTAATGAACAACCAACGATGGCGGGACGCCGTTTGGCCCAGGAATTTCATATTAACCCAACTCAGGGAAGAAACATATGATTGATTGTCGAGAAATTTGAAGCAACAGGGTCGGTTGGTAGCCACTGCAAAGAAGTCTGGTCGTCCAAAAACAGCAACGAATGTAGCTAAGGCTGAAGAAGCCATCAGAAGACTAGAACAAAGTCCGCAAAAGTCAACTCGCCGTTTATCTGCAGAGTTGGAAGTGAGCCAATCAAGTGTTATCCGTACCCTTCACCAGAAAAAACGGAAACCTCACATTCCACACTCACTGCATGCCCTTCATGATGGAGATGACGACCGCAGTCTTCAATTTGCGGAGTTCTTAGCTAAACTTCACGAAGAGGACACAATGCCAGACAACATCTGGTGGTTAAATGAGACATGTTTTAAGCTTAATGGCACAATTAACAGACACAATTGTGTCTACTGGGCTGCTAATAACCAAAGAGTGACAGTAATTTAGTAAGGAGGTAAATTTACCTGGAGTGGCAGTTTGGGCAGCCATATCTCCATCAGGGATAATTGGACCCTTTTTCTTTGAGAGATCTGTCACTGCAGAAATTTACCTGGATATGCTGCAAACCTTCTTTTGGCCCAGGGTACAAGATCAAGACTGTTATTTCCAGCATGATGGAGCTCCACCTCATTATGGACATTATGTTCGTCAGTGGCTTGATGAAAACTTTCCCAGAAAGTGGATCGGCCGCCGTGGTCCGATCGAGTGGCCGGCACGCTCGCCAGACCTTACACCTCCAAATTTATTTCTTTGGGGGCTCATGAAAGACCTTGTTTATCGTGAAAAGCCTTGCACCATTCAGGAATTGAAGCCTCAAATAACTGCAAAGTTTGAGGAAATTGATATCGAACTCTGCAGACATGTGTGCCGCTCAAAGGTGAGAAAAGGTGGGGGCCTCTTTTTGGGGGAATAATGCTCTGGCTCCAAGCCAAAAACTGACTCCCTCGGCCCCCGGACAGAGCGGGTGGAGGGAAAGCGTGAGGGCACGCCCTCTTCGAGAAGCTTCTCCAAGAAGATCGAAGGGAGGTGGGGCTGAACATGGGGGCGGAGTGAAGGGCGGAGCCCCGGGCTATTGAAGTAGGACACGGGCGGAGCGCTTTTTGGTTGGTGCTCTGGCTCTCTTGGTCCTCTTTGTGGTGAATTAACGTGAATTGAGGGACATGACGCGGGATCACATGTTGTGCGTCTCGCGTATAAGGGGATGTCTCTGCGGCACGAGTGATTGTCCCCGGGGCATTGCTATTGACATCGGCTGTCCACTTGATGCTCGTTAACTGAAGGTTCTCATTGACTGGTGAGAATGGAGATTATATCGAACTCCGTGCTTACGCGGATTGTCTGCAATGGTTAACTGCACATGTATACGTTACTGCTTATGTACTCCTAGCTGAACCTGTATTCCCCGGTGTGCCCACAGAAGCGGCTCCAATCAAATGGAATAAAGCCTAAACTCTGAAGGTTCATCTCTCGCTCTCATTTCAATTTATTCCATTTGATTTTCTCGGCTCTCTCAACCAAAGATGGACAAGATCTACAAACCAGAGAGGTTCGACGCAGACCCGAACGCGACTGACGCAGAAATGAAATGGTCACATTGGTTCTGTTCCTTCTCACACTATCTGACCATCATCGCGGAGGGAGCTGACAAATTTGCCGCTCTCGTGAATCATGTCTCGCCCGGCGTGTACAGGCTCTTCTCGGGGTGCGACACTTACGAAGCAGCGATCGAGGTGCTGCAAGCGCTCTACGTGAAGCCCAAGAACGAGGTATACATACGACATCTTCTCAACACACGCAAGCAAGCAGCCGGGAGACAATCGATCAGTTCCTGCAAGCTCTGAATCAGCTGGGAAAAGACGGCAGCTTCCGGGCGGTAAGCGCCGAGGAACACCGAAAGGAAGCGACCCGGGAGGCATTCATCCAAGGACTCAGATCAGCCCACATACGGCAACGCTTACTAGAGAAAGCGCAACCCACTCTTGACAAGGTAGTCGATCAGGCTCGAGCGATGGATACGGCTCAGCAGCAATCCGAGTCATTTGGGACACCGATGCTGCTCATGAACGCTGCTACGATGGGAACCCAAGGAACCCCACTGGCACAGACACAGCCAGACATAGGGGATGGAGAAACACCCGAGGAGCCGGATACCCAGACCTCGTCAAACTCCTCAGCAACTGCTCCGGTTGGTAAATGCTTCTTTTGTGGGTACAAAAGGCATCCTCGTCAAAAATGTCCCGCCAGAGATGCCACATGCATGAATTGCGACAAGAAAGGGCATTATGCCAGGGTATGTAAATCTACTCTAAGGAGAAATAAACCCACTTCTGCGGCTCTCTACTCGCAAAATAAATTGACTGCAGCCTCCCGGGGAATCTATCCAAGGCTATCATCAACGTACGAATTAACGGGCATATGGCTGAGGCACTGATTGATACCGGTAGCTCTGAAAGTTTCGTCAACAGCTCGCTAGTGAAGGGCAGGAAATGGGTAATCCACCCGACTGACAATACGGTATGCATGGCCGCCACCTCACTACAATCCCGCGTACGAGGGTACTGCAATGTTGAATTGGACGTAAAAGGGTACACGCATCGGGATGTAAAGGTGCTGGTGCTTCGTGATTTGTGCGCAGACGTAATTCTGGGTCATAATGTCCTCAAGCAGCACACGAGCGTCGAAATACCCTTTGGAGGAAGCAAGCCTCGTCTAATTTTAAATGCGTTGACCACCGCGGAGGTGACGTCCCCCAGCTGTTCGCTAACTTGTCGCCGGTCTGCAAACCGATAGCGATCAAATCGCGGCGATATACCACTGCTGACATGAATTTCATCACTTCGGAAACCAAGCGATTACTGGAGGAGGGAATTATAGAACCGAGCGATTCGCCATGGCGCGCACAGGTGTTAGTAACCAGCAGTCAGAACCATAAGAAACGGATGGTTGTCGATTATTCCCAAACGGTCAATCGCTTCACCCAACTCGACGCCTACCCCTGCCGCGCATAGATGAGATGGTCGAACGCGTGGCCAATTATAAGGTATTCAGTACCATCGACTTGCGAAGCGCCTATCATCAAATTCCCATCCGAGAGGAAGACAAACCTTACACTGCATTCCAGGCAGGGCGGCGCCTCTACCAGTTCAGAAGGATACCATTCGGTGTCACGAATGGAGTAGCTTGCTTCCAACGGGTTATGGACGACATCATCTCAGATGAAAACCTCGAAGACACTTTTGTTTACGTGGATAATGTCACAGTGTGCGGTAGGGATCAGAGGGAACATGATAGGAATCTGGACAGATTCTTGAGCATTGCTAGAAAATATAATCTGACTCTCAACTACGAGAAATGCGTATTCTCGGCAAGGTCAATTGACCTTCTCGGCTACACGATAGCCGACGGCACAATTAAGCCTGATCCTGAGCGATTGCGCCCGCTCCGTGAGCTTCCACCACCTCAGGACTTGCAAACAATGCGCCGGGTGATCGGGATGTTCGCTTACTATGCAAGATGGATTTCGCAATACTCCGAGAAAATACATCCCCTAGTGCATTGCAAAAACTTTCCACCAGATGCCGCTGTCGTAAGAGCTTTCCACAATCTCAAGGATGATATCAGTAAGTCCGTGGTTTTATCGATCGACAGCTCGGTGCCCTTCGTGGTGGAGACCGACGCTTCAAATCACGCCATAGCTGCTACACTTAATCAGTCTGGGCGGCCGGTCGCGTTCTTCTCGAGAACTCTCTCTAGAAGCGAGCAGAGACACTCAGCGATAGAGAAGGAAGCGTACGCCATCGTTGAAGCGCTGCGGAAATGGAGACATTATTTACTGGGAAACCACTTCACGCTCGTTACGGACCAACGATCCGTGGCATTCATGTTTGATGGGAAAAATAACGGGAAAATTAAGAATGAAAAAATTATGAGATGGCGGATAGACCTAGCTTGCTACAGATACGACATTGTTTACCGGCCCGGGAAAGAAAACCCTGCTGCAGATACCTTCTCCCGGGTCTACAGTTCGGCAACAATCAGTCAGGCTTTGCAAGACCTCCATGTGTCTCTGTGCCACCCAGGGGTAACCAGGATGGCACATTTCGTACGCAGACAAAATCTTCCCTATTCTGTTGAAGATATTAAACAAATGAATGCTTCATGCCCTGTTTGTGCTGAACTAAAACCCAGATTCTATGGCGCGGCATCTGGCAGACTGATCAAGGCTACTTCCCCCTTCGAGAGACTAAACATCGACTTCAAAGGGCCCCTGCCGACCGAAACAGACAACAGATACATATTCACCGTTGTTGATGAATATTCAAGGTTCCCTTTCGCGTTTCCGTGCTCGGATATGACCTCGGGCACTGTCGTAAAATGTCTCTCTGACCTCTTCGCTATGTTTGGGAGACCTTCGTACATACATTCAGACAGAGGGCCGTGTTTCATGTCGGCCGGGCTAAAACAATTCCTATTAGAGCACGGCATAGCAACTAGTCGAACGACGGGTTACAACCCACAGGGAAACGGGCAGGTGGAACGGTATAATGGAGTTATTTGGAAAGCCGTAACTCTGGCGCTGAAATCGAGAGGACTGGGCCCCGAGCGATGGGAGGTTACTCTTCCCGATGCTCTGAATTCCATACGCTCTTTGCTCTGCACGTCCACAAATGCCACTCCTCACGAACGTATGTTTACTCACCAACGACGTTATGTTGACGGTCAAACGGTGCCCAACTGGCTGACCCACCCCGGTACAGTGTTCATGAAACGCCCGGTACGACAAAGCAAGTATGAACCGCTGGTGGAGGGGTCGAACTCATTGACACTAATCCAGAGTATGCTCATGTCAGGCTCCCGGATGGCAGGGAGACCACTGTGTCGGTTCGCCATCTGGCTCCCTCAGGTACTCCTCCCGCCGGTACACCACCTTCTGGCACTCCTCCTTCTGACATTTCCCCCCCAGGAACTCCGCCAGGCGACGGGGCTGCCGCGTTCCACCCGAGAGCGATCGAGGAGTCATCCCCGGCACAAGTCGAGGCTCACCAAGAGGATCGGGAGTCTCCCTCAAGTGAAACTGCCGTTTACTCCCGGAGAGGTCGACGAATAAGGCCCCCTCGACGACTCAATCTGTAAAGGGGATTATCGGCATTCTCGCTGCTCATGCTCCTATATGCCCATTATATCATATATCGATGCTCATTTCCATGCTCCTACAACTCAAAATAATCACTGCTTGGCATGTATGCTTCTGTAGATCTATTAATCCGCGTTGCTTGAAATGTATACTCCTATAGTGCTAAAGCAATCATGGTGTGTAAGATGGGCCCCTAGTTACATTTTAAAGGTGGGGAGAATGTGGTGAATTAACGTGAATTGAGGGACATGACGCGGGATCACATGTTGTGCGTCTCGCGTATAAGGGGAGGTCTCTGCGGCACGAGTGATTGTCCCCGGGGCATTGCTATTGACATCGGCTGTCCACTTGATGCTCGTTAACTGAAGGTGCTCATTGACTGGTGAGAATGGAGATTATATCGAACTCCGTGCTTACGCGGATTGTCTGCAATGGTTAACTGCACATGTATACGTTACTGCTTATGTACTCCTAGCTGAACCTGTATTCCCCGGTGTGCCCACAGAAGCGGCTCCAATCAAATGGAATAAAGCCTAAACTCTGAAGGTTCATCTCTCGCTCTCATTTCACTCTTCCTGTCTTCCGGCTCACTCGTCCTCTTCTCTTCGTGGTGGCCGCTGGCCTGGTCTTTTGTGGGGCGGTCCCAAGACCCCGCTGGCGGGACGGAGCGTCTTCCATTCCCCACACCGTGACCTCGAGCAACAACGTTTCCCCCCCCCCCCTTCTATCCGCGCTGGGATAGCGCCGGAAACTCCGTCCGTGGCGTCGAGCGGCCAACACGTGCCGGTGCGAGGCACGCCGGAGAGGACTCGCCTACCACGCCAGGGCACGGAGTCGCGGCCAGGCGCGATCATGTCAACGGACGTGGGAGAGGGACTCGATGGCCCAAAGGGAGGTCACCATTTTCTTTTCGGGGTTTTTGTATGGATCTTGTGGCGCCGTGTCTTGTAAAGTAGAATTGTGTAAGTGTTGCCGTGTGTATGCGTATTCGGTTGTAACTCTGCATCGTTTCTTTTGTTTTCTTGATATATGTGCATTTTGACTGTTTGGCTGTATATGTGTGCTCTCCGTGTGTCGTGTAAATAAAGTGCTTGCATGTTGAACTGTGCCCGTTTCGCTTCGTCTCCTTCCTTTTAATTGACCCTCCATCCTGCTTCACATAAAGGGTTCTTAGTGGGCTTAATACGCCCGATAATTAATCGCAACCGTCGAGGCCGACAATAACGCCGCTCGGTTATTACTGTAGCACGGAACGGACCGCTTAAGCAGTTCGTGTCCGGAGTCGGCCTGCGGCGAGGTACGATCGCCGGTCGACCATCCGCGCAGGTATTTAGGTAGATCGAATTTGGCAAGCAACCCTATCCTGCGCGGGTGGGCAATTGGCACGGTCGTGGTGGGGTTAAACCCCCACCCGTGACTAGCTCCCGGCGTTGGTCCGAGAGGGTCACGACAGAATTGTTCGTTCCGGTGGGCGCAGGCGGCCGCCATTAGAGTAGAGCGGCCGGTCGCACGCTGGCAGGCGCGAATTCGCAACAATATATATATATATATATATATATATATATATATATATATATATATATATATATATATATATATATATATATATATATATATATATATTAATATACAATGTTGAGGCTCGTATAAGAGTTGACATATAGAACGAAAAACAAAGAGAGCCAGAGACAAGAGGGGTAGGAGAGGGAATCACAAAACAGTGGGGAACAGAGACTTTAGTAGATCTGTGGAAGGGAGAGGGATGGGGCGGAGTACATGGGGTAAACAAGATGGGTACGACAGGGACTTTCAGGAAGGAAAACAGGGAACTTGAAGGAGGTAGGTTTGGGGTGGTTTAACGGGCGTAGAAAATATCGTGGTTTTGGATGGGTGAAGATAAGAGACGATGGTGAACAGCTGTTTTGAATACCTGGAGGAAAGAGTGGGATTGAAGAGAGTGTGGGAGTTTATTCCAAATGCAGGAAAAAATAGTAATGAAAGAGTGAAGGTGTGCAGTGATTTTTGATTTTGGTAGTTGTACCATAAGGGGGTTTCTGGCGGAGCTACGGAAATATGGGGAGGGGGGGTACAGATCGTAGTTAGAGCGGGGGCCGGGGGCAAGGCCAGACACGAGATGGTAGAATACAGAAAGACCACCGACCTGTCTGCAGTAAGAGTGAGAGACCCAGACTCAGCCTCATCGTGGGAGATATCAATGATCCTAAATGCCTTTGTTTCCACAGTGTGAAGCTGAGAAAGGTGAGAGGCATAGCAGGAGCACCAGCCCTGAGGGGAGAGCTGTTCTCCATCAGGTTGTGGATGAAAGATTTGTACGTGGTCCGGAGCTCAGGTGTGCCAAGGAAGGACTTTGCACGATGGAGGATTCCCAGTCGGCGACTGGCCTTGGAGGCCAGATTGGAAAAATGGCTTTCCCATTAAAGATCATGGCAGATAGTAAGACCCAGAAGCTTGAATGAAAGGACTTCTTCAAGAGGATTGTTGAAAAAGTCGATGGGGATGGGGTTGGGGGGGGGGTGTTCCAGAGGGTCCTTTCAGAGAGACATACATCATTTGAGGGGTTGGGAAGAGGAGGTGTGATGAGAGGAAAGAAGGAATAAGTTTGAGATATTGAAGAGTGTACTGATTGAGAGAGTGAGATATCTGCTGGGTTATAATGGAGCTCACAGATATCAAAACACCACACAGTTTGGGACAATAGAGGAGGAGATTACACTAAAGCAGAAGATAGTGGAGGTGCTAAGAGCAGATGTGGGATGAGGGGCAAGATGGGAGGGGTAAGGAGAGGGTATAATGGGTGAGGAGTTAGGAGGAGGCAGATTTAAGGAGGAGGGGTTAATTGGCACTGGAATTGGAAAAAATGGACGATTGATGGAACACCAACATGAATTGCAAACTGGGATTTAAATTTTTTTTTACGTCAGAGATGCGATTTAAGACATTACGGGAGGGATGCAATAAAGGAGAATCAAGAGAATGGAGAAAAGAAACGTTGTAACAGAGGGATGTTTTCGACACAGGATGAAGGGAAGGTCAAATAGAAAAGTCTTTTACAGAAGAAGAAGAAGAAGAAGAAGAAGAAGAAGAAGAAGAAGAAGAAGAAGAAGAAGAAGAAGAAGAAGAAGAAGAAGAAGAAGAAGAAGAAGAAGAAAAAGAAGAAGAAGAAGAAGAAGAAGAAGAAGAAGAAGAAGAAGAAGAAGAAGAAGAAGAAGAAGAAGAAGAAGAAGAAGAAGAAGAAGAAGAAGAAGAAGAAGAAGAAGAAGAAGAAGAAGAAGAAGAAGAAGAAGAAGAAGAAGAAGAAGAAGAAGAAGAAGAAGAAGAAGAAGAAGAAGAAGAAGAAGAAGAAGAAGAAGAAGAAGAAGAAGAAGAAGAAGAAGAAGAAGAAGAAGAAGAAGAAGAAGAAGAAGAAGAAGAAGAAGAAGAAGAAGAAGAAGAAGAAGAAGAAGAAGAAGAAGAAGAAGAAGAAGAAGAAGAAGAAGAAGAAGAAGAAGAAGAAGAAGAAGAAGAAGAAGAAGAAGAAGAAGAAGAAGAAGAAGAAGAAGAAGAAGAAGAAGAAGAAGAAGAAGAAGAAGAAGAAGAAGAAGAAGAAGAAGAAGAAGAAGAAGAAGAAGAAGAAGAAGAAGAAGAAGAAGAAGAAGAAGAAGAAGAAGAAGAAGAAGAAGAAGAAGAAGAAGAAGAAGAAGAAGAAGAAGAAGAAGAAGAAGAAGAAGAAGAAGAAGAAGAAGAAGAAGAAGAAGAAGAAGAAGAAGAAGAAGAAGAAGAAGAAGAAGAAGAAGAAGAAGAAGAAGAAGAAGAAGAAGAAGAAGAAGAAGAAGAAGAAGAAGAAGAAGAAGAAGAAGAAGAAGAAGAAGAAGAAGAAGAAGAAGAAGAAGAAGAAGAAGAAGAAGAAGAAGAAGAAGAAGAAGAAGAAGAAGAAGAAGAAGAAGAAGAAGAAGAAGAAGAAGAAGAAGAAGAAGAAGAAGAAGAAGAAGAAGAAGAAGAAGAAGAAGAAGAAGAAGAAGAAGAAGAAGAAGAAGAAGAAGAAGAAGAAGAAGAAGAAGAAGAAGAAGAAGAAGAAGAAGAAGAAGAAGAAGAAGAAGAAGAAGAAGAAGAAGAAGAAGAAGAAGAAGAAGAAGAAGAAGAAGAAGAAGAAGAAGAAGAAGAAGAAGAAGAAGAAGAAGAAGAAGAAGAAGAAGAAGAAGAAGAAGAAGAAGAAGAAGAAGAAGAAGAAGAAGAAGAAGAAGAAGAAGAAGAAGAAGAAGAAGAAGAAGAAGAAGAAGAAGAAGAAGAAGAAGAAGAAGAAGAAGAAGAAGAAGAAGAAGAAGAAGAAGAAGAAGAAGAAGAAGAAGAAGAAGAAGAAGAAGAAGAAGAAGAAGAAGAAGAAGAAGAAGAAGAAGAAGAAGAAGAAGAAGAAGAAGAAGAAGAAGAAGAAGAAGAAGAAGAAGAAGAAGAAGAAGAAGAAGAAGAAGAAGAAGAAGAAGTGAATTATGATGCAATGCAGAGAACCACACGTGTGAAAGAGGGAGTTGAAACATTTTAAGAGACATTTTTATTGTCCTCACCGAAGGAGAGGGAATTGCATTTGGGTCTGTTTGCTATCTTGCCAAAACGAAGTTTTTGCAAGATATGTTAGTCAGCTTGTATGCTTTTTTTTTTTTTTTTTTGTCTGTAATCTCGTATAAAAAAATTCTGCAGAGCACAGTTATCATTGGAAATTTTTGTAACTTCGCATATCAGAGGCCTATAGAGGTCCCTTTCAGTGCACAAAATTTTGAAGGTCAAGGTCAAAGGTCAAAGTCACTTTGTCACAAATCAGGGGAGTCGACGAAACCCTTATTTTTTGAGTAATTTTGATCGGATCGTCTTCAAACTTCATGAGAATATAGTTCATGGTCTGGCGCTCAGCTGATTAATTTTTGGTGGCGATTGGCCTTGACCTTCATGGTTAGCGCCTCAGGTCAAACATATTTGACCCCAAGGTCAAATTTTCAAGTTTTAGGAACCATATCGTGTAGTACCTCAAATTGAACACCTCGATGAGTGCTTTCTAGATATGTCAAGCTTAAGACATTATGACGTCATTTGGTGACGTTATGAGGCAAAGGCATATTTTTTCATGGTTACTCTGGAGAACGATTCTCATCGGAATCTCTCGTAGGCAGATATTCCTCAAAGAGTCGCTCCTGGTGGATAGCAGCTCTGTTCACCTCAGTGTGACCTTAAAGAAGTTACACGTGGTCACCTTTTGGTAAGATGTTTTTTTTTTGTTTGTTTGTTTGTTTGTTTGTCTGTCTCTGTCTCTGTCTTTGTCTGCGCAGAACTTTCATGTTTTTCTCTGCAACCGCTTGTCGGATTGATACGAAATTTTCACCATAGGAGCGACAACTCATGTAGAATGTTCCCTTGATAATTATGACACCATAGGTAACGTCGTGGTGCAGCAGCCATGATGGAAAAACTTTGGATCTCTTTATCTCTGAAACCACACCAAGGAAAAAAATTGAAACTTGGCACAGGGAAAGTACTCTTCATGGGGAATGTGTTTTTTTTATGACATCATTGGTGCTTTCATTATGATGTCATAATTGCATATATGTAGAACGCTACATCTGATCAGTATGAAGATTTTTGTGAGTCATCTCGGGATAAAATGGTCCACAGAATAAAAATTGATGATGTCATTGGTCACGTGATTTGGCAGCCCTATTGTTTTGTTTTTTTAAACCTTCAAAAATCTTCTTTTCTGAAGTGGCTGAACAGATCGAGGCAAAACTTTACACGTATGACCGCCTATCCATGAGGGACAAAAGGTTCACACAAATGATGTCATAGGTCACATGGTTTGGCAGCTATATTGGATTTATCCTGAAACCTATAAAAAAATCCTTTTCCAGAACCGCTGGACAGTTCGAGGGGAAACTTCACACAAATGTTCCACCAGCTGTGAGTGTACACGTTTGTTCAGGAATAATTGATAGTTAACATGGTTTCGCAGCCGTATTGGATTGAATAAAAAGATTGAATAATGGTTTCTCTGGAACCGCTTTATCAATCAACATGAAACTTAAAAAGTATGATCTAGATTCTAGGACACCGTCTGGTAGCGAGAATTATATAATTTTTTGATCTGGGGTCTTTTTTTTTTAAATCATGCTCACTTGGCTGTGCCTAGATGGATTGGAGGGTAAAGGAGTAGCAGCTGAAATGTGAATTACGTCCAGGTTCCTCCTGATGACGTCATCTTTGCTTTTTGCTTGTTCGGGGTCCTGCTGATGACTCCAATGCAGGACTGTACCTATTTGATCTTCCATTTGATTTGAATTGAATTTATTTTAATCCCATTCTAAGTTCAACTGAAAAATAATTTTAAAAAAACGTCATGGGTCAGGGTCAGGTGTCTGACCAAAGCGGGACGTCTTGGTACCCGATCATCACTGCCAGCAGTTATAAAGTGTCAGTTCAAGTTATGTCTCATTTATTCCGTAACATACCAGTACACATACACCACTCAAAATACACCACACAAAAGTTCTGCCGAGGGTCTGCAATCTCTGATTGCTCTTTCTTGTTCTGATTATTTTTTTAAAAACTCAGTAACATTCGGTGAAGGAAAGGTTGAAGAAAAATCCTGAAGGTGTATGGTGAATGTGGGTTGGAAAAAGTCGAAGGAAGATGTTAGAGCAGCAAAAGAGGAAGGAGGAAGAAGAGTCGTTACAATAAGTCACATGGTTACGTGGGATATAAAGGTGAGAAGGGTAAAGGTTTTTTTTTTTTTAATATGCTTTACATTTTAAGACATGAAACAGAGGGTATCGTTTGTACGAATAGGAGTGTGGAGGGAAAAGTGGTGAAAATAAAAACTGATGGTAGGAGAAAATACAAATAAGCACGATTGTGCACATCGATGGGCAGACAGGTAGGCCTCCGGGAAATCCAATATGACAAGACTGACAAAAACTCACCAAAAAGCACAAGTTTTGAAACAAAACCAGTCTAGGGACACACAGTAAACATGGAGGCAACAAAATATACAGTCAAAATGCGACAAACAACGACCGGAAACTTATCTTTGAGAAAGTCGGCAAAGACCCCTAGAGGCAAAACCAACCATCACTCAAAAACTGGAACCGGAAGTCCGAGTTATTATCGGCACCCTGGCCAAGTTCCAAATTCCTGCTCAAATCTACAGGGAGCACTACATCAGCGGCACAGTTGCACACCCAGAAAATGATACTTCCCACAGCCATATGCTGCATACAAAATGATAATAAGAATAACAACACATTGATGTCATTACAGGAAGTATTGTGCTGCATATTTCATGAAGTTTCATGTGTTATGCTCTATTTCTTGTGTTTGTAAAAATGCTGACAATGCACAAGGATAATTTAACCCACTTGCGGAATTAATTTACAAAATTACAGCATTGTCAAAAATGCCAAAAAACACACACACACACACACACACACACACACACACACACACACACACACACACACACACACACACACACACACACACACACACACACACTACTTATTCAGCTATCATTGGGTGTCTGAAGTCAAGCACCTGGCCAGCAATTATTTCATCTACCTGACCACAACCTTTTGCAAAAATGAATCTCCATTCTACTCACACCCTCTTTTTCCGTTAATTTTTCTTTGCACACTGTTTATTTTTGCTTGCCAGAGCACTTGGCAATGTGACAACAGCACAACACGCCTGGAAAAGCCCCAGCATGGCAGTGCTGAAACTCCCTGGCAAAGCAACTGCCGCAAGCGAGGTGCAATGTGGGCTGGAGCAGCTGGAAAAGAGGTGCTCAAGGGGCTGGCAGATGGACCGACACGGTGTTGCTTCAGAAGATGCTTTCGACAGATGAATGACATTTTGATTCGCAAAGAAGCTACTAGATAGACGTAGCTATTGTCATTAATAAACTCCATCACCATCCTCCGAAACTCATCTTCCTGGAAGAAGTTATTAATCATTTTGCAATGAAAATATCTCCCAGCCAAATGTATTATTTCTGATTGTTAAAGTTGCAGGCGGAGAGCAACACTGCCCCAAGCATAGAAAATTGTTAAGGAGACCCCCCCTCCCGCAAACCCCCCAAGTTACATGGAATCAAAATCGAATTTAAAAATGGCTTTCTAAAAGGAATGACCAACTGGTTTAGGCAAGGGGTTATCATTGCAACCGATTCGTCTGAAAAAAAATATTTAATTTGTCCAACAAATAGTGTGGCAGATGCCATCCTCTAACTCAAAGCAAGACATCATTCCACCCATCACGTCTTTGTTTTCATATGTCCTTTGTTGAGACATGCGTCCTGCACAACATAAAAAATGATGTCTTCAAGGCAATACTTCATGCGCCGCAGGAGGCATGCAAGATCGGTGATACATGTCAGGGGAATGGAAAACACACTAACCCGAACCTCAAAAAAACAAAATAAATGACATAATAACCATGATGATAGCTTTGCATCTTCGGTGTCATTCTAGCAGACCATAAAACATCGGACGCAACCATGCACAGATTGCGGGTGCTCTGCCTCATCGTTCTCTACTCCACAGATTATTTTCACTCCAACGTAAGCCAAGCCTGAAAACACCGCAGACTCCTTGTGCTGCCGCACAACTAAGCCGAAAGTAAATGCGTGCACAGGAGAACAAGCAGCATCGATCGTGCAACTCATGCTTGCACCGTACCCCCATAGTCTGCCTGTTTTCTCAGGGATTTTGACAAACGATGAGCAGCTATCATTCACAGCACTCCGATGCCGAGCTCTGCTTGGCTCCATGATATCTACGTCGGTAAATGCGATACTATTAAGGACCATTGCCATTTATAAAAACCACAGCAATCTCAATGCTCATTGTTTATTTAGTCCCTAGAAATACAAATTGCTGGATTCTCCAACCCAACAGAGCTTCCAGCTGATGTAATTTAGGATGAAAACAAATACTAGGACACAGTAACAAGTTGTGTACCGATCACGCCTGCATTCACATTTCTTAAATGACCCTCTATAGTCTATATTTTATTTCAAATCCAGCAGGATGGCACACTTGTCTTTTGTCTAGGTTTGATTCTCGATCCCATTATAAGCTGTCAGACTCAAGCTTCACAGGCATTGCATTAAAAGGTGTGCAATCCCTATGTTGGGATGTTATAAGCTGTGGACTGGTCCTCGAGCTTTGACTTTTGGTGAAGATTAAAGATCCCCCAGTGCCTCTCAATGAAAAGTAGGCAAGTTATCATCGGCACACTAAATAAATCCCAAATTCATACCCTAACTAACTCCACAAAGTCCGTTCCCTGGTGTTTGGTCCCCGGCATCCCATGTCACACGCCACGGACCAATGGTCCGTGGCAGAGCCTGAAACAAAGATGGGATACGTAAGAACAATAATAACATTTTCATAAAGCATCTTTCATCATGAAAACTCGTTACATTCTGAGAAGCTCTTTTTTTTTTCCTCTCTTTTTTTTTTTTCCTACAAAGCAAGGCTCATAGAAGCGCCAGGTTTTTCCGACAGTGAGGTAGTAGGGCAACAGTTGTGCACAATCAGAAAAGGAATGAACAAACAAACAAGAGAAGAAAAGAAGTGAGGGAGAGAGAGGGAGGTGGTGGAGGAGAGGAAACCCTGAAACCAGCAAGTAAGAGCGTTCAATTAGGAACTGTAATGGGGGTTATAAAGATCATGGAACAGGAAGGGGGTGACATGAGGTGGAGGTGCACTGCCTGCTTAAAGCCCTGCAGGGAAGAGTGGAAAAGAACAGCCTCTGGAATGCAGTTCCAGATATGACAGAAATAAACATGGAACAAAGGAGTTTTGAAGAAAGTAGGGGGAGAAATATGGACCAAAGGATCGCTGACTGCACACAGAAGTGTGCAGTCAGCCTGGATTTTTGCAGCTTAATAAGAAGGGGGTTAATGGAAGAACGCATGCATCCAAGAGTTACTGGGATATTGGCGTGGGGGGGGGGGGTGGAGGTTAGAGGACTGAGAAAGTGGAGGGAGAATTGGAGAAGACAAGGTCAAAAAACAATAAAACAGAGACCACTAACCTTCCTGCGATGTGAAAACAACAGATCTTGTGCTTCGGCCTCATCAGGGGAGATTTCAATAATGTTGAGAGCTTTAGATTCCATAGAATTCAAGAGAGACAGTTGTAATTCTGGAACACCAGCCCATAGGGGAGAGCAGTGCTCTGTTGAGCTATATCAAATGATTTTCCAAGGAAAAATGATGTTACAAGGTAAAAATTGGATTGATGGAGCAATCGCAGACTGTAGGTGGCTTTGGAGGCCAGTTTTGCAATGTGCAATGGTGGATTTAAGGGTGGAAACAGTGGTGACTTTCATCACCAGGCCCCCTGGGATTCTCCAGGCCCCCCTCCTCTCATACCCTTTTCCCTTTTCCTTTGCTGAACATTGTTGGCTTTGAATTCAGGTCATTGAAAATAAACTTTGAACCCTGGCAGAGAACACATTGTTGTCATGTATAAGGACCAACCTGAACGGGTAAACCACAGTGGGTTAACAAGCCGAATCACGCCTAATCACGAGATGGCATGAGCATGATCGTCGGTACAGATAATAACTAACCATTCCTTTCATGCTGTAAGGCGTATAGGCCTGCCAAGGCCGTTTCATTTGGCTGAGGAGTACAATTCTGGACGGGTCACCACTCCAACACAGGATACTCGAATGGGTTACTACTCCAGTAAGGTGGTACTCATTTTTCGGCAGGGGCTCAAACTCAAGACCCTGAGAGCTTAGGCCAGCCACCTTAACCATTAAGCCAACATCAGGCTTGCCGGTGCAAAGTGTAGATGTATTATTTCTGCCTATTAATTTATCACGTTAATGGTATATTTTTGCCACAATTGAAACATACGCACTTGGAATGTGTGCAGCCCTCCCAAACTATAAACATAAAAAAAATGATAAATTTATAATTAAATTAGAATGCAGCTCAAGACATCAAAATCCCAATTAATGTGCCACTAAATTTTATGAATCTGCTGTGTTGTAAAGCAGGTCATACAAAACATAATCAGACATCCAGGAACGATGACGGCCTTGTATGTCTCAGGCAGAAAGCTGTGCAAGCAATTCAGGATGCCAGACTGTGTCGAATGCCCAACATGTGTCAAAGGAAATTGTCCTGACCTCTCAATTGAAATTTAGGGCCTCCAAACATTGCTGAGACAAGTGCAGTATCATGCTCATAGTTGAGTGACTGAGACAGAATCCAAACTGATGGCAGATATCAGACTGACTGAAAACAAGAAAGATTTGACATCAGCAGTTATGATGAATTTCATGACATTACTTGTAATTGAAAGAAAACTCACCTGTCTGTAGTTCATAGAATCTGTTTTTATAACCGTCTTGCAGATGGAATTGATGTTTGCTAACTTCCAGGCCAATAGGAGGTGGCCAAAGGAGGACAGACTGAATAGGCAGACAAAGGAGAAGCAAAAACAGCAAAGCAGGGTTTCAGAACAAGGACACTGATGCCATGTGGGCCCAATGCTGAAGCAGGGTCAACGTTGGTTGGAACTTTCTCTTCCATCTCTGGTGAGATTGATAATAGTCCAATAGACAGTGGGTACGAGGAGGTAAGATGGAGACAGAACAGGAAGGGTTGGGTACATGAGATTTGGGGGCATACACAGAGTTTAGACATTCTGTCTCAATTTGAGCAGTGTGCAGCATTGCCTTTGAGGTGAGGGAAGATGTGGAGGGGGAGGGACATACACCAGAGATGGACTTGACAAGGTGCTACCATAACTTGGAGTAGGGAGATTGGTTGGAGAGTTTAGGCAGGAGATTTGCGTGTTCACATTTTCAGGCAAGCCTCAGGACACACAGTTATTGTGAGCCTATTTAGTCTTGACAGGAGCGAGGCTTATGAAAGACAAGGTACAGGTGACAGCTGGATTTTGGAAGTGCAACCAGGAGGGGGTTACTGGAAAAGCATGTGCATCCTCGAGTAGATAGGAAGGGTCATAGGAGTGAGAGTACAATGAGCAATGTTGGAGGATAGATGGTAGGGTAGAAGAAAGAGACTACAGACATGCCTGCGATGTAAGAGCAACATACCTTATGCTTCAGCTTCATCATGAGAGATTCCAATAGTTTTGAGAACTTTAGATTCCACAGAATCCAGGAGAGACATACATGAAGCTGGGGTGCAAGCCCAGAGCAGAGAGCAGTTTTCCAATGAGCTCCAGACAAAGGACTTGTGGACTATGAGTTGTTCTCATTTTCCAAAGAAAGACCTCAATTAACAGAGGATGCCCAGTCGGCAGCTGTCTTTAGAGGCCAGCTTTGCTTTGATATCGTCCTCAGAAAGGTCATATAATTGATTGTGAGACCTATCAGTTGAAGGGACTGAACCTCTTCGAGTGGATGACCAAGAGAATAGATAGATGGGTTAAATTTGATGATCCTTCTTGAGCAATAGGATGAGACTGATATTTTCCAGGATTGAAAGACATGTTCCGTTTTTCAAACCAGACTCTAACCATTTCCAGATAAGCAGAGAGAGAGAGAGAGAGAGAGGTGCACAAACTATCTGTCTTGCAGTGTTCATGGGAAAACTATATTACATTGTGGAGTCATCTGCAAAAAGGAAGAGCATTTTACAGATCATCAGAAAGATCATTAACATAGATGAGGAGAAAGAGTGGGCCAAACACACCACCTTGGAAAATTCCATGCCTTACATGCTTAACTAACGTTGCCCTCGGTTGGATTAGCTTACCATGTTGAGAAATCAAGCTACTTCACCACAACTGCCTCGAAACAAGATTCAGTGGATCAAGGCCTATACTCTGGAGGAAGGAGAGGACAGTTGTAGACTGGATGGGATAAAACGGTGCTCTTGTGAAAGTATTCACCGGCGGAATGAATATCACTTGCTATAAATCAGATGATAGCTCAATCCTTTTGCGAGAGGGTAGATTGCAATCCATGCTTGTTGGCCTGTGTGAACAGCCATATTCTGTGTCATTTAGGTTGCTCCCTTACAATAGCCAGAGAGATATGGGCTTTGACAAATCATTAGTCCATCCAGCTAGGAAGGAGGACATCCTAGTTGCAGAAATCTGGGTTGGGAAGTTTACAGATCGTGTCAGACCCACAGATTGCAGAAGGCCTTTGCTGCAACGTCATTGCTGGTTGTTATCCAGTTCAAACACATTAAACACCAGGAATGTTCCAACTGACTGATTAACTTGATTTTCACTTTTCATCAATGACATAACGTTATCCTATGCAAACAACTCTTTTGGTGGCCATTTCTCATGACCCGTCAGATTTATCTCCGAGAACGTTTTCCAAATTTAAGTAGTCGATCAAATACTTGCAAGGAATGTCACACTTTCGTATTTCGGCTCTCTCTTTCTCTCTATCGAGTGCAGCCTGTGGCTGCTGGTTGCATCATTGGTTGGGATATGGCTATGCCGCTGATGCAGTGCCCCCTTACCAGTACACTGGTACTCATTTTGCCGACCTCGGAAGGATGACAGGCTGAGTCAACCTCCTGGTGTATTTTACTTCAGCGGCCAACGGGGCTTGAACTCAGGACCCTAGGATCCCAAGCCGCCACCCTAACCACAAAGCCAACACCAGGCTAAACCGTATTTCAGCTTATCTGGTGCAACGTTTGATTGGCTGTTACAGCAGCTACAGACCAGGGGGAAGCTTGATAAGGTAAAACTAGCAGAAGCCCGTGGCAAAAATACCACGATAGAAAAAGAAAGGAGGCCTTTTATTCTTGTATTGGTTGAAATAGCTCAAAAAATTGGAGGTTCAATAAGGAATGTATTGAGGTGTTGGCCACTCCTGCACCTGGCCACTCAAATAAAAGAAGAGGGTAAAATGAGTTTAACAACTTGATGATTTATTCAAAACATTTGATTGGATAAACCTACTGTGGATTAAATGAAGATAGTTTTAGCCTTATGAACAAAGTACAGGCTGTCCACAAAGCCTTGTTGCCCCCAGTAAGCTGGTATAGTAAAACCAAACCGAGAGACATAACGATGTGGTTTTGATTTTTCCTTTTTGTCACATACTTCATAAAGTTTCTTGTGTTCTTCAGGACATCTCAACATGTGCACCTTGAGTGGCACTCATCACGTCTGAAGAGTAAAGAAAAAAAAAACAATCGGGAGGATTGAGGCAGACCAGCCTTGCGGCATCCAGCGCGAGTCGCCTACATATCACCCAGGTTCAATTTTTTGGTCTGATTGAAAAAATTATAATTTTCCCATAGGTTTGGATTAATGTGAAGCAACTTTTGCTTAATATATATTTTTTTCTCTCTGAGGAGTGTTTCTTTGTTTCAGGGTGGGACAGACAGACAGAGACGGCACGAGCCTATCATATTTGTACATACAGTATATACACATATGTATATGTATGTATATATATATATATATATATATATATATATATATATATATATATATATATATATATATATATATATATATATATATATATATATATTCGTGAAAAAGGATTGCATTTTCGCAAGTTAAGCATGTCCATAAAGAGGTCAAACTTTATACTCACGAATGAAGTCGTTCCACTTTGGCCCCAGGTCAGCATGGTTTGCCAGGCAGCCTTTAAGGACATTCAGGCAAAAAGCAGGGCAGGCTTGCAGTGTGGGCTCGTCTTGACACAATGGGCAATACACCATCTTGGCGTATGCATGCACACACTCCTCAGTGAGTGGCACCTAAGGCAGAAGAAACACCAGACAACACTCGAGGATTACGGTCTGTCCCCAAGAATACTCGGAGAGGAAATTGTCCTGATGATATATAAACCTCATCATCACTTGCTGAACCTGATTGGATCCATGGTGCAGATGTACAATCCGTATCACTCAGAACTAGAGTGAACCAAAACGTAACCCAGTATTGTAAAATCTGTGGATAGGTTTTCCTTACACACAATCAGGCAAAACTAGACGAGTTTTTGCAAGCTCGGGAATATAAGTTCTACCTCCAGGGCTGCAGCAGAACTCAACACTGAAGAATATCAATTTGAGTTCAGTGGTAGCTGGTTGGTGAGGATACTGAACTGACATCCCAGGAGTTGTGGATTCAAATTCAGCTGAAGACAGCAGTATTAATGATTTGGATTCCAAACTTCAGGAAGTCAAATTAGTTTCAGGAGAACTGCCACATATACTGTATCGTCGGTAAAAACCAGGCTTGTTTATTAATGATTTAATCTTCCTGCCCCCCACTGCCTGGTCCACTCACTGCAGCTGACCTTCTCTTGTTACAGGAGGTCATTCTGAATGACCATGGATTCATCCCCTTCACCTGTACTTACATTAAAAAAAAAAGGTTCCCCTCATGCATTTGGACTACATGGTGGTGTTTTGACAGGTTATACTGGTAGCAAGCAAAATGGGTGGTCCCTACAGCCATACGTTTGTGATCACCTGGGAAGTGAGTTCGGTTGAAAAAAAAAAAGTATTTGTTTTTACCTCCACCACCCAAGGAGGACGGAGGTTACATTTTCATGCCTGTCTGTGTTTTTGTCTGTCTGTCCATCTGTTTATCTTATCTGTCTGTCTGTTTGACTTTGAGCAGGATATCTCAAAAGGTTGCATACGGATTCAGATGAAATTTGGTGGGCAGGTTGGGTGTGTGATGAGGACAAATTAATTATATTGTGGTGAAGATCCCGATCCGGATACTTTATTTTTTTCATGGCCGAAATGATTCTTCACCATTGAGTGATCGGGCCAAAAACGAAATACAGGTGTTCCAAAAAGATCTGGACAACTTTGGTTGTTAATATATTTAGTGCCACAATCGACACAATGATACTCTGTATTTTATATGATACAGAAACTCATAACGTTTTCTTTTTTTCGGGTCTGGTGGATTAATGTCAAAGGAAATGTAATGGCAACTGCACAGGAGAAAGCTCAGCGTGTCGAATGGTTCATCGAGACGAGATCCAACTCACAAGTTCAGCGTATTTTTCGTACAAAGCGTGGAAGGAATCCTTGGATGAGTATCAGAGAGTAGTACAAGAGGTTTAAGGAGACTGGAAGTTGTCAGAAACAAAAAAGTACCGGTCTACCCAGTACAAGTGCAGCAGACGTTGAAAGAATGTGTGAATCATTTCAACAAAGTCCCAGAAAATCAATTTGACGTGCATCCAGAGAACTGAGAATATGAACCACCACTGTGAACAGGATTTTGCATAAAAGACTGAAATGAAGATTCCCTGAAAAAGGTCATGTTCACAGACCAAGCTTGCTTTCATGTATCAGGGAAGGTCAACCTGCACAATTTGAGGATCTGGTGCTATGAAAACCCTCACGTGGTCATTGAACACATATATGACAGTCCAAAAGTCAATATGTGTTGTGGCTCTCACTTGGTGGGTCTGTTTTTCTTGGTGGAGGACACAGTGACCTCAACAATTTACATGACCATGTTGGAAGGATTCACCTTCCCACAGAGTGAAGACCGGCAACCCGATATCATTTTTCAACAGGACAGCTCTTCTCCCTCATTGGGCCTTAATCGTTCGAGCCATAGCTTTGTCCCAGAACAAATTTGAATGCAGTTAAAGGCCCGGTCACACCTTGACGTTTTAGCCAACGTATGCCGATTTTTGAATTTTTTTTCTAAAACGCTGGCACACGTTGAATACGTTATGGGTAAGTTTTGATAACATTGAGAGCACGCTGAAAAACACTGCCATACGTCGTTGTACGTTGGCTTTAAACGTTGTACTTTTCGGTTGTCCTCAAATTTTTTCATGCTTGAAATTTCACGACGTATGCCGGCGTATAACTCACATGTTCCGCTACGCTGGCCACAAGTTGTATGCACGGTCTGCGATCATTGACAGACGTCAACACATGCTACTTGTAAGTTAATCATAAGTTGAAACACGCCGAGGTAATGTTTAGCGTACCCAAAACTTGTTTCTAACCTATGATTAACGTGTTGTTGGCACGTTACGCGATCGTTGCCACACGTCGACAGACGTTACTTTTAAGTTACTCATAGGCTGAAAGACGTTGGTATAATGGATCGTCCTTGCGTCAGCGTCCACGGCCACGGCCAGGACATTTATTTGCAGCATTCTTCAAACTTTTCTTCGGCATGACGAGGATGTTCACACTTCGATGTCTAGCTTGGCTATGATTCCAATTGTCCATCGGCAGCGTCTATCTAAAATAGTCGAGTTTGAGCGTTTTAACACGTTCAGAAGAAACGCTTCAAATTTCCAAACCCCAGCGTCAAAAAACAAAGGCGAGTGACAGCAATTTAAATCGTTCATTGTAAACAATGAAAATATCTGAGTGGTACCGTTTATAAGTCGTTGAGTGTAAAAAAAATCCAATTGTTGAGCGCAAGCGTCTACTTTCAATAGTGGAGATGCAGCTATTTAAATCGTTGAGTGGCAGCCTATGAACCTACCCGTGGACACGCGGACGCAAGGAGAATCCATCATAACCCACACCCTCCCCCTCACACTCACCTACTACTGCCAACATGAACAAACTACTACTAATACTAATACTAATACTGATACTGATACTGATACTGATACTGTTACTGCTGACATGGACATCGACTCAAAAAGGACTCGAAAACACTGTTGGGTTCCCCTTTTATGAGCAGCATTTTTATATACCAATTCCCAAAACCGCTGGGAACACGTCTTTATATGGCAGTTGTAAGTTAGAAACACATTCATTTTTTTTTTGTCGCCCGGAAGACGTCATTGGAATACATCTGCATACGTCGATGTGTGTTGGGACTACGTAAAGAATTGGTTCAAAGCACGTCAAACATAAGTTAGAAATAAGTTTCGCGTAAAAAAGACATTACCGCGACGTGTTTCGACTTATGAGTAGCTTATAAGTAGCCTTTGTGGACGTGTGTAAGCGTCCACATATCGTGTGTAAAACTTATCCCCATCACATGTGGAACGTGTGTCATACGCCGAGTACGTCGTAAAATTTTGAACATGTTTAAAATTTCTTGACGTACTCTACTTACTACGACGTATGATAGCGTACTTTAGCGTTCTACTCACGTATACCAAACTTACTCATACCGTATTTGACGTTCCCCCAACGTTTTAGACACATTTTTCTTAGGTCGGCATACGCTGGCAAGATCGCCAAGGTGTGACCGCGATGTTGTCACTTCCATTTCTACGGCAGTTATGATTCGAATCGTTGTGCGTCAGCCTTTTAATAGGCTACGTCACGACATCGTCGGCGATGCATGCAACGCGCTATGCCGAAGTTAGACTATCGTTGGGCATCAGTTGTGTAGGCCGACAACAGGTTCAGCATTCGTTGGTATAAGTTATCTATAACACAACGAAACGTTCTGTGTCCATTACTAATATGTTATGCATACAACCAACTCGTTATGAATACGTCCGAATCTTAAAAAAAAAAACATCAAAAGTTCAACGTAAGCCAGCGTTTTACATACATTTTAATACGTTGCCATCGCTGGCTAAAACGTCAAGGTGTGACCGGGCCTTAAGATAAAGTTAAGATAATGACCCATGACGTTTATTATTATTCAATTGAATTCAAAATGGGATAAAAAGAAATTAAATTCAAATCAAATGGGAGACCAAATAGGTACTCACTGACTCAGCAAGCTGGTATGGAATGAAAATTTTCCAGTTCGCTAGATTGGTCGAGATGAACCAACCGCCTGGACACCACGATCACAAGACATAACCCCCTTTGATTTTTTTCTGTGGGGGTTTTTCAAATATGTTGTCTACAGCACAAATGTGGTAAACCTGAAGGATCTTCGTTCTCGGATCAAATCTGCATAACCACTGGTGGACGCAAACATGCTGAGTCGAACATGGCAAGGACTCATGTACTGCCTAGATGTCCTGCTCGCAACAAAATGAGCTCACGTTGAAGTGTGTTGATGGTGTGTATAAAACGTTATGAGTTTCTGTATCATATAAAACAAAGGGCATCATTGTATCATTTGTGGTTCTAAATATATTAACAACCAAAGTTGTTCGGGTATTTTTGGAACACCCGCACGATATTTCAACAAGTTGTGGACGAGTTATGTCAAAACTTGGTGGATGGGTTGGATAAGTGACAAGATAAGAACAAGCGGATTAGATTCTGGTTCAGGTCCGGATCCAGATCCAGACCCAGACCATCAGAGAGATACAAAACGTAAACTGTTCAGCCTGGTGGAGGTATGCAATCCACTGAGTGCTTGTTCTAGTTCTATGAACATGCAGTAAAAACAAAATAGAATGATAGCATTCTCACCATACACATACAAGGATGCATTCACATCTCAACGAGTTCTTATTTAACATGAAGAGCAGATGGATTATTTTGTGCAAAGTTTTACCGTAATGATACTCAAAGGTGCATTCGATAGTAGACAGGGAGCAGGGGAGAGAAACACTCGGAAATGGAACATATTGGGAAATAAATTCACTCAATTCAGCCCGCGTGGAAACGCTATAATCCATCGCGTAATGTACCCCCAAGTTTGCATTCAATGCATATATTCCAGCTTCTCTTCCCACGCTGGTAATTAAATATTTAACGAAGAAAGCAGAAACTATTCAAACACATCTGGGTGTAACTACACCAAATATCCATTGTGATTCTTCATACATTCAGCACGAGAGATATCACACAAGGTTTGAAGCCATCTGCTCTCAGTGAAAATTAATTACATCATATGCAATGGTGTGCAGGATGTTTTGTAATATGTATGCAAATCCGTAATACCCAGAATTCAGTTGGTGGGTGAGAAATCATGTGGTTGGTTTCCAGAAGCATTTTTTAATTTTATTTTATTTTTACATTGACATGGAGGAAGGAGATTGTGCAGAAATCACATTAGGAGATATCAATGCATACTTAAACATGAATTACAACATAATTAGTAGAGATAAAGGACAAACAGATATTGCATGTATACATATCTAATATATAAAGCTCATTCTAACCACTAAATCACTGATTCAGACTGACCATCCATCCATCCATCCATCCATCAGGACCATACTCTGTACAGAGCATTTGTGCTGCCAAAGCAGTCTCCTGGACTAGTTGGCACAATCCGGGACGGGTCGCCACTCCAACACAGGATGCTCGAATGGCTCAATTATCCTAGCAAGCCGGTACTCATTTGCCGACCTGGGAAGGATGACAGGCTGAGTCAACCCCACCTGATATTAATTCAACGTGAGAAGGATTTGAACTCAGGACCCGAGGATCACAAACCTGCCACCCGAACAATTAAGGCTTAAGCCAACACCAGACATATTACACGAACTGATTGAATGACTGATATTAAAGTACAGTCCCTTCTGGGTGATGTAGTATGCTGAAATTTTACTTGCCGATGGATGTCGAAACTGATACACCGGGAAAACTTACAGAACTATCGGAAAGCATCTATAAATGAAAATATAAATAAATGAAAAAAAAAAAACAGAAAAAATGGAGGTGAGCGACCCGAGACATTGAGGAAGCATGGTAATTTTGTCTGCTGATGGATATTGAAGCTGATACAACAGAAAAAAAATCACAGAACCATCGGAAAACATCAGTAAATGAAAACATTAATAAAAAAATAAAAAAACGAAAAGAGCAATCAGAGATTGCAGACCCTGGCCAGGACTTTTGTGTGGTGTTTGTGTACCGGTGTGTTACGTAATTAATAAGACACATAACTAGAACTGCCACTTTATAACTGTTGGCATTGACGACCGGGTACCAAGACGTCCCACTTTGATGCAACCCCGCTTTGAACGGACACTTGACCCTGACCAATGACGTTTATTATTATTATTCAATTGAATTTAGAATGGGATAAAAATAAATTTAATTCAAATCAAGGGGAAGACCAAATAGCTACAGTCCTGCATTGGAGTAATCAGTAGAAACCTGGACAAGCAAAAAGCAAAGATGAAGTCATCAGGAGGAACCTGGATAGGATATCATGTTTCAGCAGCTACTCCTCTACCCTCAAACCCATCCCGAAACAGCCAAGTGACCTTATTCGAAAATAAAATAAAATTAAAAATAACCGGGATTCAAAAAATTAAATAATTCTGGCTGCCACACCACAAGTCCGATCAGGTTGAAATTTAAAACATACTAGACGACCTGTAAACCCGTTGGGTTCCCGTTGTGACAGCGGTTGATAAAAAAGTCATTTCAAAAAAAAAAAAAAAAGATAGCTCCAGCGAACTATACCACGCTGAGGTTGTTTGCATTGATCAAATACTCCCGAAGAGTACTTCAATGAATTGGGAATTGTTTTTTTAATATTTTTTTTCTGTTGCCCGATTTCAACGAAACTTGATATTGCACGTCAATGTGAAAAAACAAAACGGAGAAAAGAAAGTTGAAGAAATTATTGTACGTAATATTCTAAACACAATTTTATTTATTAACTAAACGACCCGTGAACCCGTTGGGTCCCCATTGTGACAGCGGTTGATTAAAAAAAAAAATCATTTCAAAAATAAAAAAATAAAAAAGATAGCTCCAGCAAACTATACCACTGAGGTTGTTTGAATTGATCAAATTCTCCTGAACAGTACTGGACTGAATCGGGAATTTATTTTTTAATAATTTTTGAATTGCCCGATTTGAACGAAACTTGATACTGCATACCGCAGGATAATGGTGAGTAAGGTGGGCTGAATTTTTTTGCGCTGCCATGTACCGTTTTGGCTGTATTTCGGGAACATACATACATACATACATACATATATACAAGACGAGAGTTTTAGTAATATTGTTACGGTTGTGGAAATTTACAGATCACCATTCAGGTTCCCCGAATATCAGTTATGTCGATAAGTGTGTGTTCCAGGTTAGATTTCCCCACCGATGTATAACGGGCATTGTTCGTGCGCCGGGCTGTGAACCTTTGAGGTAGTGTTATTCTTTTCTGTCTTTTATTTTAAACAAACATCTCCTCACCATCTTCTCCACAAACCGCCATCATTTCCTCACCATCTTCTCCACAACCGCCAACATCTCACCATCTTCTCCACAAACTGCCATCATCTCCTCACCATCTTCTCCACAACCACCATTATCTCCTCACCAACTTCACCACAACCGCGTGAAGCCGGTGATTCCAAACACATCCGCGTGAAGATGGTGATTCCTAACATGGCCACGTTTGACGGCAAGATCGGATCAAAACGGCGAAAGGGGCGGAGCCAGCCAGGGATGAAGGGTCGAAGGTGAAGGAGCCAAGCCCCGGGGGCTATAAAGGGCCGCGTTCGCTCGCCGACAAGGTAGTTGAGCGGTTGAAGAGACACCGAGTCGTCACCAAAGGAGAATGGGTTGGAGAACGAGTTGCAGAATAAGTTGGAGAACAAGGTGGAGTCGGGAAGAGCACTTGGAGAAGAGCGTTTGGAGAGAGCGTTCGAGTTTGCGCTGCGCTGGTGTGGTGGAGTTGCAGTTGGTGTGGGGAGCTGGAGAGTTCAGAGTTTGGAGTGCGGGTAGAGACACCGAGGGTCGCCGAACCAGGACCTAGCGAGTCACTTCAAGAGGGTGGCCAGGTAGCCCGCTCGGTCTCTCAGAGCCCCTTCGGTCATCCCAGCTCCGAGCTAATTATAAAGGCTCATGAGCCCAGTTCTTCCTTTCTTTCTTGGGTTTTGCATGAAAGTCTGTGGCGCCTTGTCCATAAGTAACAAACTGATTAAGTGCATGTACATTCCATAATAGACATCGGCTGTAGGTTTTTGCTCATGTCTTTTTCCCCATCCCCCCCCCCCCCCATTCATTGCATTGCTTGTATGCCTGTGTTGAAATAAATGTCCCCATTTTTGAATGTCACCTGCTCGTTGCGTCCCTTCCTACATTGACTGCCATGGAGCGTTCGGAATAATTAGCTGGCTGATTATAAGCCGATAAAATGTACATCTGGTCCGGCGGGGCTTGGTGATATAAAACCGCTCGGCAATCGCATACGGAACGAGCTGCTTAAGCGGCTCGTTTTTGTGCAGGTCCCGTTGAGGTATAAACTCCCGGCATTTTTGTCCGCGCGAATAATTAGGTACATCGACAATTCGGCGATCGACCCTGTAGCGTGTGGACAGAAGAGTTGGCTGGTTTATGATGTGTTAAAACACCCGTAGCTGGGTTTCGGCGTTGATGCGGAAGCTGCGACTAGATTGCCACGTTCGGTGGGCAGGCGCGGCCGCAATCGGGCTAAAGGCGGTCGTCCGCACGCCGGAGTGGTGAAAATCTACAACAATATATAGATGAATACAGAAGTATTAGATCAAAATGGCGATGTTTATTTTATGCTTAAAAATAAATCGTTATTTGTTTATACTAAATGTTTGACATTCTTCAATAAATTATTTCAAGAAAAAAAAAAAGATAGCTCCAGCGAACTATACCACTGAGGTTGTTTACATTGATCAAATACTCCCGAAGAGTACTTGACTGAATCGGGAATTGATTTTTTAATAATTTTTTTCGTTGCCCGATTTGAACGAAACTGGATACTGCACACCGCAGGAGAATGATGAGTCAGGTGGCACTAAAAATTTTGCACTATTGTGTACCGTTTTGGCTGTATTTCGGGAACATACATACATGCATACATACATACATACATACATACATATATATATTAATATATGCCTGGTGTTGGCTTGGGATCCTAGGGTCCTGAGTTCAAATCCTGCTCAGCTGTTGCATTAACACCAGGTGGGGTTGACTCTGCCTGTCATCCTTCCGAGGTTGGCAAAATGAGTGCCAGCATGCTGGTATACTGTGTCGGAGTGGCGACCCATCCAGGATTGTTCCCAATAGCCAAGGAGACTGCTTCGGTGGCACCAACGCTCTGCACAGAGTATGGTCCGAATGGATGGATGGATATTAATATATATATATATATATATATATATATATATATATATATATATATAT
>NC_140965.1:87636489-87641489 GCF_056783735.1 Eptatretus burgeri
GTTTCACGGAAACTAAATTGTTGTATTTACCATCACGATCTTTACTTGGATTTAATTACTGAGTTTGGCCCAGTCCCCCTCGGGAAGACATTGATTATTTAACTTGCATCCCCAAAGAGAAGTTCCCCGCATTATACCTAGTTGCCTGTGCTGGTTCTGAACACAGGTACTTGGACCACAAACTCCATCCACATCATGTGAACACAAATGTTCGCCCCAGTAATTGTTTTTCTTTACGATAGTTTTGATCGGCAACAGGAAAAGCCTTAAACTGATAGCAGCGAACTCTACGCGGGTTGTTTGCGCTTTTTGCGCATTTTACGCATTTGCAGGACACTTCTGGTTGGGAGAGCGTGTGGACGCGATTTGCCTGACAATGATAGCCGGGAAGATGAGGAGGGGTGGGAGAAGAGCGGGATTGAAGCTTCAGCCTCCGGTCGAGGCTGAGCTGTCACGAAGCCTCCACGACATAATTGCCAGATTATGTTTAACTTGATGATTGGACAAGGTGTATTTGCACCAAAATGCGGGTTCACATGTCACGATGTTTTTTTTTTGTAATTAATGTCTTGGCATGTACGGGGATGGCAATTTTGCTCGAAATTGATTTTCTCCAGGTCCAAACGCTGCAAGTCAAGTGTGTCCTAATCAGCGTGGCTTTGTTCCGCCACAAAAAGGGACTGCGGCTCGTACAATTAAACTCAGTTTTCGTATCATTTCCCCACAAAGGGCCAAAAATGCAAGGGCTTTGTATCGGCTGAATAATCGCCACTCTATCGACACATTGGAAGGAACAATCAATCAGGAGTAGTCGCAAAAGAGAGATGTCCATCATCTTCCCGGCATTCCAAATGATGAACTTGACTCTGTTGTCCCTTAATTGCATCACTCTTTATTGGGGGTGATCTCTAATAATAATAATAATAATAATAATAATAATAATAATAAAAAATCCTGCAATCGATGATGCCTGACATATCACTGGTGCAAGCAACAGTTCAAGAGTTGTTCGTGCTGAGTGTGCTCTTCCAGCTTGTGGAGGACTTAGGCATGGTGCAAGCATAAAAGTGGGAAGCGCACCGTCATGGCAAGACTTGCCCGCAGAAACGTAGCTTCAATAACTCTTCATTAGCGTCCAGAAAAAAAGTCGGATCGCAATTGCCATTTTATTCACTTTCCAGCTAACTCTTTTATCCGTTTCAAGATGAAACGGGTACAAAGGAATGGAGAAGATAAGGGAGACCGAGGAAATATTGAGTGTGTGGGACCTGAGCATGTTTAGCTGTGCTCAGCCGTAGGACACTTTGTCCGCTCCTTGCAGCACGCTGCACGCTTTCAGGAGATAATCTTACCACAGCAGATTCAAAGCAGCCACTGCCTTTGCCTTATTTCATTAACCGAGCAAATAATCCATCACCCATTGCCCTTTATCAATCATCCTCCATCTATTGCCAATGCTCCATTCATGTCCATCGTACATCCATCGTTCATTCTTCAAGCATCATCCTCCATCAACCGCTCTCCATCTACCATACATTCATTCGTTCTCTATACGTCTTCCATCCATCACCATAGATCACCAACACATCAGCATTCCAATTAACAGCTCCGGAGCAGTCTCATTTGGGATTCCATGCCTGACATTTTCGGGAAGGGGAATGCGATGCATTTCACAAATGGGCCCGACGAGCAGGGAGCGATGAATCGTATTTACCCTTGGTGTTTGTCAATGTGTGGCAATGGGTTGGCTCGGAGGTAGTCTACTGAAACATCTCCTTAATAGCATTGCCCGTTTACATTATTCTTACCTGTGCAAAAGGAAACAGCACATAATACCATTTCTTTATATATTTATTTCTCTTTTGCAAAGAGGGCTTCGGAAAATGGCCAAGGAACCCGCGGGTGACTACAGCGTTTTTTGCAGTGAAATGTGTTTTTAGGTGCTGACTCTGCTAAGCCCCCCCCCCAACCCCTAGGGGTACCTTTTCAGCAGGAGATTGGCACGAGTCTCTGTTACTCAATGCTCTTAACCTGCTATGCTTTCTCCTGGTCTCAGGACCATGGGTGGTATGCTAGTCCCATTGGCCATATCATCAGCATCATCATTGGTGCAACAATGGGTCACCAATAAGAAATCTCATAAACAATAATTCAAACAAGGCATCATGTTTTACAATAATATACTCACATAGAAACCTTTTCCTCGACTTTAAAGCCTTGACACCTGCAGTTTTATATGTAACCCCCCCTGCCACACCCCCCCCCCCAATCTGCTATCCAATCCCTCCAGCCAAGCTCTTGTGAGCAGGTGTAACCCCTGGCAAGACGAGGCCATGGCTCCTCAAACAACCTTTCAACCACACGAAAGCTTGTTGTCAGCAATGATGCATCATATTAAAGGTTGGCTTTCATTTCCACTCTAAAATATTCTCTTTTATCATTTATCTTACCACAACAAGCTCCCGAAACAACTTGCCAAATTTGCTCACACTAGCACAAACCAATGGATGTCTCTGATGCAGCATAATTGCCATTTACAAAAAGAGCCAATCAGGCTCAGTTGGTACTTACATTGTCTACTAAACACGTCGTTTAACAGAAACATTCATGACCGAAAAGGAGGCAAAAGGAAAATGCTCTCTGTAATCATGTAGTGCAAGTGGTCATCTATTATGGTGTATGCAAACGGGGTTGAATTTCTACCCACCCCATACCTTACTCTTCCATTACTCCAATTTCCTTCAAAACTTACATCCCTTCTCTCCACCACGTCCCCCAGCCCCATTGGCACATTCACCTCCTTTATTTCTCTATCATCATCCTTCCTTCTATTTTTTTCTCTATCTTGCCCTTCGTAGTCTGTCTGTCTGTCTGTCTGTCTGTCTCTCTCTCCTCCACCGGTACCCCCCCTCCGATGCATATGTATTATACATCAGGCCCCTTATAAGTGCCCCACCATAATGTGACATTGGTCGAAATGTCCTAGATACGAGTAATAAATCCACAAATTAACGAAAGGAAAAGCCAATCAGACTGGCAGACAGAAAAGACCCAGACAAACGTCTCACAAACTTGTGTATTTGTCTTAGTGCTGTTTGGGAGAAAGTTTGTAATTGAGGCGTGAGGTTGGGAAAGGTGTGTCTCATACGCAGTTCTCTGTACCTGTAAACTTCTTCCAGGCAAACAAGCCTTTCATGTTGGCCTCATTTTATTTTATTCTTTTCATAAACCTGTCCCCACGAGAAGAAATGTATTCAAACTGTTAACAGCTTTGTACCACTGTGCTGAAATCTCGACTTTAAAAAACATAATAATAGGAAGTTTCTTGCACTGTAGGCCTACCTGTCCATCAGTAAGCATGAGTTTTATCCTTTTTCATAACATTGTTTTGTCTCAAATCCCTCCCATGCTGCAACTTCGCTTCTGGAATTGTCAGACTTTAAAATTTATCAAGGATGAATCACAGAAGATCATCGCAAGATCAGCATATTGAAGAAGCCCGAGGTGAGCAGGTAGTTAAGACTAAAATTGGTTGTTTTGTCCAATCAAGTTAAAAGAGCACTTCAAAGAAAGTCAGCACCTTTCACGTTTACAAATTTCTAATTATGTTTATTGGATCTACCAATTTCCATTTACTTGGATGTTTTTTAAACATCACAAACACAATAAGTCAGAAATGTCATTGTGCACCGAACAGAATGCTTGTTTTTTTATAGCTCGACTATTACATTGACCACCACACCTGATTAAGACCCTTCTTGGTCTAGAGCCACCTTGGAAGCCTCATGGATTTTCTTTTTTCCTGTTTTGTTCATTGAGTGCTTGAACGTATCAAACAGTGCTATTTTTTTTTTGGAGACAGCTTTAGAAGCATCCAACAAAGAAGCATATTTACAATTAAGTAGCTCTCAGATCAAATATTGGATATAAAACACAGTGAGGTCATCAGAACCTTTGTGACATCTTTCCTGTGCATTGATTTTTAAAATAATGACATTACAAAGTAATAAAATTACAATCAGTCATAAAAGTTAAAAAAAAGAGGGAAAAAATCAGCAGAAGGCTTCGTCTGATATCAAGTAACCTTGAAATGTAATTGCTTTATCAGGGGGTTTGGCTAAAAGTGTGAGGTCTTAAAATATACCCTTAAGCAGGAAAGTATTCACACGGTGATATGTGGCATGTCAACACCTTTGTATGTGCATCAAGGAGCTGTGGAGTTAACCACTTGAAAGGGGAAAACACACACACACACACACACACACACACACACACACACACACACACACACACACACACACACACACACACACACACACACACACACACACCAAGTAACCAAATCTTTGAAAGCAGAACATGCTCAGCCTCACAAGGCTCTCAAATTCCTTGTACACTCAGAAAAGCATATCATGTCCATGTACCTATTCCACAGCTTAAAGCTCTCAATCTTCTGCAACACTGTCTTGTACTCAACAAACCAGCCAAACATGATGTGGTGTTTTGGCCTCGTGAAAAGCTTAAAATCAGTGTCTCCAACACACTCCCATCGACAGTTAGACATCCTCACCATATTGCCAACCAGTGCTTCTGGCCCTTGGAATACTTGTACATTATGGTATACCCTGCGTTACAAATGGGATTACACAAAACCTTTTTCAACAAGTTCGGTAAATACTCTTGCATGCTTTCATTTCAATGAAAAACGCAAAAACAACTTGAACAATACAGAAACTTCCAGTGTCATTGATATCTCTTTCCCAGGGGTCTAATGAGGGTGGCCCATGCAGTGTCCAGAAAGCAAGACCGCATCAAAATTGTAATCGAACCGCAGTGCTCGGGCTGAATTTACTGCAAATAAAGTGGAAAGGTGGAATAACCAGCGTACAAATGAAAGGATGCCCTCAGGTTTTGGGAACGTGTGAAAACTTTTAATGTCATAAAGAAGAATGAATTACCTGCACGCGGACATCCCGAGGAGACTGCCTTGTGTCTATGAT
>NC_140965.1:87646489-87658989 GCF_056783735.1 Eptatretus burgeri
ATGACTACTCATTCAAGTAAGCCCCACTGAAAGGCAGCGGCCATATTTCAAATGTCGATCTGAACATTCCTTAAATACTTCGGCAGTTAACCTTTTCCCAGAAAGAATAGCTCTCTGCAATGCGATGTTAAGTCACCCTGACCTATGGCATTCTAAGCAACCCCCGTGTATGCGTCTATCCTCCATTATCTCAGCGCATCACAATGTCCTCAAGTCAGCCATTGGCACAAAGAATTCAAGTGCAGTTGCTTGTTTTGTTAATAAGATGTTGTATATTTGTTAAATGTATTCAGAAGAAATGTGGTACCATCGGACCTCACACCTTATAAAGAGAACAGGAGGAGAGGAAGAATAATTCAGTGTCGGTATCATATTAGAACAACTGAATGCAAAATTCCATTTGGACGTTGTTGAATATGACTTCCTTGTAATGGTGCCCACTGCGCCGCCTGGGTCAACACCAAAAATGCGAATTGGATGATTTTCACATGTTGTATCCATTGGAAACGATTTTGTGTGAACCGTAAATATTACCGGTCATAATAGTCTGCATAGGCCTCAACAATGAGCTAACAATTTCAAAAGCCTTCAGTGGGGGGAAAAAATGGCCTGATGCAGAAGAAAATGGATAATCATCTTTCGATGTACTCAAAGCAGGTCCAAACAACACAGAAAATTTTGTGTCGAAAACAGGAAGTCATACAATCATATCGTTGATGTAGATGTGTGCAAGATAGGAAACATGGAGCCTGCAGTGTGAAGCTGAGAGAAACTGCCTGGGGAATTTTATTATTATTATTATTATTATTGTTATTATAATTTTTAAACAACCCTTTTGGTTGCATCATTGCAAAGACGATTCCGAAACCCGCCATGTTGAGCCGTGAGCACACACGCTGTAGTTCAGGTGTTGTTAGAAATATAAGAACATACATGTGCTATGTCAGCCAAGGGTATAACACCAGGCATTTTACACAACCAATGAACTATTCCCAACATGTTACCAAACAGCCCTGATTATTACAAAGATCTGAGCAACAGGTAACAGGAGCGAGTTTGGCTGCAATGGAAAGAGAGAGAGAGAGAGAGAGAGAGAGAGAGAGAGAGAGAGAGAGAGAGAGAGAGAGAGAGAGAGAGAGAGAGAGAGAGAGAGAGACAGTGAGAGAGAGTGAGAGACAGTGAGAGAGAGTGAGAGAGAAACAGAGAGAAACAGAGAGAAACAGAGAGAAACAGAGAGAAACAGAGAGAGAGAGAGAGAGAGAGAGAGAGAGAGAGAGAGAGAGAGAGAGAGAGAGAGAGAGAGAGAGAGAGAGAGAGAGAGAGAGAGAGAGAGAGAGAGAGAGAGAGAGAGAGAATGAAATGTGAAGACTTGTAATACCAAACATGGTGCCACAATTTGGTTAAAGTCCTCCTTATTACTTGGATGGGCCACTCCTAAAAATAAATAAAAACAAGCTCAAATGAGCTAAGATCCTCGTCCTCTTAATGATGACGTCATAAAAACGAATATGACGTCATTGTGATGTATCAGGTTTGCGATAAATTATCTGTGCTAATGCCCGGCTTGATTCCCGCAAACAAAATTCAAACAGCTTGCCTAGTTTCGGAGATAATGGTATCGGCGATTTCCATTAGCGGCGATATTATGACATCAACTTTTTTTCTCGGAAGAATTTCCAAAATCAGAGATGGTTCCTGCCTGCGCGTGGGCTTTCTGCGTATACATGGCAAGTTTCACGAAGATCCGATAAAAACTCTGGGTTGTGAAACAAATAATGTCAAAAAATAGGAATGATGTCATAAAAATTGATATGACGTCATAGTGATGTATCATATGTGCGGTTATTAATCTCTGCTAACGCCCTGTTCGATTCCCGCAAACATAATTCAAAAAGCTTGCCGAGTTTGAGATAATTTTTTAGGCGATTTCCATTAGGGGAGATATTTTGACATCATAACTTTTTTTTTCTTGGAGGAATTTTCAAAATCGGAGATGGTTACTGTCTGTGCAGGGTATTTTTACATATAACCGCCAAGTTTCAGATGAAAACTGAAGGCTGTGAAACAAAAAAGTCCACAAGAACAACAACGTGAGCAAGACTTCGAGATCCTCCACGAGGATCTAAAAACCTTCAAACACCTCATGGGACCATGATTTCGGGAAATATAACTGTTGGGGGGGTCGGGGGGGGGGTAGTAGTGGGGAGGGAATAGGTCGAGGGTAAAATGTGCTTTTCCTCTATTTTCTAACACACGGGCCTTCAAATCGGCAACACCCCAATGCCTCAGGATAACATATTATCATAGAGCTGTTTTCAAAAAGAAAGAAAGTGTGGACATTATATTTCATCACTTCCGGACATTTATCATGCAGTGCAAGTGGCCATAATTTTTCACTCTCTCGCGATGTCGTATTTCAGCCGAGCTAGTCCGTTATCCCTCTCCAAGTTTACCGACGACGTACTTCATGGACAATCGAACAATACCAGCTGTCGAGTCACAAATCACGGTCTGACCATTTACCACGAACAGGCCCCTCTTGCACACAGATGTTCAACCTCTCTGCACTCTTTCATTCCATCCCGATGAAACGTCCTTGTCGTAGACATTAAAATAAATTATATATTCATTCTTCGAAAGGAGCCATCACCGACATTCAATAAAATGCAATGGATTGTGTTTAAAATGACCTTCCTTGGGACCATCAAAGCCTTACATGCAGGAATCTAACAGCCATTGTCTTACCAAAGGCCGCGGCACGCCGAAATGTCATGGCAACCTTCCGGTTGCAAAAATGCTCACATCTTGGAACCTTGTCAATGCAAAGTTTGTCTTACCTTGATAAAGCCGTCGAGAGCAATCAGGACAGGAGCCAAAAACACGTTCCCAATGCAATACCTGTCGTCCGAGAATAGGTCGATGTACCACCTCCGAAGGCTTTGCCATTCTCAATGACATGGTGAAGCAGTTTGGCAAAAACGACATCGTGATTGTTATTGCGATGATGTGTAAGGATCACTTTGGTGATCAGTTATCAAAAATATTCATTGCAATCTTTGATATCTTCTGCATGATCGGCTTTCACATCAATTTACCTTTTCAACACGATGCACATGCATTTCAGAGGTAATCAAGTACACTTTTGGCAATTAGGATTTACATTCATGAAGAGCTTATCAACAGAGACGACTTTGATGAACACTGACTGCCAGTGGAATAAAGGACTAATGAGTCACATGGAATTAGACAGACGAGTGATCGGACACAGTTACAGGTCATAAAGCAATGTGAGACTTGACACAAGGCAGAGATTGCATCTAGAAAGATGGTGTGGAGGGATAAGTAATTATAGCCCGAGTTATAAATGTCTGAAGTACAGGTTATTGAATTATTTCTTGCTGTGTCTGCACAACAGACATTCGCAAGAATAAAAGATCATTTGTGTTGAAAAGCCTTTGCACATATTCCTCAAAAGTGAATTTTTTCTTTTCTTCTTCTTTAATGATCCCAATTCGTACCTTGTGGGGTTGACCAGGTAGAGTGATCCTGGTCAAAGTTTTTGTGGAACCGGCTGGCCAGGCCTGATATAATCGACTGTGGCAGGATTTTTTGACCTAGACACCACGAGGTCATTAACGTCCACCAACAATGGTCCTCCGGCTTAACGTACTTCCAGTGAAAGACACACACGTTGGTGCCTCGCCCTGCACGTGAAACATCAGGGTGACAGTTCATAGCTAGGTCGAGATTCAAACCCAAGCGAGACGGTTCAGAGATGAGTGCGCATACCTCCAGGCTCTATTTTCTCTGCCAGCAAATTTAAAAGTTTGACTTCATGAAAACTTTATCCAAAGCCAATCAAACGAAGAATCTCAAGAGTCTACTTCCAAGAATGATGAAGATGGTATCAGGATCATCACTGTAATTTCCTTTTTTTGGTCACGACCTTCTCGTGAAGACAAAGTGATTTCTTTGTATGGTGAGAACTTTCTGAATTGCTATCCTTGCCATTGACCATGTTTCAATGATAATTTTCATCCCGGCTGTCAATCTCTGTGTCTCTACACTGCCAAAAAAAAAAAAAAAATTCTTTTTAAGAAAATATTTTCCAAAAATAAGAAAACCATGAGAAAATCTTTCCAGCCACAAGAAAACTTTTCTTATTTTAAGAAAATATTCTCTTAAGAAAATTATTATTGGCATTGCACAGCCTGAAACATGATACCAATGTGTAACGCAAAATTTTTTGAAAAAATTCTCGCTCAAAAGCATCTGACATTTTAATGGTTTATAAGCACATCAAACCTCTACAAATATACATCAACAAAATATCCCTTACCTTCCAAGATGATTACACATTTCACAAAGTCTCATGAGCGAGCCAAAGGCCCAGTTGTTAGAAACAGGAAGGTACTCGCATGGCTGAGCAGTTTAAATGAGCACTTACTGTCCAAAGCATCAGCTCACCTTTCAGTCTGAAAGATACCTGGGAATAGTTTGCGTCGAGCAAGTAGGAAAGTGGAGTACGAGCAAACGGGAGAACCGACATCACGGTTTTTTGAATGGATCGCGTGCTTTGAAATGTTGCAGCACCGCTTTATAAATCATCAACCTCATCAAATTTATGCAAAAAAGCAAGTTTCGAGATGATTTATCATCCTGCACAAGGCCAAAAGGAAAATAATCACAAAGGGAAACAATTACAGCACTTCCACTTGTTGGTCACGGAATGTCGAAATATGTTTGAGTAGAAGCGTACACTTTCACCAGGTGTGCAAAGCGAAGTTATTACCAAACATTTGCTCATCAGCACACACGTTCCTTACACTAAGCCTTGTCATAGCTCTTTGATATAGCCAGGTACAGCTGAGTGCTGCCTTGCAAAACACCTGGCTAAAAAGCGTGATCAGGGTCATTCGACTTTGATAATCTGGTTTGCCAAGAAACCGAAACATAGGAGGAGGCCATTTGGTCCTTCATTCCTGTGCAATATCCACAACATCGCACTCTCATGTACACAGCCAGAAGTGCTAATTATACAACCAAGTTCAATAAATGAAATAACTTCGACAGGATACAGACACTCAATGGCGGACTCTTTTGGACTATGTTAATCATTTCAGCTACGATTAATCAAGATTCTCCTCCACAGCTGGCCAGCAAAACTGGACGGAATCTGGCTAACTGTTGGTACAACTAGCAGTATGCCTCGACAGATTGCGTCTGGGTTTTCTGGCTACCTTTTTCTGGCTTTCTGGCTTTCGGAAAGTTCAACTCATTAGAAGGAATGACAATATGTTATACCATCAACAGTTTCAGGTGCCGATTTTCCACCACTTCACAACTGCCTTGGAGATTCAACCTCAAGTTCATGAGGCCACACAGGGGTGTGGAAATGGGATCATCATTTATTGATGGATTTCTCGACATTGTACGTTTATGAGGTCTTGGGTCAAAAGTTCACCTTCACTCCTATAATAAGTGGAGCAGTAGATGACCTCCAACAAATCTTTAATGCCATCTCCATGTGAGGTTCAAAGCATATCGAAGAAATTCAAAACCTGCGCTGTTCTCCCAGCATGAAGTTGTACGAATACATCACAAAAAACTATCCCTCCTTTCCCTAACCCCAGCACCTCCATGCACCCCATCCTCCCCTGCAATAGTCAGGGAAGGATATGTTGGTGCCTTTGACCTTGGTGTTGGCCTATTTGTTACGTTGCCTCCCTCCTTGAATGCTGATATAGTAGAGTCTCGTTATAATGATCATATACATTCTGTGGACTGGTAAATTGAAAATTCAGCATATCGGGACCGGCCAGCCACAGGAAAAGAAGAAACCCTTGGACCTTTTAGATATCCCACAGTATTTTTGAACACTTTGGTTTGCTTTTGAACAGATGCACTGGCAAAATAGTCTGTTTCCCCTGATCTATTCCAAAAAATATAAATAACAAGAGCAAGAATTGCTTTGCAATAAATGTCCCGTAGCGATGTGATACTCTCTAAGTCTATAAAGGGCATAATAGTAAGGTCAAGAACCTCAATTCCGTGACCATTCTCTGGCTAGTAAGGGTTGACAATTGACTTCACTTCTATTGACCTTTTATTATTAAAAAAAGTTGAGCTCCCATGTCCCTCCCAAAAATTCCAGCATTTTTTTGCCAGAGGCCAAATCCAAGAGGGCTTGGCGGCGCCGTTTTGAAAAATTAAGTTTTTAACCAGAGCACCTAGAATCATGTACAAAGACACTTTTTCGGGTAAGTCGACCACGAGGATTCCGAATCTCACATTAGTTTGACGTACGACATCATTTTGACCTCATCATTTCGACATCATCATTAGTTTGACGTACGACATCATATCTTCTTTGACCACTCAATCCAAGATGGCCACCATCCGGTGGAGCGAAAACGTAACTTTTGAATGGGAACACCTAGGATCATGAATTAACTCATTATTTCTGCTAAATCTATAATGGTCACGGAATTGAGGTCCTGCTTAGTGAATTGTTATTTTTTTTGTATATTTTTGTTTGTGTGTGTGTCATTTCATATCACACATATTCGTCATATACTTATTTCGGTCTTTACAGGGAATGTACGAGCATACGAGATGGCACTGAGAAGCACAGTATTGAGAAGATATCTGTCAAGACAATGTCCACCGTTCCATGTGTCCTCCAGTGTGGCGGGCTTTGCAATGAAGCCACCTATGTCATTGTCTCCGTTGAGAGTTGGGGAAATCTCAATAAAAAGGCCCTGTAATGGCGTGGTTTTGACAAGTTCAGAGATGTCTACGCAACGCTCGATTGGGATAATGGTCCCGGCGTACAATGTGTCCATAAATCATGTAAGTTGACCATATGGAATGCCAATAAACTGGAACAGGCCAAGACAAGACATAAAAATTGAGAGGTCGAGGAATGCCAATCTCAGTCTTCGTCCACGTCTGAGGCTTTCCCCTCAGCTGCCGCTCCACCTGCTAAGCGGCTGCAGTCGAGTGTAGAAGGGCTGATACATGAAAAAACAAAATGTGTGTGATGCTGTAAACCAGAGTCGGCCAAGCACCCTGAATCAAAGCTGTCCCTGATATCGTACGGTCATGCAGGGGCAGCTTTCAAGAGCCAAACGGTGGCCCTCGAAGATCAGAAAATGTGAGACAGAATCAACTGTGTGATCCATTATGCAGCTGATGACCCCAACGCGATTGAGATCAGATATCACAACAAATGCTGGTTGAAATATGTGCGTAGTTCCCAGAAAATGAGTGAAGATGACAAACTCCAACGCATGCACAACATCAATCTCCGTGAGGCTCAGACTATCTTCTTTGACCACATCTGAACAGTTATCTTTGACGAACATGAGCTAAGGTCACTGCAGAGCCTCCTCAAAGACGACGGCTCTATCATATATCGGTATGGCTTTCCAACATTCGGCATCAAGTCATTCTTTCTCAAAGATATCCTGACCCGGGAGTTTGAGGGCAAGATCGGCTTCCACTCCCGCCCTCAGAGGAACCAGGGCAACCTAGTCTATGACACGTCTGTGGGGGTGGTTCATATGTCGAAGCAGCGTTCTCCACCGTTGGTGTCAGCAGTGAGTAACTGGTGCGCAACGTGGCTGAGTGGTTAAAGGATGATGTCAAGTCAATCAAACTCAACCAGTGGCTACCGAGAGTCGAGGAGCGAGAAGAGGAGGAAGAGCTCTCGCCTCTCCTGGTCCAGCTGCAATCTGCTTTGCAGGGGAAGAAGGGGGTTGATATGTCTCCCAGCACATTCTCTCTCGCCTCCTCATCACACAGCACATCACAAAGCAACCCACCACAACCGCCACCAATGCCACCGTCACCCTTCATGGGATGATTCGCAGCAAGGAGCTCCCGATGCATCTACTTGCACCAGGGCCAGCTGAAGAGAGCGAGGAAGATGATATAAAGTAGGGGGATGAGGAGGGAGATGATGATGTACAGAGGAAGAGGGGGGGATTCATCGGAATCTGACGATTCAGAATCTAGTGAGGCAGAATGCTCTGATTCGGACTGATCATATCACTCAAGGTCATGTTGATTCATCAGTTACAATGTCATAACAATGTGAAGTATGACACGAAAGCATAATTGGTGACTTCTAAATATGTTGTTTTTTTAATGTTTTTTTTCTAAAATGTATTTCATTTGTGTTGTGGTGTCATTTGTCCACAGAAAATGGCCAAAAAGTACCATTTTCAGGGTAAAATGATTTTGTATTTACATGTTTTAAGTAGTTTCATTTCTAACTGTTCAAGTTACAGCTATTAAAGAGAGATTATTTTGAAGTGTAATGAGTTTACTTGTCCTGCATTCATCAATTATCTATATTATAATACCAAGCTTGCACACTAAAAACTCGGCTCGCCGTCACACGATCCCCTATGAAATTGCTGTGGCACCTAGCGGACATGCAAACAATGTTTGGGAAGTCTTGGCGTTCCATAGTACCACTTGCATTTTGCACAATGCATATTTTTGTCATTCCCCATGTACGGTCTGTCGTCTGCGACCAGCTATGTTGTACTGCTATCCCGTTCATGTGAACGGGTATCACTAGTATATATTATTCATCAGTTTACTTTACTGCAAGAGATCCTTTTGGAGGTAGTTGCATTAAGTACAAAAGTTATGTTTTTGCTCTCCCGGATGGTGGCCATCTTGGATTTCTGGGTCAAAATGATGTCGTAATGTCAAACTAATGTCAGATTCGGAATCCTCGTGGTCGACTTACCCGACAAAGTGTCTTTGTACATGATTCTAGGTGCTCTGGTTAAAAACTTAATTTTTCAAAACGGCGCCACCAAGCCCTCTTGGATTTGGCCTCTGGCAAAAAAATGCTGGAATTTTTGGGAGGGACATGGGGGCTAAACTTTTTTTTTTAAAGAATAAAAGGTCAATAGAAGTGAAGTCAACCGTCAAACTTGACTAGCCAGAGAATGGTTACAGAATTGAGGTTCTTGACCTAATTATAACTCTGTAAAAAAAACTTGGCGAAACTCCCTGAAACTCAAACTTGTTCTGTAAACTTGTCATAATGAAGCCATGTACCAAGGTTCAGTTGAATATGTTGAAAGGTATGTGGGGAAAAAAAGTCTGGAAAACCACAGGTGGGATGGACGGACAGACGGAGAGCAAACCTAAAGTCCTCTCCGGTGAAAGGGCGAGGGAACCAATAAAGGGCGTTGCAAGCAATGAGGGCATGTGAGTATGACGAAGTGCCCAAGAAAAGAAAAAACAGAAAAACGATTCGACATTTCACCTTGCACTGTTTGAATTGTCGATCCTACTTGGCTAGAATAACCTGTCATAACAAGGAGGTTTAGTTAATTTTTCCACATTTGTTCAATGGAATTTGACAATTCTTTGTTCGATAAATAATTCCACATTTCACTGGTTGAGATTGGCAGGAGAAGCCAGTGTCAAGGTAGGCACTACTTCTTCGTTCGAATGCAGTACAAGGCTATGAGGGTATGGTTGTGTCGCTGATGCAATGCCTCTGCCGATTATTGAAGGAATTTGTAATTTGTTCATGGTGCCGGTGACAGCGAGTCGACTTTTCATGAAGGACACCATGGGATCAAACGCCACCAACGAATGCTGGCAGATGGGGTTCCCGTTTAACATCCATCCGAGGGACAGCACACACACATTGATGAATTACCCTGCTTGTGAAAAACTTGGATGACAGTTTATAGCTGGGTCAGGATTCAAACCCAGTCTGGACAGCTTAGATGTGAGTGTGCGTACCTCAAGGCCATCTTGTCAGCCCAAGGTCGGCATTGCAACCTCGGAAATTTCACCAAAATATCACAAACTGAGCTATAATATATTTAATATTATTTGCAAAAGCATTATTACTTATTCTGCATGCATGTAAGGGACTACTACTACTACTACTACTACTCCTACTACTACTACTACTACTCCTACTACTACACACACACACACACACACACACACACACACACACACACACACACACACACACACACACACACACACACACACACACACACACACACACACACACACACAATAACATCCTCCTGCCTCCAACACAGGCATTATCCGATTATATTCCTCCACACTTTCATCACTGAATGTCACACAAGTTAAAAAAAAAAAAAACATAATAATAAAAATAGAGGAGAGGAAGCTGGAGTCACTATGTTCATTGTTGCCTGTAAAAATTGTGAAAATTTGACCAACATTAATTTCCCACCCAGAGGAGGAAATCCCACACATTCACCATCAACGCCCGACCACTAACCACCCTCCACAACATCCCCCCCCCCAACTTTTCTCTTGTCCACCTTAGGCCTGCAAACCATTTTTCTCCTCTTTCACCATCTCTCATCTCCCTTATACCATCCTATTCCCTTATTGTCAAATTAATTTTCACTGCTTTCCCCAAAATCTCTCATCGTTGAGTATGTAATATCTAGATGACGGATTGGGTTTAGCTTATAATCAAAGCATCAGCAAAAAAATTATGAAAAAAACAAGAAACAAACAGGTAGACACAGGTGTGGACACAGCTGTTCGTAAAGAAATAAGCAGATGGGCTTGGGTGATTAGTCCAAAGGATTATTTAACGAGTACTCTGCTACGTATAATATGAACCTTTTGAAAAGATGCCACTGTAAAAATTCAGTCGAGCACACCAGACTAGGTGACCTGATCACCTGTTCTCTGGAAATCATTGGAGGCATAACGAATGAAAAAAAATAGGGGGCAATACCCCTGGGCACTCAACTGGTAGTGGCTGGATCAGAAAACCATGGAACCACTGGAAGGTGTGGATCACCCACAAAATATTTAACACAGAAGAAAAGAAATACCCATGGATTTTTTTTTTAATGCAGTGAACAAACATTGGTAGATCACGGGTGATGAGAGTTGTGGTCAAGTTTCATGGAAATCGTGTATGTAGTTTAAGAGAAGACGTTGCAAACTTTTGTGGACACACGGACAGACGGACGGACGGACTGACGCAGGAACAATGTGCAATCCCATAAGCTCTCCAGAACTGGGTTCCAGGGAAGTTAACGACACAGTACTCAAATGTGATGTCGTTTTTACCAAATCTGATGGCAGCAAAAGGTTTCAAACACTTGAGCCCTTTCCTGGATGGGAACACTTGCTTTGTGTGAAAGACCCTTCACACTTCAGGTTTCTTGAGTAAAGTTCTGAGAGTTTACCTCAAAAAGCCTGGTGTTGGCTGAACAGTTACGGTGATTGAATTAAGATCTTAGGGTCCTGAGTTGTGACTTGTGAGCCCTTGTTGTTTAAAATAACAACAGGTGGGTTGACTCAGCCCGTCATCCTTCCATGATTGAGCCATTCGAGTATCCTGCGTCGAAGTGATGACCTGAAGATGCAAAAGGAGTGCTTGTTATTCTCTTCTTCTTTAGCTCAAGGAATTATTAACAAGTCTGGAGAAAAATTTCCCCAAATTCCCAATCAAAGAAACTCTCGTTCAAAATCCACTTCTGCTCTGTTCACTTCCTCAAGTTTGCCAGCTTTTTGCAAATCTACCTTCATCTATTTCTGTCCATGTGTCTCCATTTGCTCGGCTCAACTTTGTATCCCTAACTTTCCCAAGAGTAGACCTTTCAGCCGGTAGCATTGGCAAAAGACAGGAAAATGGTTCGGTGTCACTCTTCCCTCCAGGACTTCAGGCAAGCAGTTGAGTGCGTAGCCATCTCATCATCCCAAATTGTGACCCGTGATATTTATTACCCCCATTAACCTTTCCTAACTCAAGCATTTTCCTTGCCAGTTTCAATGTTTCCTCTTTTCTTGTTCATTCATTCCTTTGAAGTTTGTCTTATTACGTACACCAGCGAAGGTGAAGGAGGTTATGTTTTCACCCCTTTCTGTCTGTTTGTCTGTCTGTCTGTCTGTCTGTGGGTGTACAGGATATCTCAAAAAGTTGTGGACAGATTCGGACGAACGTTGGAGGACAGGTTGGTTGTGTCGCAAGAAAGAAAATTATTCAATGTTGGTGAAGATCCGGATCTGGATACGAGAATTATTTAATTGTTAAAGTGATTCTTCACCATTGAGAGATAAGGCCAAACACGATATAGTACTGTATAGCATTATATTTCAAAAATGTATTTGGTTCGATACGTTCTCGTGGATCAGGCATTAAGTGGCGGAGGTATGCGCTCTACCGAGTGCCCTTCTAGTTGTCAGTTCTACCATGGTCAACCATGAGCCTTGCTCCTGCAACAAAACAAAACAAAAAAGAGCCTTGCTTTCAACATCTGTCCAATTAATACCATGTTATGTTCCCTCTCCCTTTCCTCTCCTTGCCGTGTGTGTGCGTGTTTTCATTGATAGTTCTGCCCAAAGGTAGGTTCGGTGCTGCCAAAACAGCCCCAAAGCAACGATTTCACTGGATGATTTGCCCAGTGGTAGTCAGGGCAGGAATTTGTAATTTGTTTAAGGTGCCGGCAATA
>NC_140965.1:87668989-87671489 GCF_056783735.1 Eptatretus burgeri
CCTGAATGGTGGTTTGCGAATCTGGTAACCACAACACTACCCCCTTCCCTTTTTACAGACTCGTCCCGAGTCGTCAAATTTTCGTGTGCCATCATGTGTAGTTTTCCCCTAGTACATTTTACCTACGGATCCCTGAGTGCGACATTCATGGTATTCATGTCCCCAAAATAAATAACCTGAGGGCTGCGTAACTATCTAAACAAACTCACTCATACGGACGACGTAAATAAAATTGCCGGCGCTAAGACATACATGCCGGGGGCGCACTCATATTTACAGTACATCTTACCTTAACTTACAAATTTTACACTAAACCATGGCCCAGGATCATTGAACTCTGCAAAAAGAAAGCAGTCAGCAGGGAGCCAGGCTGCCCGCATGCAGTCTCTGACTCAAACAATGCAGGTGACAGGGAACGTGGCTGGCTGCTCACACGCAGTCCAAGGCCTTCCCTTTTGAACTGAACGCAGTGAACCACAACGGTGCATGGGCTGCACAACGCAGTCTCCGTGCCAGCTCAAGTGGCACACGCAATGAGCACAACGAATGGATGCATGAACGCAAACACGGTGCACGGGCCGCCACTGCAGGCCCGTGTTGTAGCTGCCAACAGGGCAGTTCTTGCAGCTTGCAAACTGTTGCCTTGCGGATCCTGGCGCACATGGAAATGAACAGGGGGGGCAAAGCAAAAATTGAACGGGGCTGGTGAACGTGGGCAGTGGGCATGGCATGGCAAAGGTGAGCAGGCAAACTCAGCCCGCAGAATAAGGCCGCTGCAGGCAAACACAGCCGGCAGATGAACTGGCCGGCACAGGCCTTGAAGTACCACAGCTGCAGATGATCCGGCCGGCACAGGCCTTGCAGCAACACAACAGCTGCCGATCAAGTTGGCCGGCCTCCGCCTTGAAGAAAAACAGCCAGCAGATGAAGCTGGCCAGCTTTTGCCGTTCAATGGAGGTTCGTGGAGGGAGTGCGGTGGTGCTGGCCACTTGGAAGGCGGGCTCGGACCTACCTACCTGTCTCCCTCCCAACCTATCGCCTTTGCCTGTCACTGTACATACCCACTCCCTTAATTTGTCAAACCCCAATTTAGCCCCAACTTATTTTTTTGTTGTTTTTATTTTTACTTCCCCACTATAAATCGTCCCCTAACCCCCTTTATAGTCTTTGTTCGGCTAACCTATCCTGTCACCTAGCCTACTCCCAACCCCTACGTTCCCTTCCCAGAGGGGAATAAGGGAGAGCTAACGTCCTGTGTCGAGGCCCAACTCAAGCCTCAGAATGGCCTCCCCAGAGTTCGGCGATCTAACCCAAAGTGGGTCCAGCGGCCCACAACGACAGCGAGGGGATGGATGGTGCGGAGGGGTACATCTCCTAATCTACCCTAACCATTTAACTGTTAAACTACCCCGGGGCTTTCAACAAGCGCCTCTCGCTTAAACTATTGGTTCTAACAACCCAGATTCCCGTCGCCTGTGTTGGTGTCCTCACAATTTCGGGCCTCACCCCCCAATTTTCTCTCCGTGCCCTCACACGGTCTCCTGGCTGGGACACGTGGCTCCCTCCGGCAGGCACGACCCTCTGCCGAATCTCCCGCTATGGCACCCCCGGGCACTACACTGCCTCCGAGCCTACCAGCTCCCTAACACCGAGGCGTGCCCCCCATGGCACCTCCCCTGAACCGCACACGTGGCAGGCCGGCCTCCCGGGCCCCTTTCCGAGGGTCACCCGTGCCCACAACACTGCCCACGCGGCTAATGGCGCCCCGGGCCCCCGCACCAAGCAGGCGCACCCGTGCCCACTACTCTACCCCGGCCCCCCATGGGCCCATGGCCTACCGCGGCCGACTAGCCTGGTGCCCGGGGTACCCACTCAGCGATACTCACCTTTCGCAGCCACGCTCCCAAGCCCGTCAACAGGGCTCCTGCACCCCTCCAAATGGGTCTCGAGCCTACTTTCCCACCAACAACAAAACAACCTCCATTTTTCAATTTAACTAACCCAGCTAACTCACTTTACTCTGACCCCGGGGTCCCTTGGGCGGGAGTCACTCCTCTCCCCAATCACTCATCGCACCATGCATTCCCCATTCGCTCCACTCACACAGACCCGCTGGCCTCACTCACTCAACATGCACATGCCTCACAACTCACCAACTCTTCAACACACACACCGCTGAACTCTGCCATCCTTCTAACTACATCCCCTAACTAACTCGTGCTCCCACGTCGTCCCTTAAACTATAGCACGTTCCTTTTAACACTACGTAGCTAAACTACGTCCCCGCTACACATCCACAAGTCTGTCTCTGTCTCCAAATCATAAATCATTTTATTTCCCAACCTATATCTGGCTACAATCCCTCTACCTAATCCATTCCACGGACTCCATGAGGACTTACCCCTGCCCCATGAAGTCGGTCTAGCTAAGCTAACCCTTCCCCCTAACTAGTTTCCATCCTGTGCCCAGGGTAAGGGGGTCTTTCACCCCTTGCCCAGGA
>NC_140965.1:87678989-87686489 GCF_056783735.1 Eptatretus burgeri
CGGTGTTATCGTCGACCTCGACGGTTCGATTAATTATCGGGCGTATTCAGCCCACCACCAATCCTTTACGTGAAGCAAGATGAGGATTCAATGGGAGAAATGACGAAGCGAAGCGGGAAACAGTTCAACACAAAGCACATTTATTCGCGGCACACGGGAAGCACACATTCAATTCCACCAAAAGCACACAGAAAAGACACAATTCAATTTACACAAAAAGCAAATGCAAAAGCGAAAACACAGTGCAGAGCTAATACCGACTACCGAGCACACGGCAACACTTATACAATTTTACTTCACAGACGGCGCCGACAACACATACCCAAAACCAAGGAAAAGAATACCCTCAAGGATGAGGCGGGCCTGAGGCCGAGACCGGGTCGCGCCTACCCGTCTGGTGATGAGATGCGGAGCGGCGATGGCGCCTCAACTCCGCGGGCCTCGCGGACAGTGTCTGGTAGGGGGTGGGAAAGGGGCCCCCTTGGTCGCACTATCTCAGCGCGGGGGGAAACAGGAGGGGGTTGCTGATGCTCGGGGTATAGAGGATTTTTATTATCCCGCGACGAGCGTCTCCACCTCGGCCAGGTCGCGCTGTCGGCCTCCCTGGGGTGCAGCTTCCTGCACGACGCGAGCACCCCCTCGTCTGGTGTCGCCGCCTTTCCACAGCTCCGTCCCCTCCGTTCCGACTCCAATGCACACGACGAGCAGCTCCACCGCCCGCGAAGTCTTGACTCTCTGTTTCCGACTCTCCTACTCTCCGCGCCTGGACTTCCTTCGTCTACTTCTTCTGCTCCTCTGGACTCTCCTGACTCTGCCCTTCTCTGGACTCTCCTGACTCTGCTCTTTTCTTCTGACTGACGAACACGGTCCTTTTATCCCCCCGTAGCTTCGCCTTTGACCCCCTCCCTTTGACCTTTCACCTCGCTCCCCATTGGCCCGAGAAAAAGTGGGCGTGAAGGCTTTTTGATCCATAAATTTGCATATATCGATCGCCCTGGAGGCGGGGCCAAATCGCCCCTCGCTCACCGATTGGACGGCAAAAAGTGGGCGTGTGTCGTTTTTGATCCATTTTTGAAGCACAAAATCCGTGATTTTGTACACGCTGTTCGGCGCGCGCCCTGCACGAGTCCAACACCGGTACCCACAGCGGGGCAAGAGCGGTGGCGATGCGACGGTTGCGAGGTGTGACGGGAAGGTCGTGGCGGTTGTGGTGAAGCGGCGTTGTGGTTGGTGGTTGATGTTGTGGTTGTGGTGGTAATCATGGCGGTTGGTCCAAAATAAAGATAGTAAAAGAAAAACGGCTATCCTGAAGAGTCGCAGCTCGCATAAATGACATGTATTCCCACTAGACAACGGGTTTGGGCCTAACTACACATGCACTTACCGAGATACCTCACCTAAGGGACCTGAATGGTGGTTTGCGAATTTGGTAACCACAACACTACCCCCTCCCCTTTTTACAGACTCGTCCCGAGTCGTCAAATTTTCGTGTGCCATCATGTGTAGTTTTCCCCTAGTACATTTTACCTACGGATCCCTGAGTGCGACATTCATGGTATTCGTGTCCCCAAAATAAATAACCTGAGGGCTGCGTAACTACCTAAACAAACTCACTCACACGGACGACTGAAATAAAATTGCCGGCGCTAGACAGACATGCCGGGGGCGCACTCATATTTACAGTACATCTTAACCTTAACTTACAAATTTTACACTAAACCATGGCCCAGGATCATTGAACTCTGCAAAAAGAAAGCAGTTAGCAGGGAGCCAGGCTGCCCGCATGCAGTCTCTGGCTCAAAACAATGCAGGTGACAGGGAACGTGGCTGGCTGCTCACACGCAGTCCAAGGCCTTCCTTTTTGAACTGAACGCAGTGAACCACAACGGTGCATGGGCTGCACAACGCAGTCTCCGTGCCAGCTCAAGTGGCACACGCAATAAGCACAACGAATGGATGGATGAATGGATGGACGCAAACACGGTGCACGGGCCGCCACTGCAGGCCCGTGTTGTAGCTGCCAACGGGGCAGTTCTCGCAGCTTGCAAACTGTTGCCTTGATCCTGGCGCACATGGCAATGAACAGGGGGGGGCAAAGCAAAAATTGAACGGGGCTGGTGAACATGGGCAGTGGGCATGGCATGGCAAAGGTGAGCAGGCAAACACAGCCCGCAGAAGAAGGCCGCTGCAGGCAAACACAGCCGGCAGATGAACTGGCCGGCACAGGCCTTGAAGAAAAACAGCCAGCAGATGAACTGGCCGGCACAGGCCTTGAAGCAAAACACGGCCAGCCGATGGCACAGGCCTTGCAGCACAGCAGCTGCAGATGAAGTTGGCCAGCCTTTGCCGTTCCGTGGAGGTTGGTGGAGGGAGTGCGGTGGTGCTGGCCACTTGGAAGGCGGGCTCGGACCTACCTACCTGTCTCCCTCCCACCTATCGCATTTGCCTGTCACTGTACATACCCACTCCCTTAATTTGTCAAACCCCAATTTAGCCCCAACTTATTTTTTTTTATTTTTTACTTCCCCTCTATAAATCGTCCCCTAACCCCCTTTATCGTCCTTGTTCGGCTAACCTATCCTGTCACCTAGCCTACTCCCAACCCCTACGTTCCCTTCCCGGAGGGGAATAAGGGAGAGCTAACGTCCTGTGTCGAGGCCCAACGAAGCCTCAGAATGGCCTCCCCAGAGTTCGGCGATCTAACCCAAAGTGGGTCCAGCGGCCCACAACGACAGCGAGGGGATGGATGGTGCGGAGGGGTACATCTCCTAATCTACCCTAACCATTTAACTGTTAAACTACCCCGGGGCTTTCAACAAGCGCCTCTTGCTTAAACTATTGGTTCTAACAACCCAGATTCCCGTCGCCTGTGTTGGTGTCCTCACAATTTCGGGCCTCGCCCCCCAATTTTCTCTCCGTGCCCTCACACGGTCTCATGGCTGGGACACGTGGCTCCCTTTGGCAGGCACGACCCTCTGCCGAATCTCCCGCTATGGCACCCCCGGGCACTACACTGCCTCCGAGCCTACCAGCTCCCTAACACCGGGGAGTGCCCCCCATGGCACCTCCCCTGAAACGCACACGTGGCAGGCCGGCCTCCCGGGCCCCTTTCCGAGGGTCACCCGTGCCCACAACACTGCCCACGCGGCTAATGGCGCCCCGGGCCCCCGCACCAAGCAGGCGCACCCGTGCCCACTACTCTATCCCGGCCCCCATGGGCCCATGGCCTACCGCGGCCGACTAGCCTGGTGCCCGGGGTACCCACTCAGCGATACTCACCTTTCGCAGCCACGCTCCCAAGCCCGTCAACAGGGCTCCAGCACCCCTCCAAATGGGTCTCGAGCCTACTTTCCCACCAACAACAAAACGACCTCCATATTTCAATTTGACTAACCCAGCTAACTCACTCTACACTGACCCCGGGGTCCCTTGGGCGGGAGTCACTCCTCCCCCCAATCACTCATCGCACCATGCATTCCCCATTCACTCCACACACACAGACCCGCTGGCCTCACTCACTCACCAAGCACATGCCTCACAACTCACCAACTCTTCAACACACACACCGCTGAACTCTGCCATCCTTCTAACTACATCCCCTAACTAACTCGTGCTCCCACGTCGTCCCTTAAACTATAGCACGTTCCTTTTAACACTACGTAGCTAAGCTACGTCCCCTCTACACATTCACAAGTCTGTCACTGTCTCAAAATCATCTCATTTTATTTCCCAACCTAAATCTGGCTACAATCCCTCTACCTAATCCATTCCACGGACTCCATGAGGACTTACCCCTGCCCCATGGAGTCGGTCTAACTAAGCTAACCCTTCCCCCTAACTAGTTTTCATCCTGTGCCCAGGTAAGGGGGTCTTCCACCCCTTGCCCAGGAATCCTTTGCACCCGAAAGTGAGGCTTGCTTTTTTTTTTTTTTTTTCTTTTTTTTTTTTTTCATGCGCAGCACCTGCGCGGCAACTCGCGCACTTCGCACCTGCCCGTGACGTCATGCAGCTGCACGTGTACCTCGTCCCTCCTTGGACGGTACCATCCGGCCGAGATACCCCTCCTGCCGGATTCCAACCCCACGTGCAGCCATGACGTCACCGTGCGCATAAAAAAAAACACAAGCCCCACGTCTCGAGGGGTTCCCCACGCGAACACATGTGCTTTGCCCGTTGGAGCTTAACACACACGATCGCGTGGAGAACCCGTCCGGTCCAAATCCATTATCCTGCCTAAACTTTGTCCGTCCGCGGGATCGGCAAATCCACCGCGTGCGTTTCCGGACCGTGACTTCACTCTCGCAAGCGAGCACGTGGCGGTCTCGTGCGTTGCACAGCACGAACCGCGTGCTCACTGCTGGGCGAACCCGGCACGGTCCCCGAAATAGCTACAGCCGCTACTCGGCTTTCGTTTCTCCCATGTCGCCGTCTCCGTCTCCATTCAACCCACGCACACCTGCGTGTTACGACGCACACAGTCCACTCCATCACATTCACACCGGGAGACGCGGCTCCGTGCTCCCGCATGTCAACCGACATCTCCCTCACATACTGCTCTCTCACACACACGGTCTCCCTTGCACTCAGCGACCTTGCACACAGCCGTTCACTCACGCGTGCGGGGGCACTCACCCGCGGTTCCTCATTCACACACCGTGCCCCACTCATACACGCGGGGGCACTCAACCGCGGTGCCTCATCCACACACGCGGGGGCACTCACCCGCGGTGCCTTATCCACACTGGCCGTTTCATTCACACACACGGCCTCACTCACACACGGTGCCTCATCCACGCACGGCGTGCTGGGAAGAACGTACTCCGGCACCATCGCCACCACACCACTCACACACGGGGTCGCTTCCACACACGGGGACGCACTCACACCTTGCACCACACACACAGGGACAACCATACTGGGGATTTGTGTCCCCACAAGGGTCTCCGGGGCCTCTATACCCCCCAAGCTTTCCGTGCACCCGTTCGCAGCACTCGCCCCCTCAACCTCGCAAAGCACGACCGAACTCACCTGGTCGTGACTCGCCTCAAGGGGGAATACTCCCTCCCCTCGTTCCTGGAGGAGGCCATCCAGCTGCTCGCACCGGGTCCCTGCACGCTCCGCGAGCTCACCCCCATTATCCTCCACTACCTCCGTGTGTGTGTGTGTGCGTCACTTACCCCGTCCTCACCGTGCAGTCTCTCCTCTATCGTTCCCTTCCCGGCTACCGTCACTGCCAACTCTTCACCCTTTACCTCCCTTGTCTCAACTATTATTATTTCCTTTGTCGTCACCTCGTGTCTCGTCTCACACGTTTTGGTCTCCCCATTTAATTTTTCCCTCTTGGTCACCGTCGATTCCTCTGTCACGACCCTCGTCCAACACGCCCCCCGAATTATTTTTTCACCCGCCTCCACCGCGGGCCTGTCAGCCGTTGCACCCCCTTCCAGCTCGTTTGCTCCCACACGTGGAGTCGCCATTCCCAGCTCCCTGGTCACGGCCTTCATGCCCGCCTGCAGGCATCGGCCCATGTTCTGCATCTCACCCCGTAGTTCTTTCATTTCTTCCCTCATTTGCTGTGTATTCGCATCCATCGTCGTTTTCACTTCATTTGTATTTGTATCCATCTTTTTGTTCATTTGTTGTGTATTCGCATCCATCTTTTGTGTATTCGCATCCATCGTCGTTTTCACTTCATTCATTTGCTTGTTCATGTCTTTCATTTCGTTTTTCATATTCGCTTACATTTTTTCGATCATTTTCGCATTCATCTTTTCGTTCATTGCCGCCAGCATGGCGCATAGCTGGGCCATGTCGGATGCACTCAGCTGAGCCGTTTCGGCAAGGGTTGGGGAAGGGTTTTGGTGGAGAGGGGGGGAGGAGGTGTCATACACTGCGGCCGCTGCCGCACCCATTTCGGGCTCTGGGTTCAGTTGGGCGAGTCCGTGTTCCTGCACAATCAACATTTCCTGCTCGGGGATTCCATCCTGGACCATGGCTTCTACACATTCTACATCCATTTCTAATACCCCCGGCTCCCGCTCGCCTTGAGACGCCATCTTGCTTCTCGTGAAGGGTTAATTTCGCTCGCTCGTAATTTGGAGGGAATCGGGGGTCGCTTCTCTCACCCCTGGACCGATTCCCGTGAATTTCGCTGGAGACAGGAGAGCCTGTTGTCCCGCTCTCCAATACCAGTGCCGCGAGGAGGGCGATGAATTTGTATCGCACGACCTGACACCAGTGTTACGGTATTCGCGCCCGCCGGCGTGCTGACGGCCACGTAACTCGAATCGCGGCACGTCGCCCACCGGACGGACAATCCAGTCGTGACCCTCTCGGACTAACGCCGGGAACCAGTCACGGGTGGACCTTTCGGTCTCACCGCGATCGAGCCAATCAGCCCCCGCGTGGGATAGGGTTGCTCGCCAAATTCGACCTACCTAAGTACCCACGCGGAGGGTAGACCGGGCGATCGCACCTCGCCGCAGGTCGACTTCGGACACGAGCCACTTAAGCGACCCGTTCCGTACTATCAGAATAACCGAGCGGTGTTATCGTCGACCTCGACGGTTCGATTAATTATCGGGCGTATTCAGCCCACTACCAACCCTTTACGTGAAGCAAGATGAGGATTCAATGGGAGAAATGACGAAGCGAAGCGGGAAACAGTTCAACACAAAGCACATTTATTCGCGGCACACGGGAAGCACACATTCAATTCCACCAAAAGCACACAGAAAAGACACAATTCAATTTACACAAAAAGCAAATGCAAAAGCGAAAACACAGTGCAGAGCTAATACCGACTACCGAGCACACGGCAACACTTATACAATTTTACTTCACAGACGGCGCCGACAACACATACCCAAAACCAAGGAAAAGAATACCCTCAAGGATGAGGCGGGCCTGAGGCCGAGACCGGGTCGCGCCTACCCGTCTGGTGATGAGACGCGGAGCGGCGATGGCGCCTCAACTCCGCGGGCCTCGCGGACAGTGTCTGGTAGGGGGTGGGAAAGGGGCCCCCTTGGTCGCACTATCTCAGCGCGGGGGGAAACAGGAGGGGGTTGCTGATGCTCGGGGTATAGAGGATTTTTATTATCCCGCGACGAGCGTCTCCACCTCGGCCAGGTCGCGCTGTCGGCCTCCCTGGGGTGCAGCTTCCTGCACGACGCGAGCACCCCCTCGTCTGGTGTCGCCGCCTTTCCACAGCTCCGTCCCCTCCGTTCCGACTCCAATGCACACGACGAGCAGCTCCACCGCCCGCGAAGTCTTGACTCTGTTTCCGACTCTCCTACTCTCCTACTCTCCGCGCCTGGACTTCCTTCGTCTACTTCTTCTCCTCCTCTGGACTCTCCTGACTCTGCTCTTTTCTTCTGACTGACGAACACGGTCCTTTTATCCCCCCGAAGCTTCGCCTTTGACCCCCTCCCTTTGACCTTTCACCTCGCTCCCCATTGGCCCGAGAAAAAGTGGGCGTGAAGGCTTTTTGATCCATAAATT
>NC_140965.1:87691489-87698989 GCF_056783735.1 Eptatretus burgeri
CCATCAAATAATTATATCTATCCTCTTTTTCAATCCAAGACTAAAGGACTCAACTCAAGACTTTTTCAATTCAATTCTATATAATCTAATAATTATATAGAATCTTTTCCTGTCGCATCATGATACAGATCTGGGCTGGCACCAAGCACACCACCGCTTTTGATAAATGACCACATGCTCAATGGTGGCGGACCCACGCGCAGTCCCAGGGTAATTTATTATCGCACTCAGAGCAAGGGCACAAATGGCACGCATCTTGTTCAGGTCTGCACAAACTGTATATTTGCCATAGCATCTTACCGTTGGTCTAAGCTGACCACCGCGGACGGCAGACGTCTTCTCGCCTCTCCGCCCGGCGAGACTACTGCCAGGCAGAGGCACGCTGTACGGCTCTGGCCGCATGGCTTATAGACCATGTGGAGGTACTCGCTATTACCTTCAGAAAATGATTTTCATTGTGCAGATCACCAATCTGAATGAAATTTGGCATACTTAAACAATTTTAGACACTGAGTCCAAATCCACTTGTTTCCACGTCGAGGATGTGACACAATTGGCCATTTTTGGCAATGAAAGATACACCGAACATTAAAGCACGATTTTGACACAGAAATGAAGAATCACGGTGAGACTGATATGGACGTCAAAGAAAACTGTTGTGAGGTCTTAAAATGATACAATATGTTTATACAGAGCCCAATTCACTGTTAAAGATGTTTATAATTAAAGGTCGTAAACCGAAGCAGTTACATTTTTTTTACCGGTCAAAAACGTCTGGACCGACTAGACAGGCCTTCGAGTTGACCAAGGCAACTTTTTGCTTAAAAGGTAGTTACATTGGCTATTAATGGCAGTTACATTGACTGTTAAAGGTGGTGACATTGACTGTTAAAGACAGTTACATTGGCTATTACGGATTAAATCAAAGACAAAGAGACTGCGCGACTCAGCCTGATGAAAAGTAGAACCGCCACAAGAAGATTACTGTCTTCGAACTCCTGTATTTCTTGCTCTGAAGCGGTTGCTGAACTCGGCTCTTGACTGCTATTATTACTAAACTCAAGTCCACTATTACATGCTAACCAACCTGAATACTACTGTGTAGTAGATCACCACAGCAAAAGCAGTGTGACACCCGTATTCAGTTCTTCATCGGAATCATCGTCAGTTCTGCTTTCATCATCCATAAGTTCCATTCCTGCATGGGTCTGTTCATCGTTGGAGCAGTTTTGACACCCACAGCACTCTGTGCAGGACAGTCCTTTTGACTGGAAAGAACACGGGTTGGTCTCGCATTTCATCTTTTTGCAATTACATTTCGGCACCTCTAACAGTTCCTTCGGCGCTGGTGGTTTGCTCAGCCAGTAAACAGTCAGTGCTCTGTTGCGTTCCACCCATCCGTGAAATGTAGGAGAAGGGGCTTCTATAAACCTCTCAGTCACGCGGTGGTGGATCGCAGACTGATAGTTCACTCTTTTGCAATGCAGCATCAGAGCGTCGCTTGTAGGCGGCAACTTCTGTTCTCCCAGCGATTGGCTGCAGAATAGCTTGTAGCGAGCCTCATCCACATTCTTCATGGTCGGTTGATTGGACATGGTGCAGACGAATTGTTCCAGGTCGTGAATGATATTCTGATTTGCGTGAATTCTCGACCAATGCTCCCGAAACAGGTGATGAGATGGGGACCCTTCATCATCAAGTCAAATGGCCTTGTTTTGCCCTTACCGTGGAATGCACTGTTGGTATCACTTCCCGTGAAATTGTGCAAACCTATCAACGCATCGCAGACAGAACTTTCCAGGGCATTACTCAGCTTCCTAATGTCAACGACGATAATGTCCTTGGGACTTCATGTGACCATATGGAAATTTCGCGGCCGAATCGACTTCGAGTGAGCCAATGCCAACACAAACACATCGGTGTCGAAACTCTCTATGCGCACCGACTCTTCATTCAGTCCCGTCTGAGCGGCATGTAGCAGGAGCTTCGTGTCAGCTTCCTCATGGTCACATTCAAGTTCAGGTACTGATGACACGACACAGTCATGACACCATTCGACGCCTTGATTTTCTCACATTTGCCGGCATGCTTGACGTACAACAGCATGTCACCCAGTTTTGATGGAGAGATGTTTCTGGTATACGATTCGACGATGAACTCTATCAACGCCTCCTTGTTGGCTCCGCTCAGGAGATAATTGGCCCACTGTTTTGGAAGGGCTTGATCACGTCCGTAGATGGTTCGTACCTGAAGATTGCCCGCCCTGCCCGCTCGTCTGGCATGCTCCAGGCAATTGATGCTGATACTTGGGTAAATATCAAACACGACGTCCAGTCTCGACGATTGGTTATGTCGTGCTTTGGCCACTACGATGTTCAGCACCATCTCTTCCAGTTTGCCAAAAGTGTTAGGCAGTGAACCAGCCTTTATCGCCTGAATAACGGCCATTCCATCCACAATTGTTGCACCTTGGATTGGCCGAGCGTCCACACGGCAATCGGGCCACAGTTTCAGTAAATGGTGGTGGAGTTTGGCTTTGTCCCTCTTCGCAATCGAACCATCACCGGATGCCAGCGGGAAAGATATGTTCGCCAGTGGGTATGCGAGCAGATCGTGGAGTGTTACATTGCTTTACTCGCCAATCAACAGCAGTCGTTTGAAAAGACGACATTCATTCGCAATTTCAACCTTCGGCGTCTGCTGGTGGGGAGTCGCCGACTTGCCTCGCGCCTTCGAGAAAGTTGCCAATTTGGCCTTCGAAATCGGACTGAAGAATGGGACCTCACCTGAGAGAAGCCGATTACGCATGAATTGCACGACAGCATTCTCTACTTTGACATACGCGTTCATCAAGTCCGCGGAAGTGGCTGGCAGTGTGATGACACCTGAACTAATATTGACGAGTTCAAGGTGAGCGCTGGAAAAAGCGTTAATCATTTGAAGTACTGTGTCCATCACTTGTACCACCACTGCTTCGTTCTTCTTCGAGCTCGACACATCCAAATCCTTTCTCGTCCGGGGCTCGTCATGGATACCCGCCATGGACTCACATTTCCTTGCGATTTCCGCACGTGCTGGTTGGGACAGGATCCACTTCTTCACAGCTGTGCTTTTCTGAGTGTAACCAATGATGCCTCCACTGGTCTTGCTGTCCCTCTTTAAAGTCTGCTCTATGATCTGATCACATGCAACGCTACTAAATCCATAACGAGTATGCCGTTGGGCAGTCCATTTGCCGTCCATGAACGCTTGATAGGTGTCTGGGTGGGAGTGCTCTAGCCCAGCCATTTCCAGCCAGTAAACGGGTAAGTACCTTGCATAGTTTAGGTGATCATACACAAAGTACCAGGGCATTGACGCTCTCGTGATCGCAAGGTGTTTCGGCCAGTTTGAAGTACGAGTTGCCCGTATAAGCTCTATTGCTTGCTCCACCATTTCCAAGTAGGGCCATGTAATGTCCACACTTTAGTGTTTGTTCAGGTCATCCCTCACCATGAGTGATCCCGAGGATAGAACATGTAAATTGAGGTCTGAGTCACCCTGCTGTGGACCCTGGCTGGCTTCATGCTCTGTAGTTGACTCTGTTTCTGTTGTAGAGCTACTATCTACAACAGCAGCCTGAGAAATGGAACCAATATCAATGTCCTTCATGTACACCACTTCGCTCTCAGACATTTTTGGTGGACTATAGAAAATCATGTCTGGGTACCATTCCTGCAGTCTTTTCTTCAGTCTTGTTGCCTGGTAGTTGGCCTTATCCTGACCTTCGCATACTCTGAGTAGGTCATTGAACATCTCGCACAACTTCTTCATATGTATAGATTGCTTTCCATCAATGAGTCTTACCTGGATTACTTTATCACAGAAAATGTCAAATGCTGAGTCATAGTTCACTTTCTGAGGTTGGAGTTTACTTTCACTCTGTCTGTGGTATGTGTCATTCACATACTCGTAATAACATTTACGGTGACAACAAACTTCCAGCGCCACACAGTCTTTATCCTTTATATTTGTCATTATTCTCACATCACGTTCATCTCTCCTCTGCTCAGCAGTTTCCCTCAGCTTTCCTCCATCCTGTGTTTCTGCCAGGGACAACTGATCACGTTGAGATTTTCCTTTGACACGGATGAATTTGTCTTTTTTCTGGCATATGATACAAATTATTGGCAGTACACCAGCTGATTTGCCAGCCACCCTTTCTACAGAGGTTCTGAGGGATTTTCTACTATTTTATGGTACGAGTGCCCCTCTTCTTCTAGTCCGCCCACCACCTCACTGGCTCTAACAGAAACTGCAGTAGTGCTGGCTTCTGATTTCCTTTTCCTGGCTTCAGTACGTTTTATATGATCCTTGTTACAAAACGATGCATAGCAGAACCGGTGACAGCCGGCATCCGCAGGAGGATCAGTCATTGGCAGCAGTTTCATAACTTGATCAGCCAGCAAACGGCATTTGTTGATAGTTTCACTATCTATGGCGTCGCACCAAGCCTTCGCACACTCGCATACCTTGCGCCAGCTCTTATCTGTGAATTGCGTCACTTTCTCATCATCCTCCCCGCCCAAGTGTATGAAACAACGCATATTTGGTTGTTGAAAGACCAAAAATCACTCAAAATCACCAGACAACCATTGGCGCCACAATCTTGATTTGTTGTTTCCTGGTCATTTCCTCCGCGATTACAAGCATGCCACGCCCACTTCACGGCGGTAATTTCAAATGGTAATAACCGTCGGTGTGTCAACTTGTGCATATGGAAACAAGTAGGCATTTCAATGGTACGTTCTCATGAATGTACAGGGTGAATTTCGTTTAGATTGGTGATGTGCACAACGAAACTGAATGAACCGACCGAACTCCACATGACCTATTACGGACAGGCAGCACATTGACCGGCGCTGACCGCCGGTCGCCGGGGCATGGGCCGGGAGTTTGGTGCAGGGCGATTCGAGTCACGTTGTCGGAGCGAGACGATTCCACAGCTTGGAACCATTTTGCCGAATGTAAAGCAGACCCACGTCCGGCCATCATGGCTGGGCCGTGTGCTGGCCGGGGCCCAACTAGAGTGCCCGATTCAGGTGACGACACAACGCTTCGGGTCGTCGCCCCACCCCGCACCACAGGCTCTATAAAGGGACAAGTCACAGGGCCGTTTGAGTGTTCCTCGTCTGCTGACTCCGCCTTCCTTCACCAATTCCTCGTTTGCTGACTCAGCCTTCATTCACTGCCTTGCCACTGACTCCACCCATCAACCTGATCCCGTCTATCACTACGCCCACTCGTTTTGACTCCGCCTTTCTCCACCCACTGGCTTCTGACTCCACTCAAGGTCCTTCCTTCATGCCTGACCTTCGATTCCCATTCTCTGGATCGACGCTCAGCTGCACGAAGTTCCTTGAAGAAGGGTAGGATGCACCAGCTGTCAGGGAGGTATCGCCCAGCGGAACATCCCCTCAAAACGTACTGGTGGCGCGCTCGGTTAATCATGCAAGGTATTGAGAGACCGTAAGCCTCATCTCCTCTCCTCTTTCTCTTCATTAACTCTTCTTCATCGGGTTGTGTGTGTGTGTGTGTGTGTGTGTGTGTGTGTGTGTGTGTGTGTGTGTGTGTGTGTGTGTGTGCCATGGCGCCTGTCCTCGTTTAAGTGAAGAGTGTCAAAGAATTACATCAGGATAACTCTGCTCTGTGTCTGCTTTTGTAAGTTGCTTGTATTATTGTCACACCACACTTTTCTTGCTATTCCACACACAACAATAAAAACTATTTATTGTGCCACACACCTTTCCTCGCCAGCCTGTAATAAATGCTTACGTAGAAATGTTCCCAGCTCGTTTTTGTCTTTTCTTTCATTGATCCAGCATGGTCCGTATCCTCGCCTAGCAGGCACTTTATTGCCAACGATCCGTTCTTTCAGCCGGTACGTCCTTGGCAGTGTCGCTCAGCTGTATCTGATCCGGTAAAGTGATCCAGTTCGGACACGGCGTACCGAGGGCTTGTCCCCCGGTAATTAGATCACGTGATTATTTTTCGGTAACTGTATAAACGAGGCGGAGGACCCTAAGTCACGTGGCTGAGTTATTGGCGTTCATGGTCGGTTTGCGACCCGCCGTGTATGCTTACACATTGTTTGTGATGCAATACCCTGCCTGCAAAGCACCAGTCTAGCAGTTTACAGTCGGTGTAAGCACACCAACTGTGCTTCCCCACCATCTCGGGTTGCTCACCAGCATTTGATTTTTCATTGATTTATATTTTCATTTACGGCTGCTTTCTGATAGTTCTGTGATTTTTCCTGGTGTATCTGCATCGATGTCCATCAGCACGCAAAATTACTGTGCTTCCCCATTGTTTTGGGTCGCTCATCTGTATTTTTTTTCATTTATTATTTTCATTTATGGATGCTTTCTGACAGTTCTGTAAAAAAAAAAAAAAATTCTGGTGTGTCATCTTTGGTGCCCATCGGCACACAAAATTTCAGCTTTCTACATCACCCGCAAGGTCCCTCTCTTTAATATGTCAGTCAGTGAGTCAGTTAGTGGTTAGAAATAATTTTATATATTAGAGATAAACACAGAGATAATTGTCAGAACCATGAATAGGGATAAATACATATTTATCTACCACTTTGAATAAATTATACGCTCACATGATGAGAATGTCATCTACAATGTTCGTTTAAATTCACTCACACCAGGGATTCTGTAAGTGTTATTTGGATTACTGTTTTATTCGGCTCACTTGTTGACATCAAATCATCTTAACTGTTGCTGCAGCATTGACGTCACTTCAAAAGTGAGGTCAAAAGTAATCTTTTCAATGGATCATAAAAACCCAGTGCATCTTACTGAACAAATTCAATATTCAAATCAGTATTTGCATTGGCTTTGACTACATCAGCCCGCAAAGAGATTCTCCATTCAACTCGAGTCGCAATTGGAAATATAAATTTTTGGGAGCTTCTTATGCTCAAGGTGGGCCTCTAATATAATGGTGTAGAAAAACGTGTGCACACACAAGTGACATCTATACCACCCGATGAGAGGAAGTGACAGTCGTGCAACTTCCTCCAAGAAATAACGATCGTGCAGCTTTGTTCCACAAAGCCCCAGGAGGCGGACATCTTCCAAGCCGCCCTCTTTTGTAATGCAAATTCCCGGCTGATAGGATCTAACGGGAAGGCACAGCTGCTTGCTGGTGAGGTTTGAGTAATTTGACATGGAAGCAAAAAGTGGAAGAGGTTTGGAAACTTGTTGAGGAAGACACTGAAATGTGGGGAAGTCCTACATTTTGAACAATGCCATTCCATAGAACATCGGCTTCGGAACTGGCCTTTGTCTGTGCCAACATTCTGAACGATATGTATGATACTATCGAGCTTAATATGACCATGGCTGTATTCAAAATACTGGACTTTGAGATGCAAAACTAAAATTATCTCTGTGAAGACCCATTCTGCTATCCAGTACTTTGTAAGAGAACTCTGACTGGGCTGAGAAA
>NC_140965.1:87703989-87713989 GCF_056783735.1 Eptatretus burgeri
GAGACAGTGGTGTCGAGAATGGTAGACAGCATGGAAAGCTGCTTTATTATTATTATTATTATTATTTTTGCTCCAACGAAGGGTTAACGACTGAAACGTCAGCTTCTCCTTGCTTCCCACAGTGGTTCACACACCTCAATCAACATCATGTTGATTTCATCCATTGTGATGGAGTACCGGCCAAATTCAAAATTATTTCCCTTATCGAAGACTGTTTCGCATCAGCACCCACAAGTGGAGTGACAACCTGCCCAAGCGATGCTGTATATCGGGTACAAAATGATGATGACATGTTATGGGACCATTGGTGTCCATTACGAGGATCAGTATGAGAAGACGGATTCATACGTCATATGCTCGATCTTCGTCTTTAACTGTAATAATGCAATGATTGTGCTGACAGATGAGCAGGTGTGCGTGTGTCGCTGTCATGTAATGTTTGTCTTGACCAGAATCTGTCAGCATGCTGCTTTGGATACTTTTTTTGGAATGATCATGACCTTTTCGCAATTAACATGATGACAACAAACTTGGAACAATAATCCATACGCCAGACAAAGTGTGGCTGGAAGGGCAGCCTCGAGGTATGCACACTCGCATCCGAGCTGGCGAGCCTCGGTCCGCAGGCAGGGTGGTTCATCAATGTGTGTGCCATCCCTCAGATGGATGTTAAACTGGGCGTCACGTCTGCCAGAATTCGTTCGTGGATGTTAAACATCCCTTTGTGATGTTAAAGATCCACCAAACAGCAAGCGAGCTACCTGCGGCACACTGGCCAAATTCCAAATTCCTGATTCGACTGGTTCGTGAAACACTTGGGCCAAATGCTTTCCCTTGCCGACTCCATGAGGTGAGAATATGGCTGTTAAAGAAATAATTCTGGATAAAGTAAGATAAATAACTGCCGCAATCGTGTGCATGCTGAATTTAAATCAGCGATAAGAGCATTATGTATAAAGCATCACAGACAACCGAAAACTGACACCTTGGTTTGGTCCGTGGAGATATGGGATGCAAGTTTGCAATGCTCACAAAACGTTGATACCTTTGAAGATTTCTTTTTCAAGTGACAATCAAAGCATGTCCAAGAGGGAGACGTCTTTTTAAAATTTTAATGAAGCGTCATCCCATTACACCAAACTCTCTTACCCGAACCAATAATCAGTTCCAAGTCTGAACCACCCCTGTGCTATCCACAGGTGTGAATGTACACACTCTGTCGAGAGTGTGCAATACATTTCGATTTCACCCTGCCGTACTACCCTTCGATAGGAAAACTGCTTCTTAATGCAGAACTCTCAAGTCTCAACCGGGATTACACCGAGTTTGGAGAATGATGAAAGGTCGGAATGTAATGAAAAATTTCTGGGAATAATTTCCATGCGAGATGGGTGTGTGTGTGTGTGTGTGTTTGTGTGTGTGTGTGTTGGGGGGGGGGGGAGAAAAACTACTTATGAAAAGTTGTTTAATGGCAATATTGCCACTTTCTTCCCAGTCACAACAACAGCCAAAGTGAATACAAGCTCTGAGATTGCAAAGCAAGAAATCCATCAACCGAGTCGATGTGCTTTGCTTTTAAGCAAATGAACATTGACCTCACAACATGTGGAATGGGTCTCGTGCTACCGATCTGTCAGAAGACAAATATCTACCAGAAATGAGTCACGCGGAAGGCAAGTGCCTAAGGTAAAATAGAAAACGACTTTGTTTTCCTGAAAAAGCAAAGCTCTCGTTGCAATCCAGAAGATTATCAATCAAGAAGATTATATAATGGCATTGTATGTTCGAAAGTGATCTCTTTAAATTGTCATTTGAGAAGCAAAAATATTTAAAAGTTGGAAAATATCATTTTGTAAAAGTGAATCCAAAAAGTAAAAGGTGTGCGATTTGGAAGGCAACAAAGACTTATTTTTCTCCGGTGATCTAAGGCTCATGGAGGAACTTCCACACAAATCTCATGCAGGACAAAGATGCAAGGAGACATCAGTGTGATTCAATATTCATTACAAGGACATCCCTACCTCAATGAGTAGGTGTGAGACAATTGAAAGTGTTACATCACTCGACCGAAAGAGTTTCACTGGATATGTAAACCAACAGGTCAGGTCTCAATCCAGAAGGTTTGCGGCCATGGAGCTCAAAGCCGTTCGACTGGCCGCTCATCTCGAACATTCTTCATAGCTCGGTCAAGGTCATTGCTTTATAGTGACCATCCAAGTCATAGGTTAATCCCAATCATGTTCTTGCTCTGGAGCACGATCCCGTGATCCCCATCGCAGGTCAGGCAAATGTACATGCAGAGTAATTCTATAAAAGCTAAATTCAAACCACCATGCATTATATGGTGGTTCTTTATCAATTCCCAAGATAGTAAATAAAAATAAAGAATTTGGATGATGTTTCTGCACAGAATAGCTACCGATTGCTCTTCCATCCTGTAAAGTGTTGCTTGCCTTTCAGTCTCGTTATGCAGAGGCTAAGGCTCGTGGAACAACTGGACCATAAAATGCAGCTGGTCGACATGCCGAAAACAGAGTCCATGGGTATAGGTGGACAAGGCACAAACAAGCAATACAAATGTAAAACGAGAACGGCACTCGATCGAGCGCATATCTCCACCAGACTGAACAGTTTACCTTTTGTATCCCACCGATAAGTCCGATCTGAATCCAGATCTGAACCAAAATCGAATCGGCGTTTTCTCGTCACCTATCCAACTCATCCACCAAGTTTTGTTATAACCTCTCCACAAGTTTTTTAAATACCATGATATATATCATCTTCAGCCCTCTCTCTCAATTGTGAAGAATCACTTTAGAAATTCAAGTATCTGCATCCACATCCAGATCTTCACTAAAATATAATGAATTCGTCCTTGTCACATACACAACCTGTCCACCAAAATCCATCCCAATCCTCTCATAACTTTTTGAGGTATCCTGCTCACAAGCAGACAGGCAAACAGACAAACAAACAAACAAACAAACAAACAAGAAAAAGACGTCGTGCAGATCACAATACTTGCAAGATCCACCCCTTCTCCAAAGCTTGCCATGGATACATCAAATTGTCATTTTCATTAAGATTAAAATTGACAATCTCAATCAGCTTCGGGCAATGAGATGAAAATTATTTTTCAGATTGAAATTAATGATTTCAGAAGTTTGACCTTGACTTGACCTTTTGACTTCAAAAATAGTTGTTTCCCCAATTCAGTGGTGCACTATGCAATTTCTGATTCATTTTCAGGTTAATCAAATGAAAATTGATGATTTAAGAAGTTTGACCTTGAGTTGACCTTTGACCTCAAAAAAGTTGCTTTCCCAATTCAGTGACGGACTATGCAAATTCCGTTCAACTTTCAAGTTAATAGGATGTAAATTGACGATTTTCAGTTGAAAATTGATGATTTTAGAAGTTCGACCTTGGGTTGACCTTTGACCTTTTGACCTCAAAAATAATTGGTTTCCAAATCCAGTGATGCAATATTTCAAGTCAATCGGATGAAAAATGACATTTTTAGAAATTTGAACTCAAGATGACCTTTGACCTCAATCAATAGGCTTCTCAGTTGAGACTACCTCCACAACTTGGTAAAGTTTCATGACGATCAGTTTAGACTTGTAACCTGCTGATGATAGACAGACAAACAGACAAATAGATAGAACAAGCCGGTAGTGACATGGCTGCTCGCTCTAGATGGAAAGCTGGCCGACGCGACTAGCCAATATTCATGTACATGCTTTTAATCAATTTAGCACAATAAATATGATTATCACAGCCCTCTTAGTTTGCGCCCAGAAACCCGCCTTGTGAAATTTCAGGCATGTTTCCAAAGAGACTCTAACAAATGGCAGCCCTGGTAATTCCATTTATCTATTCGCTAAAGATTTTATTTTTTTATATGATGCTGTAAGACATTCTCCTTGGCACAAAAAAAAAAACAGGTCCCTCGGAGGTCCAGTTTCGGAGGTATTGATTTTTTTGTACAGTCCACAATAAGTGTACGATGTACGATAAAGTATTTTAGCTGTTGCTAAGCAATGGAGGTGTGCATAGCAACCATTCATTATTGTGTACATGCTAGCCACATTGTACACATTTCACCCAAGTTTCATCAAAATCAGACTCTTTCTCTTAGAGATATTCACAATTAACCGTTTCTGAAATGTTCGACATGTACTCGCCCAAAACCTATCTCCTCCTACAAATATTTTTTGTTAGGGCTGCAAATTGGCATGAAGGGAGCTCGATAGATTGCGCACAGAACTCTAAGCTTCGATTTTTCGATTTTTATTTTTTTTCGATTTTTTTACCACTTTAAAGGGCCGTTGCTAGGGCCCGGGGTCCCATATTCGAAAGCACACAATTCCCAGAAATATTGGTCCTACCTACCAAATTTCATTGGAATCGGTTGAGTGGTTTAGCCCCTTCAGGTCAGGTATGGGAGCATGTGCCAGAACAGCGCGTCGCTGCGTCCACTTTCCGCCGGTACTCCAGGGGCCTCCGTCTGGCCATCCCCCAGGCAGATGCCAGGCCCATCCCCATCTCCTTGAGATGATGGTCAACCTGCTGCAACCATGAGGCACGTGGTCGGCCCACTGGCCTCCTCCACTCATGAGACTCCCTCGCTGAGAGAATCTGGTGAGCAGGATCAGCGTCAGGAAAACGAGCCACATGTCCATACAGCCGCAGCTGACGCTCACGGACTATGCAGGTAACAAATCTCATCCGAGTCTCTCTCAGCAACCGCTCGTTGGACACAAAATCCGACCAGCGATAGCCAAGGATTCTCCGAAGAGACCTGGTACCAAAGGAATTAAGTCTCCGTCTCAGATCCTTGGTCAAAGTCCAAGTCTCGCACCCATAGAGCAAGACTGGAAGTACCAAGGACCTGAAGACTCGGACTTTCGTCCTCCCGCACAGGTACCGGCAGCGCCACACCCCATGATCCAGTGAATCCATGACTCCCCAGGCCCGACCCAGACGTCTATTGACCTCCGGCTCACAACCTGCGGAGACATGAATATCACTGCCAAGGTAAGTGAATCTATCCACGACCTCAACATCCTCACCACAAACAGACACAGACAGGACAGCAGCATCCAAGATGTCACCGAAAGCCTGGATCTTTGTTTTGACCCAAGAAATCCGTAATCCCAACGGCTCCGACTCCTCATTCAGCACCTCGAGGGCCCCCAAGAGGATGTCTAAAGTCTCCGCAAAGATGACTGCATCATCTGCAAAATCAAGGTCCGAGATCTTGACATTGCCAAACGATGCACCGCAACTTGATCTCTCCGACATCCTCCCAAAAATCCAGTCCATACAAGTGCTGAAAAGTGTGGGGGCAAGTACACATCCCTGACGAACTCCAGTAACAACTGGAAATAAGTCAGAGGCGGTACCACCACACTTCACAGCACTCTCAGTACCAGAGTAGAGTTCAGACATCAGATCGATCAGTTTTGGTGGCACCCCACGAAGACCAAGAATCCTCCAGAGGACATCCCGATTCACTGAATCAAACGCTTTACAGAGATCAACATAGGCTGCAAGCAGCCCCTGCCGAAACTCTCGTCTGCGTTCAGTGAGGACACGAAGAGCAAGGATACGGTCAATCGTTGACCTCTTTGGTGTAAAGCCTGACTGCTCTGGACGCTGGTGCTCAAGCAGATGGTGGCGAACCCTATCAAGAATTATCCGAGCAAAGACCTTGCCCGGCACTGAGAGCAGCGTCACCCCTCGGTAGTTGTTGCAGTCTTGGCGATCACCCTTCCCTTTTCAGAGAGGGACAACAAGGCCCCTCTTCCAGTCAGTTGGGATGATGCCTGTGTTCCAGGCAGAGCACAAAACTGCATGCAACGACGCGAGTGCAGCATTTCCACCAGCCTTGAGAAGTTCAGCATGGATGCCACAGATCCCTGGAGCTTTGCCCCGTTTCAACTGGTTCACCGCAGCCCGTGTTTCCACAAGCGATGGTGGACCACAGTTGATTCGAGGGTCAGCAACAGGGATTGTAACACCCTTGACGTCCAACTCGACAGCTGGGGGATCAGCCTGGTACAACCGCTCAAAGTGACCGGCCCAGCGGGCCTTCACTTCAGACTCCTCTGTCAAGAGCCTACCACTCTCTGCTCGAACTGCAGTGCTCCGAGGGATGGGCTTGGATGAACGTAATGCGCGAATTCCCCTGTAAGCGGGACGAGAATCACCTGTCCACAGGTGATGCTCTTCCCCCTCACAGATTCCTCGCACATAGGCCTCCTTGTCCACCCTCAGTGCACGTACAGTTTTACGCCTCAGCTCCCTGAACAGCTCAGCTCTGCCATTCAGCCTGGCCCTGCGACTCTGGTCAATGGTATCCAGTGTCCCTTGAGAGACAAAATTCTTCTTTGCCCTGCGGTGAACTCCAAGGCATCCACCGGCAACATCAAGGACGGTGGTCTTGAAGGTGCTCCACAACTCTTCAGGACACCCCAAAGCACCCAGACCCCTCAAGTGTCCACTCAGCCTGTTCGCAAACTCCTCAGCTACTCTCTCATCCCTGAGCTTGGCAACATCCAGCCTAGGCTGGGATGGTACCATTCTCCAGGATTTAAGGTGCAGCTTTAGAGTTGCTACAACAAGCCTGTGGTCAGTATTGAGGAACTGAGCACTCCGGTAGACCCTGCAGTTCTGGATCATCCTCCAACGACCGTCAATGAGGACATGGTCAATCTCCTTTGCCACACCGCCAGCGTTGGAATACCAAGTCCAGCGATGAGCTTGCGGGCGCTGAAACCATGAACCAGCCACCCTAAGTCCATGACTTCTTGCAAAGTCAAGGAACTTAGTGCTATTCTGGTTCATAGTTCCTGACCCATGGGGACCAACACACACCTCATAACCATCCCTATCAGTTCCAGTCGATGCATTGAAATCCCCCAAGACTAGAAGTGTATCTCGTCTGGGGCACTGATCAACCACAGAGTCGAGTGTGGCGTAGAATGCATCCTTCACGGTAAGATCACTCGCCTCAGTCGGAGCATAAATAGAGACCAGGGAAATGACACCTAAGGAGTGACGAATCCTTAATCTCATAATACGCTCGTTGACCGGTGTTACCTCAATTATCATTGGGGTCAGCTTATTGGACACAGCTACAGCAACTCCTTGGGTATGGTAACCATCAGAGCGACCAGACCAATAGTAGGTGTAACCACCCACCATTATCTCGCCGCAATCCGGTCTCCGAACCTCAGAGAGAGCTGCAATCCCGATGTCCAAACGCTTGAGCTCAGATGATAACAGAGACAGGTGATCATCCTCTCTTAGGGATAGGACATTCCAGGCACCCACCCGAAGGGACCGCCTCAGGTTAACCCAAGGAGACCGCCGTCTGGTGGACGACACCTCAGCACCACTCCGACACACTCTCCCGCAATCTGACCCAGGGATGTTACCCCGTGGTTTCCCTCCTATCAAAGATTGGGGGTCCCGAAGGCTTTGCCCCAATCCCATCATCCGGTGAGCTGCCCTGCGAAGGGAAGCTGCACAGGAGGTACTCCCACGGAGTGGGTTTTCAGATTTTTTTGCGTTTTTGCGTTTTGCGGAATGAAGCGTTTTACGGTGGCTGGAGTGCAAATCCTGCCACCAACCTCCTAATAAGAAGTAACCCAACTGCAGGAGGACGTCCGCAGACACAGTTGGGCACTAGATATGGATGGCCGTTGGCTCACAAGGAGCTCATCCGCCCTTTGACAGGTTTTGTTTTTAATCCTGCTGGGTGTCCATATCCAAACACCCTCCTCACCAGAAAACCTGGTGGGGGAGACGGTTTAGTCGCCGTCAACCCGACCATGGAACAGGTTAGTACAGGTTTACATGGTACCTGTAGCAGGTCACAGATCGAACCTGACCTGACAAAGCCCCTTAGCCCCTTGGCTTGACCAAAGTTTCGTGGACAGACAGACAGATGGAAATGTCCAGAATAAGGGTGCTCTAAGAGCAGCCAATAACAAAATTGACTGACCAATATTACTTGAAAAATCTTCAATTTTACAAGTAACAAACAGGCGTGAAAACATCACCTCTCATCTTCGGTGGTGGAGGTATAGCTAGCAAAGAATTACAGTACTTTGTGTTCCTTCTTTATGCGATTGGTTATATACACTGGGCACACCTGATTCAGTTTGGGTCTTACGGCACTGCACATGTGTTGCAGAACTGGCATTGTTAAACTCATTTCATACCAGTTTAAGCAAACGCCATTGCCATTACATCCCTCTCTGGGGCTCGGTATGACACTCGTCTTTGAATTAAATGTACAGCCCTTGCATGGTTTTGAATGTCATAGAACAGGTGTCATGGTTTTTCAAGTCCCAAAGATGCAATTCTACTGAAGCGTCAATGTAAACCTTGGAATTCACTATGAAAGTCACCGGATCTCGTTAAGCTTTCCGTCTCGTCTGAATTTCACCTACAGTGATCCAACTCAACAGACATTATTCCCTGTGAATGGGATTTGGAATTCCAGCACTGAAAAGGAAAATCAGCAAATGAATTTGAGACAGGATAGAGAATGGACAAGATTCTATCAAGGGTATCCAATAAATTGATCGGCCATGAAAGCATTTCCAAGAAACACTGATTCATCGGTCACCAACATGCCTAAAAGGAACAAACATTACGATAATTCCTGGATTAGAAAAAAAAAATCCAATGTCTTCATAACTAATGTATTTTACAAGTGGTAGCCGTTGCCAAGCCGTATTTGTCCTATCATCTATAATTTGTCCTGCTCGCTGTATCCCGGCAGAGACAACAATCTGTAATGAGCAGCAGCGCATCTGGAAACAGGAAGCTCAATGTGTTTGGACTCTCTTTCAAAATTTCAACAAGCAAGATCCTTGTGTGTTAACCCTTCATTGCCAATATACCAGCTTATGTGTGTTTCCCTTCTTCAGTGTTGGGTTGTTTTGGCCCACCAGGTTCTCTCCTTAATCTTGCCTGACAGGTGAAAATAGCCCCACTAAGGATTTTGGTTCAATTGTCTGAGCAACAATTAAAGGAGGAAAATGAAGGATGAAGCAATTTGTAGCAAGTATCCACTTTCAGTTCTTGCTCAAATAAATAAATAAATAATATTTAAAAAAAACAATCTTGTATTGTCGTCAGTATTAAAGACCCTCCCCCCCCCCAAAAAAAAAAAATGGCAATGAACATAGCACAAGCCAAACAAGCAACACAGCATTATTATGACAACTTCCTTATTGCCCGTGACTGATCCCACCTTCTTGTGGGGTCAGTTCCGGGGAAGTTTACCCAACTTCCACAAACCGGCTGGCCATGCCTGAAATGCCACTTGAACATTGTTCAGGGTCCTGTGATAACTCGCCTATTCTTCACGAAAGACACTGAGATCTTTAATGCTGGTAAATGGAACACCCAGCTTAATGTCCATCAAAGAGATGGTGCATTTTATGATGCAACTAAAGAGTACACAGAGCATTCCTATCTGAACCCCTGCCTCATGATGCAGGTCACCAGGTACAAATCCCATCTACCTTTTGTGTTTGTTCATTACCTACAAATCACCTTATAATTCACGTAAAAGTACAAAGATGTCTATAAATGTCTTTCTTCTGGTTTTGTTATTTGTAAAAGCTTTTCCATAAGTCAGAATACTGTAAAAATTAAGACACCGTGCACACAAAGTACCAATCCAATCTCTAATGTCAAACAAGCTATGTAAGTGGGTGGGACACATATCTTAATGTCCATTTGAGGGATGGCACTCACATTAAGGCTTCTTCCTGCATGCGAAACACCAGGATGACAATTTATATCTGGATCGAGATTTGAACACGAGGTTGGATATCTCAGAGGTGAGTGTTGATACCTCTAAGCTATCTGCAAGCCCACTATATTTGGTGACATGGGAAGTATGCTTCAATAAATAGCACACAACACAAAACAATTACTAATTTCAAATATCTTAAAGAAAGAAAATGCGAAC
>NC_140965.1:87723989-87766489 GCF_056783735.1 Eptatretus burgeri
AGCAAAACAGCATTCGTAGCAATACAGTACAGTAATCATAGCGATACAGGAATCATAGCAATACAGCAATCACTGCAATCCCAACAATACAGAAATCCCAAATACATAAGAACCGAGCAATCAGAGCAATAAAGCTATCGTATCTATACAGCAATCATAGCAATACAGCAATCTGAGCAATGCCGGAACCCGAGCAATACTGGAATAATTGAAAAACATTTCCAAATAATTGCTTGTTTTGAGACCACACACACTTTGAGGTTTGAAAAAAATAATAGATTGTACCACAAACTCAAACAGTGTTGAGGATTAAAAAAAAAAAACCTTTCCATTGCCGTTTCATATCATTAATCATCAGCCGAGTGTGTGCGGTGAACACAGCGAGTAGAGCGAACATCGATAGGTGAGATCCCTCGAGGCCTTTTGCAGTGCAAGATTCCTTCATATCGACAAAGAGTCTAACTCGGCTTAGCCAGCCAGCAACTTGCAATTTCCTTGTGTAGGTTTTTTTTTTTTTTTTTTGGAATGCTGCTTTTTTGCAATGGGTTGTACATTTATTCATCCCGTTTGTTTATGCTATTGTTCATGATCGATAAGGCCTATCGGGCTCGATCTCATTTTTATCACACGGTGTGCCAATTTGTATACACCATCAGGTGCAAACAGAAATAAATTTTACCCTGTATTATTTTACAACACAGCACATGGCAGGATAGCCTTGAGGTATGCACACTGGCTTCCCGACCCAGCTATAAATTGTCACCCTGATGTTTCATATGTGGGACGAGGAATCAATATGTGTGTCACCCTCCATCCATCGGAACAACGTAAAGCTGGAGGGCCCGTCTGCCAGCAGTGGTCGTTTGTAAATGTTAAAGATCATTCAAAGGACGTGAAGATTCGGCAAGTTATCACCAGCACCCAGAACAAATTACAAATTCTTGCCACTTTCAGTAAAACTTCAGGCTTGGCCAGTTGATTCATGAGACTCTTGGGTCAAACAGCTTTCCTGACTGACCTCATAAAAGGAGCCGTTAAAATATGTACTAGCAATAGTAGTACTAGTAGGAGTAGTAGTAATAGTAGCAGGAGTACGCTCTCTCGAGTGCAGCCTGTGGCTGCTGGTTGCATCATTGGTTGGGGCACGGCTATGCCACTGATGCAGTGTCCCCCTGACCAGTACACTGGTACTCATTTTGCCGACCTCGGAAGGATGACAGGCTGAGTCAACCTCCTGGTGTATATTAATTCAGCAGCCAACGGGGCTTGAACTCAGGACCCTAGGATCCCAAGCCGCCATCCTAACCACTGAGCCAACACCAGGCGAGTGGTAGTACTATAGTAGGACAATTATATTTTAAAACACAACATTTAGTTAACCTTTCAAAGTTTGTTTTTATATCAGCTTTTTAACCTCCAGGTTCTTGAATCTTTAAGGATGCAGAAATATTTTCCCTCTATTATATGCTTTGCAATTACTGTGACCTGCTGCTGAGGGATAAATTGGTAATGATGTGTTTTTGTTATTCTGGAGCAATCGGTCGAGATTTATGGTGAGTTTTCATTGCACAGCCGTCTGAACTGGCACTTGAAAGCGACGACAGGCGTGATCTCTCTTTCTCGAATTTACCCACCCCTTCCCCCTTCCACCCCCAATCCCATGAACCATCACTGCCACCGTCACTCAAACGATGACAGCACTTGAGCTATTAGCCTCTCCTGAATCGTGCCAAATAGGCCTCAAACGTGGGCATCAGCAGCACAATATGACCGAGGAAGTGTGGTTAGTTCAGCGCATCGAATTGCTTCCACAGCTGCCTGCTGGTCCAGAATATGAACGTGGAACTCCAGACAACCGAATCAATATTGACCTTCATCACGAGGGCTACACTCCCAAAAACGCTGCCAATGTCATGCGATCATATGGCCTCTCAACGAGATCTGCCATTTCATCGTACATTCCTGGGATTCTAATGCCGATTATACACTTGTACAATATAACAGGTGCGAAACAACAACATCCAACATCTATTGAAGACATGATTAACCTCAGCGGTAACCGAGATCCTTTAAACTGGAGAATAACAGATGTGGTTCAAGGAAGAATCTGCATGCCAAACATTGCGCCAAGCACGTAAACCCACCCAAGGAAATATTTAGCAGGACAGGCAAGCAATCTGAGTGGAAAAACAATGTTCACTGGATATTGCTTCCTTTAGCGATTCAATGTCATGGTCAAACCACGAGGAGCTTTCATTACATCTTGAGCACGGCTTTCGCATATATCTTAGGGAAAACAGCCTCCTAGGCAATGCCAGATCATCAAAAGAGTGACAGACAGATAGAGATAGCAATATACACACATCTTCAAAGCGGGCAGAGGACTGATGGATGACCATCTGTGGACACAGTGATTTGCAGGTAGACTGACAGAGATTAATAAAGTTACGAGCAGTGTGGTGCAGGCTTTTCATTTTCTGGCCAGTCAGCCTTTATCCCGCTACCGAAAGAAAGGAAAAAAAAAAACAGATTCCATGCTGCATCCCACCAACTCATTCGATTCTCTCACCTGCTCAGGGGGTGGCCCTTTTCCATTGTAGTAGCGTCGTAGATCATGGAAAAGGTCAGAGAAGATCTTGGCGTTTTCAGTGTACATGTTGCCGAACATGCGGAGGAAATTGAATGAAAGGTCTTTCTCGGCCTGGTGGATTATACTGGCAAAGTATTCTACGCAGTGTGGTGGGAGAGGAAAAAAAGAAATCAAAATTACAAGTTGTATTCAACCACATATTAATGAGAATAGTGAAAACTCCAGGTTTGCGAGCATTGCATTGCACGGGGTCTGATCAAACCCACCAACCAGCATCGGGAAGATAACATCTCAAACAGCTGCACGTGCAATAACACCGACTCTGTCACCAAGTCAAAGAGAGATCACCGTATGTCCGACCATCATTTAAACCCTCACTCCTTATACGTCTGTACCCAAAGCAATGCAAAATAAACAACCACTTATTGCGAGAAGCAATTACAGCACTACAGGGGAAAAGAGAGGCGAGTCAAGCGATATGGACAATCCCAGGAGAGCTCAAGAAAGGTTGCATTTACTGCGTAATTGGCTGAAGCAAACTTTTTAAAATGTTGAACAGCAAACTAGAAATACAATTTTATAGTGTTTGCAGGAATGTCTCCACTTGTGAAGAGTTAAAGCGGACAGTTTCTTCTTGTTGTTGTCTTCTCCCCGCACTTGGCCGACAAGAATTATAGCGTAACTGGAAAAGAGGTATCCACAATGTGAAAGCTCCCCTGTATGTCATCGGAAAGAAGATATCTATCTATCTCTCTCCGTCCGTCCGTCCGTCCGTCCGTCCGTCCGTCCGTCCGTCTCTCTCTCTCTCTCTCTCTCTCTCTCTCTCTCTCTTTCTCTCTCTCTCTCTCTCTCTCTCTCTCTCTCTCTGTCCCTCTCTCTCTGTCCCTCTCTCTCTCTCTTCCGAGTACAGCCTTATGGCTGCTGGTTGCGTCATTGGTTAGGTAAGCAGCTATGCCGCTAATGCAGTGTCACTATTACCAGTACACTGGTACTCATTTTGCCGACCTCTGAAAGATGATACGCTAAGTCAACCCCATCTGTTATTAATTCAGCAGCCAACGGGGCTCAAACTCAAGACGCGAGGATCCCAAGTCAGCCACGCCAACCGCCAAGCCAACACCAGGCTGGAAAGAAGATTAAGAAGAAAAGAATGGAAGAGGGTGCTAAAGAAGGTTTCCCTGGACAAAATACTGCATAATGGCGAAAGGTTGAAATCTGCAAGAGGAATCAAAAAATTATTATCTGGCCAGTGTCTGGGAGGCAGACCAGCATTCGTCTGCCTCTCTATAAGGAGTTCCAGGAGACATGGTGTAAGTGCTTACTGCTGCCAGTAAATTTGTCACAATGACAAGGATCGAGTCCTGATGGAAGCCTTACACGACCTTACAGACTGCCTGGCCAATACATATTGCAACGAAACAATGTCTGAAAAAGTGTAACTGGAGCCAAGATGCTTGTATGGTTTCCTCTTCTCTGACAGTTTATCATGAAATTCGAGCTCCGACTTGGAACTGGCTTGGACCAACACATACACCTGCAGAAATGGGATACCATTGGTAAAGCATTGCAATGCGAGCCCGTACATAACATACGAGACCTTTCACCTAATAGATGCCACACACATTGATTTACAAATGCAGAGATAAAAGTGATTGGGTATAAATACAAAGTTGCATTCGTGAGAGAAAGACAGATGGAGAGACGCAGAAGGATGTTTCAAATGCAACGGCTCCTAAGGGAATGTGTGCAAGCTCAGCATTTTAAGCGGCACTGTTGGATGAACACTTTACTCTGGAAATACTTTTACATTAAACGAAAAGTGTAAACAAATCAAGACCATGGTATGGCAAAGCCAAACTACTGCAATTTAGCCCAAATATCAAAATAAGAGTATTGGTATTAGAGGCCCTAATAATCACACTCTTCCCTCCAAGTCTTCGAGCTAATAGACAACGTACCACAATCTCATGCCATCCACCATCCCTACCCATGATCTTTTCTACCCTCCCAAAACCCAAACTCTTCCTTGCAGGTTATGATGTTTCCTTCATCTCTGTCTATCTCTCACTCCCGTCTTGTTATGTTTGTTTTATCCATCTGTGGACCAGCTATAACTGTAGGCTGTCGTTTCACCCTGTGTCATCTTGCCCTTGCATGAAAGACAAAATGTAGGAACATTCAAAGCACAATCACCATCTCTACCAAAAGCTGCCCTCTGTCAGACAAAATCAGCTTGAGATACAGAGCTTACAGGAGTCCTGAAAACTGTTTCACTCACACTGCTGCACATGAATGGTACGACAAAGAAAAGTGATGCGGGTCACTTCATTTGCATTACACAGGAAACCAATGCTGGCACAGTTTCCATCAAATTCGATTGGCCAATCAATCCAAAGATGAACCGTCAGAATGTGAATTTTTACCCTTGGCGAAGAAGAGGGTATTGCATTTGGGTGCGTTTGTTACTTACGAAATCTAAAGATAAAGAAAATCTGAAGATTTCGTAAGTATATTGATGACTTCCGTCATCTGTTTGTGTGTTTGTGTGTGGTGTGTTTGTTTGTTTGTGTGCGTGTTTGTTTGTAGGCACAATAACTCGAGAACGGAAGATTCTACCAATGTCAAATTACACCACGTGATTCAGGACGGTGATGGCTAGTGCTGATTAGATTTTGGTCAAAATCGGTCAAAGGTCAAGGTCACAGTGAGGTCAAACATTCGATTTTTGATGGTTTGGTACAGAATCATCGTAGAAACTTCTGGTTTGCGTCGCTACCTTCTCTGGAGACAGCTTTTATTAGACAAGGTCAGAGGTCAAGTTGACGATTTCGTAAGTACCATTCTATGACTGCTTGTTACTTACGAAATCGAAAGATTTCATAAGTATATTGATGCCTTCCGTTTCTGTTTGTTTGTTTGTTTGTTTGTTAGTTTGTTTGTTTGTAGGCACGATAACTCGAGAGCGGAAGAAGCTACCAATGTCAAATTACACCACGTGATTCAGGAGGGTGATGGCTAGTGCTGATTAGATTTTGGTCAAAATCGGTCAAAGGTCAAGGTCACGGTGAGGTCAAATATTCCATTTTTGATGGTTTGGTGCAGATAACTCGAGAACAGAAGAAGCTACCAATGTCAAATTACACCACGTGATTCAGGAGGGTGGTGGCTCGCGCTGATTAGATTTTGGTCAAAATCGGTCAAGGGTCAAGGTCATAGTGAGGTCAAACATCCAAAACATTCGATTTTTGATGGTTTAGTACAGAATCATCGTAGAAACTTCTGGTTTGCGTCGCTACCTTCTCTCGAGACAGCTTTTATTAGACAAGGTCAGAGGTCAAGTTGACGATTTCGTAAGTACCAGTCTATGACTGCTTGTTTGTTTGTTTGTCTGTCTGTTTGTAACTTGCAAAATCGAAGATTTTTCAAGTATATTGATTGCTTAGTCGATTTTGTTATTCTGTTTGTCTGTCTGTCTGTTTATCGCCCACAGGTCACAATTTTAAACCTATCTTCACGAAACATCACCACATGGTGGAGTTTATCATAAGGGAGAAGCCTATTGCTTTTGAGGTCAAAAGGTCAACATAGGCCAAAGGTCAACAACTCAGGTGAGATTTCTAAACTCCTCAATTTTCATCCGATCGACTTGAAATTTGAAGAGGATTTATAGTTATGTGTCAATGAATTCAACTAGCCAATTGTTTGTGAGGTCAACATAGAACAAAAGGTCAACATGAGCCCAAGGTCAACAACTAAGGTGGCATTTCTAAAATCCTCATTTTTCATCGGATTGACTTGAAATTTGAAGTTGCATCTTTGGACACTGAATTCAACCACCAATTATTTTTGAGGTCAAATGTGTTTCAAGGATTTTGCAAGCATCGTGCTCTGCATGTCGTCTCCTTCTTGTTAGTCTGTTTGTCTGTGTACAGGATATCTCAAAATGTTGTGGACGGATCTGGATGAAATTTTGTGGACACCGTCAGTGTGTGACAAGGACGAACTGGTTAGATTTGGTGAAGATCAGGATCCGGATCCGCCTCTTATAATTTTTTGAGTGATTCTTCACTATTTTCAGGTGTCAGGTCAGGTTCGATCTGTGACCTGCTACAGGTACCATGTAAACCTGTACTAACCTGTTCCATGGTCGGGTTGTCGGCGACTAAACCATCTCCCCCACCAGGTTTTCTGGTGAGGAGGGTGTTTGGATATGGACACCCAGCAGGATTAAAAACAAAACCTGTCAAAGGGCGGAGGAGCTCCTTGTGAGCCAACGGCCATCCATATCTAGTGCCCAACTGTGTCTGCGGACGTCCTCCTGCAGTTGGGTCACTTCTTATTAGGAGGTTGGTGGCAGGATTTGCACTCCGGCCACTGTAAAACCCTTCATTCCGCAAAACGCAAAAACGCAAAAAAAATCTGAAAACCCACTCCGTGGGAGTACCTCCTGTGCAGCTTCCCTTCGCAGGGCAGCTCACCGGATGATGGGATTGGGGCAAAGCCTTCGGGACCCCCAATCTTTGATAGGAGGGAAACCACGGGGTAACATCCCTGGGTCAGATTGCGGGAGAGTGTGTCGGAGTGGTGCTGAGGTGTCGTCCACCAGACGGCGGTCTCCTTGGGTTAACCTGAGGCGGTCCCTTCGGGTGGGTGCCTGGAATGTCCTATCCCTAAGAGAGGATGATCACCTGTCTCTGTTATCATCTGAGCTCAAGCGTTTGGACATCAGGATTGCAGCTCTCTCTGAGGTTCGGAGACCGGATTGCGGCGAGATAATGGTGGGTGGTTACACCTACTATTGGTCTGGTCGCTCTGATGGTTACCATACCCAGGGAGTTGCTGTAGCTGTGTCCAATAAGCTGACCCCAATGATAATTGAGGTAACACCGGTCAACGAGCGTACTATGAGATTAAGGATTCGTCACTCCTTAGGTGTCATTTCCCTGGTCTCTGTTTTGCTCCGACTGAGGCGAGTGATCTCACCGTGAAGGATGCATTCTACGCCACACTCGAGTCTCTGGTTGATCAGTGCCCCAGACGAGATACACTTCTAGTCTTGGGGGATTTCAATGCATCGACTGGAACTGATAGGGACGGTTATGAGGTGTGTGTTGGTCCCCATGGGTCAGGAACTATGAACCAGAATGACACTTGCAAGAAGTCATGGACTTAGGGTGGCTGGTTCATGGTTTCAGCGCCCACAAGCTCATCGCTGAACTTGGTATTCCAACGCTGGCGCTGTGGCAAAGGAGATTGACCATGTCCTCATTGACGGTCGTTGGAGGATGATCCAGAACTGCAGGGTCTACCGGAGTGCTCAGTTCCTCAATACTGACCACAGGCTTGTTGTAGCAACTCTAAAGCTGCACCTTAAATCCTGGAGAATGGTACCATCCCAGCCGAGGCTGGATGTTGCCAAGCTCAGGGATGAGAGAGTAGCTGAGGAGTTTGCGAACAGGCTGAGTGGACACTTGAGGGGTCTGGGTGCTTTGGGGAGTCCTGAAGAGTTGTGGAGCGCCTTCAAGACCACCGTCCTTGATGTTGCCGGTGGATGCCTTGGAACTCACCGCAGGGCAAAGAAGAATTTTGTCTCTCAAGGGACACTGGATACCATTGACCAGAGTCGCAGGGCCAGGCTGAATGGCAGAGCTGAGCTGTTCAGGGAGCTGAGGCGTAAAACTGTACGTGCACTGAGGGTGGACAAGGAGGCCTATGTGCGAGGAATCTGTGAGGGGTAGGCATCACCTGTGGACAGGTGATTCTCGCCGCTTACAGGGAATTCGCGCATTACGTTCATCAAGCCCATCCCTCGGAGCACTGCAGTTAGAGCAGAGAGTGGTAGGCTCTTGACAGAGGAGTCTGAAGTGAAGGCCCGCTGGGCCGGTTGCACTGGCGGTTGTACCAGGCTGATCCCCCAACTGTCGAGTTGGACGTCAAGGGTGTTACAATCCCTGTTGCTGACCTCGAATCAGCTGTGGTCCACCTACGCTAGTGGAAACACGGGCTGCGGTGAACCAGTTGAAGCGGGGCAAAGCTCCAGGGATCTGTGGCATCCATGCCGAACTTCTCAAGGCTGGTGGAAATGCTGCACTCGTGTCGTTGCATGCAGTTTTGTGCTCTGCCTGGAACACAGGCATCATCCCAACTGACTGGAAGAGGGGCCTTGTTGTCCCTCTCTGAAAAGGGAAGGGTGATCGCCAAGACTGCAACAACTACCGAGGGGTGACGCTGCTCTCAGTGCCGGGCAAGGTCTTTGCTCGGATAATTCTCGATAGGGTTCGCCACCATCTGCTTGAGCACCAGCGTCCAGAGCAGTCAGGCTTTACACCAAAGAGGTCAACGATTGACCGTATCCTTGCACTTCGTGTCCTCACCAAACGCAGACGAGAGTTTCGGCATGGGCTGCTTGCAGCCTATGTTGATCTCTGTAAAGCGTTCGATTCAGTGAATCGGGATGTCCTCTGGAGGATTCTTGGTCTTCTTGGGGTGCCACCAAAACTGATCGATCTGATGTCTGAACTCTACTCTGGTACTGAGAGTGCTGTGAAGTGTGGTGGTACCATCTCTGACTTATTTCCAGTTGTTACTGGAGTTCGTCAGGGATGTGTACGTGCCCCCACACTTTTCAGCACTTGTATGGACTGGATTCTAGGGAGGATGTCGGAGAGATCAAGTTGCGGTGCATCATTTGGGAATGTCAAGATCTCGGACCTTGACTTTGCAGATGATGCAGTCATCTTTGCGGAGACTTTAGACATCCTCTTGGGGGCCCTCGAGGTGCTGAATGAGGAGTCGGAGCCGTTGGGATTACGGGTTTCTTTGGTCAAAACTAAGATCCAGGCTTTCGGTGACATCTTGGATGCTGCTGTCCTGTCTGTGTCTGTTTGTGGTGAGGATGTTGTGGTCTTGGAGAGATTCACTTACCTTGGCAGTGATATTCATGTCTCTGCTGGCTGCGAGTCAGAGGTCAATAGACGTCTGGGTCGGGCCTGGGGAGTCATGGATTCACTGGATCATGGAGTGTGGCGCTGCCGGTACCTGTGCGGGAGGACGAAAGTCCGAGTCTTCAGGTCCTTGGTACTTCCAGTCTTGCTCTATGGGTGCGAGACTTGGACTCTGACCAAGGATCTGAGACGGAGACTTAATTCCTTTGGTACCAGGTCTCTTCGGAGAATCCTTGGGTATCGCTGGTGGGATTTTGTGTCCAACGAGCGGTTGCTGAGAGAGACTCGGATGAGATTTGTTACCTGCATAGTCCGTGAGCGTCAGTTGCGGCTGTATGGACATGTGGCTCGTTTTCCTGACTCTGATCCTGCTCACCAGATTCTCTCAGCGAGGGAGTCTCATGAGTGGAGGAGGCCAGTGGGTCGACCACGTGCCTCATGGTTGCAACAGGTTGACCATCATCTCAAGGAGATGGGGATGGGCCTGGCATCTGCCTGGGGGATGGCCAGACGGAGGCCCCTGGAGTACCGGCGGAAAGTGGATGCAGCGACATGCTGTTCTGGCACATGCTCCCATATCTTACCTGACCCTTCACTATTGAGAGAAAGGAACAAAAACGATAAATAGCGCGATATCTCAAAATGTTGTTGTTGGATTTGGATGAAACTTGGTGGACACGTTGGGTGTGTGACCACGATGAATTGATTCGATTTTGGTGAAGATCCGAATCTGGATTGGACTACTGGAATTTTAAAGTGATTCTTCACCATTGAGAGATGAGGCTAAACTAATACATTGCACGATATCTCAAAAATGTATGAGGCCAGATGTGTTCTCGTGGATCAGGCATTACGTCGTGGAGGTATGCGCTCCACCGGGTGCCCTGCAAGTTAGTTATGTAACACACCAGGACACAAATGCCACACAAAATACACAACACAAAAGCAGTGCTGTCAAGGGTCTGCAATCTTTGATTGCTCTTTTTCTTGTTTTCAATTTGTTCAGGCTGCCAGCCATAACTCGCCTCCTCTTTGCAAAAGACACTGTGGGATCTTTAACGGCGAACTATTGTGATCAAACGGAACATCCACCTCAACATTGCGACTGACTTAATCGGTCAACCTCCCAACCCGGATCTCTAACCAATGGTACTCCATCTCTTCTGGATCTGATTTTGACAAATTCCCCTGAAAATATCTGTTCTTCCTCCGCTCCAATTGGTTCTTCTGACCACGTGCTTGTCAAAGTGGACATCTCTCTGGCTATTATGAGAGAACCACCTCAGCGCCGTCTAGTCTGGCATTTCACTCAAGCCGACAGGTAGGGTCTCCAAGCAGCCATCAAACTTATAGACTGGTCTCCTCTCGCTACTTTCTCCAACATAAACTCATCCTGGGAATTCTTTCAAAGAAACTTGCTCTCCCTCATGCACAGATTTATCTCCTCTCATCTTCAGTTGTCCTCCCCTTCCTCCCACGCTTGGTTCACTGAAGCTTGTGGCGAGGCAGTTGTCCTGAAACAACTTGCCTTCACCTCATGGAAAGCAAACCCAAATTAGGGTAATCTCAGTTCCTTCCACAAAGCTCAGAACAAGCGTGTGTCTACCCTCAGGAGAGCCAGAAAACAATATCTTTCCAATCTCAAGTCTGAAATTTCAAACCTCTCTCCCTCCTCCAAATCCTGGTGGCGCCTAATCAAATCTGTTTCTGGTGTATGTTCCCCCTCCATCCCCTCCCTTACCTCAAATGGCCGCACTGCTGATACCGCACGTGAAAAGGCTGAATGCCTAAACTCGGTGTTTGTATCAAAATCCTGTGTCCGAAACCCATCACTTTCTGTACCCACCTTACCCAGTTGCACCCAACTGTCCCTGGACTCTGTATCCTTTTCTTCTGACAAGGTGGAGAGCTTGCTGTCAAACCTCGACTCAGATTCTGCAACCGGTCCGGATGGTATCAGCCCATGTGTCCTCAAAACTTACTCCTCTGTGCTTGCTCACCCTCTCTCTTTTCCACTCACCCTCTCATTTGCTCAAGGTCATCTGCAATCTGCTTGTAAATCAGCAAAAATTACTGCCCTGCATAGAAAGGTGCAAAACAGATCCCTGCAACTACAGACCAATCAGTCTTCTCCCAATCATCAGCAAGGTTATGGAATCCATCATTGCTTCAGACATTAAATCCTTCCTCTTCTCCAATGGCTTGATTTCCGATCATCAATTTGGTTTCAGACCAGGTCACTCTACTCTGGATATTCTGCTTCTGCTCTCCCAACAATGGATGGAGGTCCTCAATGCCAGACAAGAAATCCAAGCCGTATCCCTTGACATATCGCGTGCTTTTGACATGGTCTGGCACCCTGCCCTGCTCACCAAACTCTCTTCTTATGGTATCCAAGGCCATCTCCACTCATGGCTTGCAGACTTCCCCTCCTGTCGCAGTCAACGTGTGGCCCTATTAATGGAGTTCTTTCATCCCCTATTCATGCCCAGGCTGGAGTTCCTCAAGGTAGTGTTCTGGGCCCTGTTCTTTTTCTGGTTTTCATCAATGATCTCTCCGACTCTCTGGAAAATCCGTTATATTTCTATGCTGATGACTCAACCCTCTGCCGTACCATCTGTCATCCCTCAGATCAGCAAGCAGCAGCTTCTTCGCTCACTGCAGATCTGGGTAAAATCACAAACTGGTCCAACACGTGGAACATGTCTTTCAATCCAGACAAATCTCACACTCTCACTATGTCTCTCCGAAAGGACCGTTTAGAACCCCCCCCCCTCCCACCCCATCTACTTTCTCAACAATCCTCTGGAAGAAGTCATTTCTGTGAAGCTTCTGGATCTCACTATCTACCATGATTTTAACTGGAAAAGCCACATTTCCAACCTGCCCCCAAAGCCGGTTGCCAACTGGGAATCCTCCATCATAGAAAGTCCTTCCTCAGCCAACCTGAGCTCTTGAACACATACAAAGCTTTCATACACAGCCGGATGGACTAATGATGTCCCCGTTGTGCTGGTGCTCCTGCCTCTCACCTTTCTCGGCTTCACACTGTGGAAACCAAGGAATTTAGGATCATTGGTATCTCCCACGATGAGGCTGAGCCTTCAGGCCTCTTCCTCTCTCACCGCAGGCAGGTCGGTAGTCTTTGTCTTCTACTGTCTCCTCTCCGGTCTCGTCCATGCTGCTCTGTCTGCGATTTGCCCCCACCATATTTCCTCAGGGCGCTCAAGGTCTGCCAACAACCTCCCTCTGGTAAAACTACCAAAATCACGAATCACTGTACACCTTCCGTCTTTCATTCCTCATTTTTCCTGCCTTCTGCAAAATCTCCCACTCTCTGTTCCATCCCATTCTTCCCTCCAGGCCTTCAAAACAGCCGTTCACCACCACGTCTTATCGTCCCCCATCCAAAACCTTGATCTTTTCTACCCCCGTTAATCCAACCCCAAACCCACCTCCTTCAACTTGCCTGCTTTCTTTCCTGAAAGTCCCTGTAATATCCATCTTGTCTACCCCATGTTCCCCACCCCATCCCTCTCCCTTCCACAAATCTCCTAATGTCTCTGTTCCCCACTGTTTTGTCCTTCCCACTCCCGCCCCTCTCGTCTCATACCACCCTTGCTTGCTGTGCGTTGTGTGTTAGCTCTCATATGAGCCTCGACAAGGTATACAAAAAAAATAATAATCATAATAAAAAACATCCATCCTGTGGACGGCGCACACATCGATCCCACGAAATGCATGCGAAGCACCAGGACTGTTTCTTTAGCTGGTCCAGGATTCAAAAGCAGACTACACAGCCCAGAGGCGAGTGCGCATCCCTGTAATTAAGTTCTCCTGCCAGCACGATTATGCCTTTTAACTAACGTTCTAATATCAGGCAAATCAACATGTGTTACTCGCACCTCACTGGGCCTGCAAAATGATGTGCACAAAAGCAATTCCCACTCCCTCAAGGTGCCAACGTTTCAGGAAATAACGCGCATAACGCGACGTCTTGACAGATGAGTGCACACATGAAAACGATTAAAAACGGTGTCGGTGTCAACTGGGAATGCGATATTTAAAAAGAACACGAGGCTAATTGCTCATATTTACAGAAATTTGCCACATGCAAGAACCCAAATGGTGAAACCACTTGTAGCATCTGGGACAAGCCGAAAGCTTGAAGCGCTTGATGGAGGGTGGTGAGGCCTCATGCAGGAAAAGCAACGTGGATGTAAAAGCAATTTGTTTCGCTTGATGGAAAAATTTGGGAAAGGAATGAAAAAAAGAAATAAAAGGAGAGCATGGGAATGATGAGTGGGGAGGGGTTAGGGGTACAATTTACCAGAGGTTTCTACTCAAAACACTTAACATGCAAATCAATCTCAAGGTGAACAATGGAGGTGAAGAAATCACAGCTTGAGCAACATTTTGGTTATTTCACTTTATTTCGCTTCTCAAAGATACAAAGAACAAATGGAAGCAAAAAATGTGTCCACAGCAGTCGGTGCCACGGGTACTGTACTTTTGGCAGTACTTTTGTCACCAAAGTAAACGTGCACACACACACATGGCATACCTTATCTAGACATTAGGTGTACACACACACACACACACACACACACACACACACACACACACACACACACACACACACACACACACACACACACACACACACACACACACACGGCATACCTTATCCAGACATCAGGTGTACACACACACACACACACACACACACACACACACACACACACACACGGCATACCTTATCCAGACATTAGGTGTACACACACACACACACACACACACACGGCATACCTTATCCAGACATTAGGTGTACACACACACACACACACACACACACACACACACACACACACACACACACATGGCATACCTTATCCAGACATCAGGTGTACACACACACACACACACACACACACACACACACACACACACACACATGGCATACCTTATCCAGACATTAGGTGTACACACACACACACACACACACACACACACACACACACACACACACACACACACACACACACACACACACATGGCATACCTTATCCAGACATTAGGTGTACACACACACACACACACACATGGCATACCTTATCCAGACATTAGGTGTACACACACACACACACACACACACACACACACACACACACACACACACACACACACACACACACACGGCATACCTTATCTAGACATTAGATGTACACACACACACACACACACACACACACACACACACACACACACGGCATACCTTATCTAGACATTAGGTGTACACACACACACACACACACACACACACACGGCATACCTTATCCAGACATTAGGTACACACACACACACACACACACACACACACACACACACACACACACACACACACACACACCTTATCCAGACATTAGGTGTACACACACACACACACACACACACCTTATCCAGACATTAGGTGTACACACACACACACACACACGGCATACCTTATCTAGACATTAGGTGTGCACACACACACACACACACGGCATACCTTATCTAGACATTAGGTGTACACACACACACGGCATACCTTATCCAGACATTAGGTACACACACACACAGACACACACCTTATCCAGACATTAGGTGTACACACACACACACACACACACACACGGCATACCTTATCTAGACATTAGGTGTGCACACACACACACACGGCATACCTTATCCAGACATTAGGTGTACACACACACACACACACACACACACACACACACACAGAAAACACACACACACACGGCATACCTTATCTAGACATTAGGTGTACACACACACACACACACACACACACACACACACACACACACACACACACACACACACACTCACACACGACATACCTTATCCAGACATTAGGCGTACACACACACACACACACACACACACGGCATACCTTATCCACACATTATGTGTACACACCCACACACACACACACACACACACACACACATGGCATACCTTATCCAGACATTAGGTGTACACACACACACACACACACACACACACACACACACACACACACACACATGGCATACCTTATCCAGACATCAGGTGTACACACACACACACACACACACACACACACACACACACACACATGGCATACCTTATCTAGACATTAGGTGTACACACACACACACACACACACACACACACACACACACACACACACACACACACACACACACACACACGGCATACCTTATCCAGACATTAGGTGTACACACACACACACACACACACACACACACACACACACACACACACACACACACACACACACATGGCATACCTTATCCAGACATTAGGTGTACACACACACACACACACACACATGGCATACCTTGTGCAGACATTAGGTGTGCACACACACACACACACACACACACACACACACACACACACACACACACACACACGGCATACCTTATCTAGACATTAGATGTACACACACACACACACACACACACACACACACACACACACGGCATACCTTATCTAGACATTAGGTGTACACACACACACACACACACACACACACGGCATACCTTATCTAGACATTAGGTGTGCACACACACACACACACACACGGCATACCTTATCCAGACATTAGGTACACACACACACACACACACACACACACCTTATCCAGACATTAGGTGTACACACACACACACACACACACACCTTATCCAGACATTAGGTGTACACACACACACACACACGGCATACCTTATCTAGACATTAGGTGTGCACACACACACACACACAAACGGCATACCTTATCTAGACATTAGGTGTACACACACACACGGCATACCTTATCCAGACATTAGGTACACACACACACAGACACACACCTTATCCAGACATTAGGTGTACACACACACACACACACACACACACGGCATACCTTATCTAGACATTAGGTGTGCACACACACACACACGGCATACCTTATCCAGACATTAGGTGTACACACACACACACACACACACACACACACAGAAAACACACACACACACGGCATACCTTATCTAGACATTAGGTGTACACACACACACACACACACACACACACACACACACACACACACACACACACACACACACTCACACATGGCATACCTTATCCAGACATTAGGTGTACACACACACACACACACACACACACACACACACATGGCATACCTTATCCAGACATTAGGTGTACACACACACACACACACACACACACACACACACACACACACACACACACACACACACACATGGCATACCTTATCTAGACATTAGGTGTACACACACACACACACACACACACACACACACACACACACACACACACACACACACACACTCACACATGGCATACCTTATCTAGACATTAGGTGTACACACACACACACACACACACACACACACACACACACACACACACACACACATGGCATACCTTATCTAGACATTAGGTGTACACACACACACACACACACACACACACACACACACACACACACACACACACACACACACACACGGCATACCTTATCTAGACATTAGGTGTGCACACACACACACACACACACACACACACGGCATACCTTATCCAGACATTAGGTACACACACACACACACACACACACACACACACACACACACACACACACACACACACCTTATCCAGACATTAGGTGTACACACACACACACACACACCTTATCCAGACATTAGGTGTACACACACACACACACGGTATACCATATCTAGACATAAGGTGTGCACACACACACACACACACACACACACACGCCATACCTTATCTAGGCATTAGGTGTACACACACACACGGCATACCTTATCCAGACATTATGTACACACACACACACACACACACACACACACAGACACACACCTTATCCAGACATTAGGTGCACACACACACACACACGGCATACCTTATCTAGACATTAGGTGTGCACACACACACACGGCATACCTTATCCAGACATTAGGTGTACACACACGCACACACAGAAAACACACACACACACGGCATACCTTATCTAGACATTAGGTGTACACACACACACACACACACACACACACACACACACACACACATTCACACACACACACACACACGGTATAACTTATCTAGATATTATGTGCACACACACACACACACACACACACATACACACACACGGCATACCTTATCCAGACATTAGGTGTACACACACACACACACACACAGAACACACACACACACACACACACACACACAGACGCGGCATACTTAATCCAGACATTAGGTGTACACACACACACACACACACAGACACACACACACACACACACAGAACACACACACGGCATACCTTATCAAGACATTAGGTGTGCACACACACATACACACACACACACACACGGCATACCTTATCCAGACATTAGGTGTACACACACACACACACACACACACACAGAACACACACACACGGCATACCTTATCAAGACATTAGGTGTGCACACACACATACACACACACACATGGCATACCTTATCCAGACATTAGGTGTACACACACACACACACACACACACACACACACACACACACACACACGGCATACCTTATCCAGACATTAGGTACACACACACACACACACGGCATACCTTATCCAGACATAAGGTACACACACACACACACACACACACACACACACACACACAAACATAGCCTACCTTCTCCTGACATTACATGCACAGGTCTGAAATAACCACTCGCAGATTATAATTATGGCTCTTCAACAGATGTCATTAATTATTTGAAATTTTCACCCTCTACCCTTCCATTGGGGGTAGGGTTTGGCTCGATTAATGGGCAAGTCCTTCAGTCCTCTGTTGTCACAATGTTCTCATTGTGACCTGGCTGAACCAACTAGCATATATTTGAATTGTCTTTTTTGGACGATCTTCAGGGGCAGATCCAGGATTCTAGGTTGGGTGGGGGGGGGGTGTAAAAAATTTGCATTGAATTGAAAAATACAATTTTGCCGAGCAGAGCGAGGGAAACATTTTTTGTGGGTGTTTCTTTTTGTCATAAATTCCGCGTTCCTTGATTTGCTTTTAGTTTAGCCATGGACAGCCTTTGACAGTCGCATGTCGAATGCGATTTGAGGTCAGCATCAGCATCATTCAAATTTTGGAAAGGTTCACTTATCAATTTGTTTGGGCGGCGGTGTGCAGTGTCTGCGAAAAGAAGACAGGCAAGGCAATGAAGACCAGAACATAACCTGCTTTAAATATGATATGAAATCAAACATTTTGAACCAGTTATGGCAACATAATCTTTCCATGGATACAAATGATTTACGCTTGTCGTTGTAAAGTTTTGCTGCAAATTGAAAGTTAATTTCTGGTTACCTCTTAATGATCAGATTGAACTTTGGATCATCGGTTGCATGGAGAGGGTTATTATAATCACTTAGGTCTGATTTAATTGGAGTTTGTTCAAGCTGAACATTCATATCCACTTCGGTGTCTATCACATGTACATTTGTCTGTTCTTTGTTCTGTCCTGTTATGTTTTCATCAACATTCTCCATGTCTTCAACTTCTGTAAACACAGATTGATGGCCCCCATATTCAAAGCCCCCTTTGGTGTTTACTTCCCTTGCACACAAGTGTGACAACAAACACAAAGTCAAATTAGAAGGGCACTCGGTGGAGTGCATACCTCTGCCAGGCTGATTAGTTTAGATTTTGTATCCCACGGATAGGTCATATCTGGATTCGGACCTGAAGTAAAATTTAGGCTTGTTCTTGTCACCTAACCAACTCCTCCACCAAGGTTAATCGGAATCCGTCTATAACTTTTTTCAAATATCGTGCTCTATATCGTTTTAGCCCGATCATTCAACGGTCAAGAATCACTTAAAAAATTCTGAGATCCGGATCTGGATCTTCACCAAAATGTCATCATTTCGTCCTTGTTACATACCCAAGCTATCGACAAAATTACGTCCAAATCTATCCACAACTTTTGAGATATTTTGATCACAAACAAACAAACAAGCCGGTAGGCGGAGATGGGTTGCCGAACATGGAAACTATAAGATATAGAGCAAAATGGATGTCATATAGTGGATCGGGAATCACCTTAAGATAATGCATATCAAATCTCATCCAGTTCCATCTACTGATAACTACTCGGTATCCATTTGAATGAAAAGTACCGAAAATGCCGTTTGAAATCGGAAATCCCCAAAGTTCAATGGGGTGCTGTGGGTGAGGCCTAAGTCACATTTGCACTATGGCGAGGATACGGCGGCCGTACGCCCTCTGAATTGACAAACGTGCGGTGGCCGCAGAGTTTCTGCGGTGGCCTCAGCGTGGCCCTATGCCGTTTGGCTATATTTTACAGGTCGTAAGGCCGCCGTAGAATAACGCGGAGTTATAACTTTTTTCATTTCTACGTTCGACGTAGCAATTCGACAAGCCGAAAAAAAAAACTGGTAAAAAAAAATAAAAAAAATTAACCCACTCGTTACCGGCCGTCTGGCCGCACGTGCGCCTTAGGGCCCCCCTGCGGTCCCCCTGCGGTCCCCCTGCGGTCCCCCTGCGGTCGCCTTGCGGTCGCCTTGCGGGCACCTTGCGTCTGCCTTGAAAATTCTATGGCCGCCGCAGGAACGCCCTAAGGTCACCGTGCGACATCAAATCAAAGACCGTACGGCACCCCCACGTTTTCGGTATCCACAATTTATAAATACGCCATGTGGCTACCCAAAAAATAAAAAACATATGTGACTGCTACATTGTGTGACTGTGGAAATACTGTGGCCGCCGTATAATTGCTAGTGGCCGTAGATTTTGGAGACCCCACGGCCGCCGTGGCAAATGTGACTGAGGCCTAAATACGCCGTGCGGCTCCCCGAAAAATAAAAATATATGTGACTGCTACATTGTGTGACCGTGGAAATACTGCGGCCGCCGTATAATTTCTAGTGGCCGTAGATTTTGGAGACCCCACGGCCGCCGTGGCAAATGTGACTTCGGCCTGAACAAAGATCTAAATCGAAAATCCGGCTCGATCGTTTGTGCACAATGTATTCCACACGATTAGTGTGAATTTTCATGACCATCTGACCATAACACTAGGAGGAGTAGCATTTGGCGCGAAGGCACCTCCAGCTCTCACATATTATCGATTTTTGCACTAATTGACCTTTGACCTCTGACCTAAGCGAAATCGGTCAATATGTCCTGAGGCAAAGTTGTAGTACTCAATTGAGTACCATGAACCTGCAAAGTTTCATTCGTATCGATGCACTCACCTGGTCGCTTGGGGGCTTTCAATTTTCGCCATTTTTCACGCATACCCTAACTGTATGGGTCGCTGCGGGTAAAGTATTCCATATATCACAAAAAGCAGAATATATTTGATAGAGCATCACCTGTAGATCATTCATGCCAAATTTCATAACCAAATGTGGGATAATGGCTTTCGGAATTGATTTCGCGTGAACGGTACCAATTTTGAAGGTTTTTCGGTTGTTGCTCGGGAACCAAAGCGTCTCCAGCAACCATCACAATTTCCAAAGCACTCGGTCATAAGATGTACCTCCCACCCGGGATTGGTCAAAATCCACCCAGGTTTACTACCAATTATGCTGATGACAAATGAACAAACATCCAAACAAACATCCAAACAAACAGACAGAATTACTGACAATAAGGGTCACCTATTTCGGCGACCCAACAAAAAATTACTTCATGACACTTGGCGAAACGGAATGGCACTCGGTAGAGCACATACCTCCACCAGGCTGAACAGTTTACCTTTTGTATGCCACTGATAGGTCGGATCTGGATCCAGACCTTAACCAAAATGGAATCAGTTTGTCCTTGTCGCCTAACCAACTCATCCACAACTTTTTGAGATATCATGCTTTTCATGGTTTTTGGCCCCATCTCTCAATGGTGAAGAAGCACCTCAAAAAAATGTATCGTATCCGGATTTGAAGCTTCACCAAAATCAAGACTTGCTGTCCTTGGCTGGTCAACTACACACACACAAAAAAAATTCTGAACAATTGTTTGAAAACTGTGGCGAAAAATCGTGTCACAAATAGATGAACGCGACAGACCAACATACTTTGGCAAAAAAAAATTTTGGCCAAGTAACAACCAAACAAACCGACAGACAGGGGTGAAAACATAACCTCCAGGATGTTTTCTTATCGCGGCTCACTGGATAACATGTATTGATTTGAATAAGTTATTTAATTTTTTATCATTTCAGGATGTTTCCTATTCTTGTTCAGATCATGATTCCTTTTGATTAAAAATAAATCATTCAACGTTCACAGGATGGGACAATAACTCGGGGTCTCTTGTATACTAAGAAATGGTTAAATTACATCACAACTCACAGTGTGCTCTCTTTGTTCAATGCCGGATCGTTCAGGATCACGACAAAGGACCAAGCAAACAAAAGATATTTACACCAACAACACAGCTATAGGCCGATTGGAAATCATCACCGCACAATTCCAACACACTGACAAGGCTCAACCAGTTTCTGGAGTTACAAAACTAAATTGTAATGGTTGAACTGTTTCCTACCATTTTGCATGCTCATCATGGTGCTTGAAATCGGTCTTTTTTGACAAACAAACTGTGAATACTCCTTGGAATTTCGCACTTTTTGACGAACTTGTAGTTGTAGTTGATTAATTGGGATTTAAAATGACAATAACAGACATTATCCAGAAAATACTGTACTAATTTGATATCCATCATTCTAAACAACGTTTAGTAAACAACAGATCCTGATTTTGGCACAATGTGTAGACTTCAAAAACGGACACACAATTCAACACGTTCAACATTTTCTTCGATGTAACGGCTGTAGATATTACGTTTACAATTTTTGAAATGCGGTGTAATATTCGTTGAACTTACTGACCTAATTATACATCGTCTTTACAGTGGAAATTGTGAAAAAAAAATTAATTGCAGGAGAGAGTTTCCTTTCCTACGTTCTGAGACCGCATCGTTGGTTACAAAAAGCCTCATTACATGTGAAACGTGATCGCCTTTGATGGGAGGGGAAAGGTGTAGTGGGGGTGCGTACCGGGTGTGCCCACCACAGGACCCCCCCAACCCCAGATCCGCCAATGATTCACCTTTCACCTGTAAACCCGTTGGTGAGAACAACTCCGCCACGAGAAGGCAGGTGCGGGTCTCGGTCGTCAGAGGCTGAGGCAGTTTCAAGCACTGACCGATCACAGTGATTTTATTTATATACCTTGAGAGTTTATCCTGAGTCACTCCACGGGAAACACTCCATGGGGGTCAATTACACTAATTTAATTTACTAATGCGAGTCCGTAGGTGCGGGTCTGTAGGTGTGGGCCCATAGGTGCGGGCTCATAGGTGTGGGCCCGTAGGTGCGGGTCTGTAGGTGTGGGCCCATAGGTGCGGGTCCGTAGGTGTGGGCCCGTAGGTGCGGGTCCGTAGGTGCGCCCGAAGGTGCGGGTCCGTAGGTGTGGGCCCATAGGTGCGGGTCCGTAGGTGTGGGCCCGTAGGTGCGGGTCCGTAGGTGCGCCCGAAGGTGTGGGTCCGTAGGTCCGGGTCCGTAGGTGTAGGCCCGAAGGTGCGTGCCCGTAGGTGCGTGCCCGTACGTGCGTGCCCATAGGTGTGTGGCCGTACATGCAAAAAAAAATAAAAACTTTCAAACCGCGTGCCAGAAACAACAACCACACAGGTCGTTCCTTCGCTCTCACGTGCCCGTACGTGGCCGCTCATGTAAACGATGACTGGATTGAGGCATTGTTTCAATTACATCGGACCAACCTTATCATAAATGGCCAGATCTTGGGAAAGCTGGGAAACAGCTGAAACGGATGAAGAAGAACAATATCAAACCTTGAATCAAATCAAATCAAATGGGGGTCAATTACCAAGCCCCCCCTAACAAACGGACGCCAACGTTGTCAGACGGAATGAAAACCCATCATTCTTGTTACAAAAACAGCTAAAATTGATGAAAAAGCGGCCGAAATTGAAACCAACACAGTAATTACGGTCGCAATAGCAGATATAATGGAAACCAACACGTTTATTCTCCACACAAGAACGGTCAATCTCGAAATACATTGGTGGGGAACGGAAGCAAGATTGGTTATTTCCGTCGCGAAACGTTCGAGACCGAAGCGAAATCGATTCATTCCGGTTACCATAACGTGGAAAACATGGCGGCTTGAAAAGTTTTTGAAGTTATGGTAAGTTAACTTTAACGTAGTCTGCCTTGAATATATTATGTCTGTTAATGAAAACCCGTTTGTGGTACGGGATATTATACAAGCAGCGATAAATATGCCCTCTTGACTTGATGTGTGGCTGACATTTCGTGAAATTTGTGCCCCCCGTGTTGCAGCGATCAGTGACGATTGATCGTTTATATTTGCAAGAGGTAAAATTTGATAGTAATAATAAATTGCAAATCCAATAAAGTAACAAAGTTACTATGAAGTAAAAACTGTAAAAAGATCCCATACACGATCCCCTATGTTGAACTGGGCATACACAACTAGCGATCCTTCACTCGGGGGCTCGAAATACAGGCAAACCAAACATTATCATCACAACAAAATTCGGTTTAATATATTGTTAAAACTACATCAGGTACTACCCACTATATATTATCTATATTACATTTATGTTCGAGGCACAAGCACTAAAAATTTACATACCGTAACAGGTCGTTCTACTGCATCCGCCATCTTGTTCGCTTCGCACTACAGTAACCGGAATGAATCGCTTTTGTTTCGCTCTCGGACGTTTCGCGACGGAAATAACCGATCTTGCTTCCGTTCCCCACCAATCTATTTCGGGATTGACCGTTCTTGTTTCCGTCACGACCGTTCTTGTGTGTAGAATAAACGTGATGGTTTCCATTATATCTGCTATTGCGACCGTAATTACTGTGTTGGTTTCAATTTCGGCCGCTTTTTCATCAATTTTAGCTGTTTTTGTAACAAGAATGACGGGTTTTCATTCCGTCTGACAACGTTGGCGTCCGTTTGTTAGGGGGCCTGATTACACTAAATTAATTTAGGCACTTCAATTATTTATTTACTTATTCGTATCAATGTTGCCATGTCAACGAACTACATGGAAATCTATATATCTCACACACACACACACACACACACACACACACACACACACACACACACACACACACACACACACACACACACACACACACACACACACACACACACACACACACACACACACACACACACACACACTCGTGTGCAGCCAATGGCTGCTGGTTGCATCATTGGCTTGGGAAGCAGCCATGCCACTGATGCAGTGCCCATATTTTCAGTGCACTCGTGCACACTTCGCCGACCTCGGAAGAATGTCAGGCTGAGTCGACCACACCTGGTGTTAATTCAGCGGCCAATGAGGCCCTAACTCAGGATCCTAGGATCCCAAGCCAGCCACCCTAACCACGAAGCATATCCCATTTATTTGAACCCGGATTAAGTCTTCAAATAATCAGTTTGGAAGATCACCATCCGAGCGTGTGCAGCACGCGATCGCTGGTTGCATGAGTTCCAGGAGGGCACAAGGTATTGTTGACTCCTGCATTGTATTGTTGTTCAGATTATTGCTTGGCTGCGTCTGCTCCTCTTTTTTACTCTGTGAAAGTGAGAAACAAAGTATTTAGAATGTCATGGTCATTGTCACGTATTGCATGTCCCAACGGATAAAGAGTCATCATGATGTAAATGGAAAAATTTTGATCATATACGGCGAGAGCCCCAAATTTGGACCAGAATTTGGAATTTGTTCAGGGTTCCAGAGATAACTGGTATATTATTCGTGAAATACATATTTAATGTCCACCAACAATGCTGGCAGATGGGACACTCGTCTTAACTTCCATCCGAGAGATGGAGCACTTTGTGATGTAACGCCCCTACCTGTGAAACACCAATCCGACAGTTTATAGTGGGGTCACCATGAGGGAATCAGACCAGGTCGTTCAAAGGAGAGTGTGCTACCTCTGCGTGATCCCGTCATTTGGAGGAAATCAAGGAGTTTCTCTACCAGATAGGCTGAGGATCTTGAATGTACACTCCCTGTACTACAGGAGGAGGAAGGGTGATGATTACACCAGATTCCTCAAGGGCTGATCAGGAACCATCCCAGTCATTTCTTCAAGACGGCGAGACATACTTCAACTGGAGGTCACTCGAAGTTATTTTTAGGGAGAGGAGCAGAATCGACATCAGGAAGTGTTTTTTTAGGTTATTTCTCCGAAATAAGCCCATAGAGTAGGTCCAGGTGTCTGGCCATACGTACGTGAAAGTTTGACTAAAACACCTTCTGATGACAAACTACCCAACCAATATGGACCAAATTTGGTCTCATGTGGTTGTGCTCCCCATCCGGATGTGCCCCTATAAAGAGCGTAAAAGGAGGATTTCACCACAAATATTGGTATTTCATTCAAAAATCTACTTATCAGAAACCGACAACCAGATCCAGCGGCATCGTGACGATGTCATAACCATAATTTGTGATCTCCTTGGCCGTATATCACCTGGGAAGGGGGCCACGGCCTCCCTCCCCAAATTCCTCATTTTCACTAAAAACATATTTTCCTCACAAACTGCATGATTGATATTTGATATGATACTTCAGAACAGTAAGGTCTCATGGGGTTGTGCTCCCCATCCAGATCCCCCACCCATAAGAGGCTGAAAAGGGGGGTTTCGCCTCAAATTCAGGTAATATGTTATAAAATCTTCTCAGAAACCGATGGTCAGATACAGACCATACTCTTCATGAAATATAAGGACCATGCCGTTCACTGAAGTTGTGCTCCCCCACGGCCCAACCACTTCAGAAAGCGGGGTGAGCCATGAACCTTTCCCCCTAATCCCTCATTTTCACCACACCTGTTGGGGAAATAACCATCAGTCCCCCACGGGTCTATGTTTTTTTTCAGCAGTAGGGTGGTGGATGACTTGAATAGTCTTCCATAGGAAGTAGTTGAAGCCAAGACGACGCATGAATTCAAGTCTAAATTAGACAAGCACGAGTGGAACGAGCACTTCCACCTTCCAGTAGTCTGTTCTTCTCAAGCATGTGAACACAATAAAGTTCAATATTACAACAATGAAAAGACCGGGGTATTACAAGATCACCTTCGAGGGGTGATGATGCTGACTATCCTGTACACATGACCATTACAGGCTGTTATGGTGGTGAGTTTGTTTGTATATATTATATATGAATGAATGCATGCAACTGCAAGCAGCAAGTGTTATCACAATGAAAATCACCCGCACTGCAAATTTGTTGTCTTGTCACACTCTAACAGGTTATTAAACAGACATTCAAAAATTTCCTTTTGACATTACAACATGGACTTAAAGGAATGAATCACAACATTATCATCACCTCTGAGACGATCGTTATTGTCTGGTCGAATTTAGAGAGTTCCATTCCAAACACATCATCGTAGGATAACCCATTGGCAAAACCTCACCTCTAAGCCACCTGGTTTCTTGATTCCATCACAGGCAGGATCTTATCCAACTGGAAGTGTTGTCTGTTGCAGTGCCAGCAGGGGGTACAGCATTGCGGAGCATTGCATCTTTTGGAGTGGGTATCCATTGGCCACCGGGCCATTTTTGTAAATCGGGTGGGTGGTAAAGAGGTCACATTAGCTTTTGTTACAACAGGCCTTTGGCCAGGTAGCATGTCGACCTTCATCGGTACGTGAGCTCCTTCAAACTTTCCTCGGTCTGCAGCAACTTATCTGGCCTCCCTCAGTCTGCATGAAAGGTGAGCTTTCAGCAGGAAATTACATCAGATGAGGGCTCCAAAGACAGATCATAATCGTTCATCCCAATACACTGTGTAATAGTAAATTATTTATAAGGTTGACAGGCAGAGAGCTGACATTACGAGGGATGATTCAAACAGATTACCATGAGCAACAGATCAGGACACTTGAGCATGTACTACCAATGGCTTGCATCATCATCCGATGGTGTTGTTTCGGAGAGGAGGGTTAACTGACCGTTAAAAGAGCGATGATTGTTTGAAAACATGAGCTGCAGGTCCTTGGTCCGATCTCTCACCGCAGATTCCAGTTCTGCCTGGCTCCGATTCCTCAGCCAATTATTCATCATCCCTGAACAACACACGGAGCCCTGCGGGCAGATCTCGCTGTTGATCCCTGAGGGAGAGAGTGGCAAAGACTGTGTGATTTTGGCATTCCAATGCCACCATGACTGTAGACCTTCACGTCAATATAAACGTCAGCACATCAGTTATGTTTCAGGGAGCATATCAAAAATTGCTGCTTGCTTCTGTTTGCATTTCCATTGCATGAGTCACAAAATGGTCTTCATCGTTTGCTGTTACGATACAAAATACCTGTGGAGATCAAGTCCATGCCGTCAATTTGTCTCGATCCTTCACCAATGAAGATCAGGGATTTTTGTTTTTTTGTGTTTAAAAAATTACGCGTCAGAAATATAATATGGATGATGTTTGATTTATTTGGGGCAAAACATCTGAATTGTATGGGATAATAAAAATGATTTGGATTTTGGCTCCGCTTTATGTCAAAACTGGTGTGTGTGTGTGTGTGTGTGTGTGTGTGTGTGTGTGTGTGTGTGTGTGTGTGTGTGTGTGTGTGTGTGTGTGTGTGTGTGTGTGTGTGTGTGTGTGTGTGTGTGTCATTAAGATCACAACAAATTATTTGATAAACGAGATGCTTTTCCATTCCACATTGTACAAATGCCTTTCCTGAGACAGAAACATAAACATTCCGGAAAAGTTATTCGATAGTACAGAGACATGACAGAAGTAAATAGACACCATGATTTTTAAATAATTTATTTATTGAACATTTGAAGTACATTTGATCCGGTTTAGTACATACACAAGTATTTGGTGGACTTGCCTTTGAAGATGTTAATGCTTTTATTCTTTCAGACATAGAAATAACGAGTTCCAAAACTTTCTCATGGGATTTCTGCCCAGGCTTCCCACAAAAGGTTAAGCAATTCTGTCCGTGATGTTGGATTCCTGGAATTTTTCCGCACAGCTCGATCCAATATGGCCTGGAGGTGTTCAATGGGATTAATCGCAAGAGAGTGACTTGGTCATGGAAGTCACTTGATCCCATTTCTGGCCTGTAATTCTTCATTCTTTTTTGCAGTGTGGCATGGAGCTTCATTTTCCATAAACAGAGTGTTGTTTTTGACCATCTGACCAGTAGAGAAAACAGGGAGACATCCATCCTCAAGGATAGAAATGTATATCGTGGAGTTTATGTTGCCAACACACTCCACAAGCTCTGACCAACCAGTGCTCCAGATTGCTCCTCACACCATCACTGAAAAACCACCGTGTATGACAGTTGGCTGCAATCGGTTCAAAAATAACTCTTGACTGGGAAGTCTCCAGACCCATACACGTCCACTGTCAGAAAATTGAGCAAACTGGGACTCATCTGGAAAAAATGAGTTTGCCAAAACTCCAAGGGTCTGTTGGCCATCTCATCAGCCCACTTCTTTCTCCTTTGAATGATGGCTGGTGTCAAATGTTGGCTGGTGTTGCTTAAATGTTGCTAAGAAGAGGTTTTCTCCTTGCTGTTCTCCCACAGTAGCCCAGTAGATGAAGGTACCGCACGGCAGTGCTTGAGCTAACTTTGACCTCCTCTGCAACATCTGCTGCCTTGCAATGGGGAGCTTTCTCAATGGACCGCTTGACAGCTCGAAGACACCTTTCTAAGGGCCAAGATCAACTAGAACGGTAAGCTGTGGAGTGCTTGCGTTCACTGGTGAATTGCACAATCACCCGATTGGCCAAGGTTTGATTTAATACTAAAGGGTATAATCAATACTAAAGGTAAAGACCAAGATTTAATACTAAAGGGTATAATTAATATGAAAGGTAAAGACCAAGATTTAATACTAAAGGGTATAATTAATACTAAAGGGTATCATTAATATGAAAGGTAAAGACCAAGATTTAATACTAAAGGGTATAATTAATACTAAAGGTAAAGACCAAGATTTAATACTAAAGGGTATAATTAATACGAAAGGTAAAGACCAAGATTTAATACTAAAGGGTATAATTAATATGAAAGGTAAAGACCAAGATTTAATACTAAAGGGTATAATTAATACTAAAGATATCATTAATATGAAAGGTAAAGACCGAGATTTAATACTAAAGGGTATAATTAATACTAAAGGTAAAGACCAAGATTTAATACTAAAGGGTATAATTAATACGAAAGGTAAAGACCAAGATTTAATACTAAAGGGTATAATTAATATGAAAGGTAAAGACCGAGATTTAATACTAAAGGGTATAATTAATACTAAAGGTAAAGATCAAGATTTAATACTAAAGGGTATCATTAATATGAAAGGTAAAGACCAAGATTTAATACTAAAGGGTATAATTAATACTAAAGGGTATAATTAATACTAAAGGTAAAGACCAAGATTTAATACTAAAGGGTATAATTAATATGAAAGGTAAAGACCAAGATTTAATACTAAAGGGTATAATTAATACTAAAGGTAAAGACCAAGATTTAATACTAAAGAGTATAATTAATACGAAAGGTAAAGACCAAGATTTAATACTAAAGGGTATAATTAATATGAAAGGTAAAGACGAAGATTTAATACTAAAGGGTAGGAAGTCAATCAGAGAAATCAGGTGATTGTGCAAGTCAATTTCTACCAAGGTAGAAAGTGGAATGCCAAGGTAATGAGCTATCTGACGCTGACTCCACATTCCAAATGGTCAACAATGCGTCTTCTTTGAAAATCGGAAAGTTTGTGAGCTCCCTGAGTTCGAGGCATGGTTAATTGTCAAACAAGACCCAGGAACTTATTTCTGCAAAGAAATAGTCGAATATTAGTACAAAGCACCGAGTAAAACTGAGTTATACAGATGAAATGAAGAAATTTAAGGTGTCTATTTACTTCTGTTATGTTTCTGTACATTGGCAGGTGAAATAATTGGGAAAGCGCAAGCAACCACACACACACATACGTGACTGAACTTATCAATAGATCAAAACAGCTCGTCAAACGTATAGTTATCAGATTATCAGATCACAGGGAGCTATAGTTATCAGGTTAAAACAAGGTTTCTCTGAAATAAAAAAAACAACACCAAATAGAACTAGAAGGCATCTGAAAATGCAAAGCCCATCCACCTCCATCGTGTACTCAAACTAAACATGATGAAAACGTCAGTTAAAAAAATTATACGTTTTATTAATTTGTGTTCTTCACAATCTTATAATAAAGGTTTGTTGAAGATTTGATGACAAAAGCTCAAATGGTAAAAAAAAAAAAGTGACGGTCCAGGCAGACACACAGAAGTGATTGCAAAACCCCGTGTTCCATTACGTGAGTGATGGGCTAATTTGTGAAACACAAAATAAATAGTGAAAATATTGTTAATGAAACATTTTCTATAATTACAGTAAAAAACCTTCTCAGTGCTTGCTGGGAGATGCAGTGCAAGGACTATTTCAATATCTGAATAACGGTTTGATTCAGTGATAAGTGGGGTGTATGTGGTAGGTGGTGGGCATGTTATCTTCTTGAAGGTAAGGTTTGTATGATTTCATGTATTATCATATTATGGAATATGTGATAAGAGTGATAAATATGTGATATGTGATGAGAATATGTGATGAGCGTGATGAATCCTCGACCAAGAATAGTTTGAATAGCGGTGTTGCATTGATGGGTTGAGTGACTGCCTGGACGCAACTGGGGTTGTGGATCTACTGATGCAGGTAATCTACTGATGTAGATCCGTGACCGAGGTTGTGGATCCGCCGTTCAGAGAGGTTTTGGGTGGAAAGGATCGAAATCTCGAGGAAGAACGGTGTCCAGCTGATGATCCATGTGGCCGGGAAACCATTTAATTGCTGACAGGTTAAGATTATTCTTTTTGGGAAGGGAACTTTTTCGAGGCTCACAATCAACACTAGTAATACCCATTCACAAACATCCTTGACCATATTGTGGAACATCGGCCGACTCCCTCACCTTTTTTATTTTTCCTTCCAACCCCACTTTTTATTCGCTTTTAAATTTGTTTTCTCCGCAACCGCTTGAGCAATTGACACAAAGCTTTCAACATAGAAGCATCTATCTATGGAGAATTTCAAACAAAGTTACATGATGATTGGATGAGAATGTGGCCAGCGTTCCAAAGAAATCTGTTTTCTGCAAGGCATGACTTGCAGTGTTTCACGGCACTTTGCTCGGCCTCAGGTGAACAAAGTTGAATATAGGATGATGTGGAATGAACATCATTTACAGAAACTCTTTAAATTATCATATTATGTTTTCGGAATGGTGTTTACTCTGCCATAAATAAGTCGAATTATGAGGAATTATCTCCATATGTGGGTTGCAGAAGGAAAAACAGAATCCTTCCAGGTCTCAAAAAAAAAAAAATATATATATATATATATATATATATATATATATATATATATATATATATATATATATATATATATATATATATATATATATATATATATATATATATATACATGTATATATATATATATATATATATATATATATATATATATATATATATATATATATACATATATATATACATGTATATATATATACATATATATATATATATACATATATATATATATACATATATATATATATACATATATATATATATATATATACATATATATATATACATATATATATATATATACATGTATATATATATATATATATACATATATATATATACATATACATATATATATATACATATATATATATATATATACATGTATATACATGTATATATATATATATATATATATATATATATATATATATATATATATACACATGTATATATATATATATATATATATATATATATATATATATATATATATATATATATATATATATATATATATATATATACATGTATATATATACATATATATATATATATATATATATATATATATATATATATATATATATATATATATATATATATATATATATATATATATATATATATATATATATACATGTATATATATACATATATATATATATATATACATGTATATATATACATGTATATATATATATATATATATATATATATATATATATATATATATATATATATATATACATGTATATATATTTGAATAATTTGAATAATTTGAATTTGAAATAATAATTTGAACATGTATATATATATACATGTATATATATTTGAATAATAATAACAAAATAATTTGAAAAACAGACAGCATCTGCAATGTAAAACCCTCTTCTGCACATGCTGACAACATCAGAAGGTGCATTTGACGCAAAAAATGTAACAAGAAATAACAAAGAAATTCCATAAATCACATTGTGAACACTGGATATATTGAGTCCCAACTAACCCTCACTTTAGAAACTTCGCATTTATCGTGGGTTTGGCTTGTCGAAATTATTCTGCAAACAATAACAGTGCAGATGGAAAAAAAATATCGTCTGATATCCATTTTCTACCAGTCATACAACATACACGGCATGGAGACAAACTCCCGTCCGGAGACAAAGGCAGCTCGGTTGTTATGGTTCTTGTTGTTATAAAAACGGAATTCTTTCATGACTGGCTTGCAAATTAAAAAAACGTAGGAGAAGATCACAGGGGGCAATTACATGCCTGGGAAAATTAGCCTTAATCCTTATCTAATTAACACAGCACCACCCCCAATGTGGTAACAAGTAACACTTAATATCACAGTCTCCCAACTTAATTTACATTAAGATGTCTCCTACACATCCACGGACCAAACAACTCTGTAATATCATGTTTCCTTTGAAATTTCTCCATCTACCCCCAACAAACATAACAAAATATACTACCAACGTAAGCTTACACATTGTAAGCAATAACGAACTATGTTTCCCCATTGTCTCAGGTCACTCACCTGCATTTGATTTTTCATTAATTTATTTTCATTTACAGATGCTTTCTGACAGTTCTGTCATTTTTCTTGGTGTATCAGCTTCAATATCCATCTATCAATCAGGACCATTCTCTCTACAGGGCATCAGTGCTGCCGAAGCAGTCTCCTGGGCTAATGTGCACAATCCTGGAGGAGTCACCACTCCGGCACAGGATAATCGAATGGCTCAATCATCCCAGCAAGCTGGTACTCAGCTTTGCCAACCTCGGAAGGATGACAGGCTGAGTCAACCCCCTAGTGTATTAATTCAGTGGCCCAACGGGGCTTGAACTCAGGACCTTTTGTATCCCAAGCCGCTGCCCTAACCACTGCACCAACACCAGGCATGGATATATATATATATATATATATATATATATATATATATATATATATATATATATATATATATATATATATATATATATATATATATATATATATGGTGTCCCAAATGTCACCTCGGGATTCAGAAATTAAATAACATCACATTTGTTTTTAAATAATTTGTCTTTCTTTTATTTTCAGAATTTAGATTAACATTTGGAAATTACCCATGGAAAAATTCACAACTGAACAAAGAACCAAAATCGTGGAATTTTATTTTAAATTTCATCGATCAATTATTCTCACCCAAAGAGCATGGACAGCGAATAGTTTCGTAAAATTCAGAAAATTCTTGGCCATCACATTCTCCTGATTTGACGCCTCCTGATTATTTTATTTGGGGTTACTTGAAGGAGCGTGTATATATATATATATATATATATATATATATATATATATATATATATATATATATATATATATATATATATATATATATATATATATATATATATATATATCAATAAGCCCCGTACAATTCAGCAGCTCAAGGACAACATCTGTGCAGAAATTCGAGGGCTGCAGACAGAGTTATTGTCCGCTGTTATGGAAAATGTTGTCGAAAGAGCCCGTCTCTGCGAAGCCGAAAATGGAAGACATCTAAGCTGCAATATTTTTCATTAAAAAAGCAAATTTATCTCCATTTTGTAAATTTTCTTTTGGTATAAAAAAATTCATAAATTATTTGAAAAACAGAAATGTTATTTAATTTCTAAATCCCTAGGTGACTTTTGGGACCCCCTGTATATGTGTGTATATATATGTTGTTCTTCCTTCGGCTGCTCCCGTTAGCGGTCGCCACAGCGGATCATCCGTTATGATCCACATACTGATTTGGCACAGGTTTTATGCCGGATGCCCTTCCTGACACAACCCTGGTCGCCTCTTATTACACAGGGATAAGGATTGGGTTTCGCCATGATTCCGGGCTGCCCTACACCCTCTCATAGCGCAGCCCAGTGCAGAGCCCCCGTCCTCAAGCGATCCTCCAACCCAAACCTCCGATTAGCCGGGTTACAGGCGCACGCCACTACACCCGGTGTGTGTGTGTGTGTGTGTGTGTGTGTGTGTGTGTGTGTGTGTGTGTGTGTGTGTGTGTGTGTGTGTGTGTGTGTGTGTGTGTGTGTGTGTGTGTGTGTGTGTGTGTGTGTGTGTGTGTGTGTGAGAACACTTTACGTATATAAATTTCAAATGGGGATTTGAAGAAAGCAGATAGTCCTAAACTTCGGATACATAATCACAGTTCCTGACATGGATCTGAATATGTTGCTTGTATCCAAAAGCTCCGTGTGTGGATGGGACTGTCGTGCGTGATCCTGAGTGGTGTGCATGCATCACAGCAATCAGCGTACGTGAAATTGTGTGTTTCGGGTATTAATGGGGGCTCGGCAAACAACATGTCCCGAGCCCTTCAAAATAATCATCACACATCACCGCTCTCGTGCTCCATCACTGCATTATTTCCTCATTAAACTTCTGGCTGATGCATTCAATGAACTCTGAAGATTGGAGTTTACCACTAATGTAGTTTGAACCATCTATCAGCGTCGTCACTTGATTACACACAGAACCCTGATGGCAGCTTCGCAACTACTGTTATTTCGATTCAAACGTGCTTGTATTTTGATCAAAATTATTCCACACTATCCAAGGCTTGTTAAACATCAACCTGCTGGTGTTTTTTAGGAGACATTGTTTATTATGTCCACAAATGGGGCAAAGCTCAGTATTAATACACTCAACGGATCAGGGCATAACAGGACTAAATGAACAGTTGAGAGAAGGGGGAAAACACCAACAACAGAGTTGAAGACCAATTATAGAGGCAGACCTGGACAAACAATATATGCCTTCTTTCTTTTTATCTCTCTCTCTCTTTCCTTCTGTTTCACTTGGCAGTTTTTTGATTTTTTAAAAATTTCATTTCTCTCTTTTTAATTTGATGCAATAAGTGAGGCAATTAAGCAATTCAGCGACTTTTCTTTTTCGTCTCCATCTCCAACCACTCTCTCTTCATGCCTTTCTCTCTCTCTCTCTCTCTCTCTCTCTCTCTCTCTCTCTCTCTCTCTCTCTCTCTCTCTCTCTCTCTCTCTCTCTCTCTCTCTCTCTCTCTGTAAATTCAGTGTTGCAACAGAAGTCTTACAGTAAGGATTACACTGAGTGGGTGCCAGCGATATCTATCCGAGTCTTAAATGAAAGACACTGTGGGATCTGGTCCCCAGACAAATGTCCCTCTGGATGCAACATTGTCTGCGAAACACCAATCTGACAGTTTATAGTCAAGTCAGGAATTCAACTAAACGTTTATGCATTAGCTCTGCACCACCCTGTGTCAGATTCCCAATTAAGCACCCAATAATAAAAACTAATAATAAAACAAGAAGTGTAAAGGGTGTTCTTAATGCCTCAAAGGTAAAAAAAAAAAAAAACTCCTTTGTTTTGCTAGTTGCAGGTGTAAAAGGATTGATAATAGGAATCAGCCCATCCGGAGCATACATGAGATCCTGCCCTCAGATTTACTGTTTATTTGTCTTCCATTATTGCATTGCAGGTTGTGTGGGTTGCGATTAATCAGAGCTTGTGGAACCATGGAAAACAAAGGGACCTTTCACTGTCTGACCGAAGTAAGATTCGATTTTTTGTTCCATTTTTCTGATTCTATGGGTAATATTGCAACCAATTTCCGTTTGTCCTTATGGGAATCACATACTCACAAAGGCAACACACTTCACACAATGTCGCATTTTGCTCCAGTATTGATAGTCGTTTGACTTGAGGGTTATCTATCAGACAATGCACTTGTGTGAAAGCAGTTCAAATAAATAATCGTATGATACTCATGAAAGGTCAGATCTTTTAGAAGGTCAGTTGAGTACAGGGTTTGGAGGTCCGATTTGAAGAATTGAACACCAGCCCCAACGAGTCGGAAAAGACAATTGAGCTATCCTGCTTCTCCCCGTAATCCCAAACAATGTGCCAGAATATTGACAGAGCGTCGGTGTGGCCGAAGCAGTCTTTTTGGAAAGGGTTTCCTGGGTGGTTTGCAGTTACCATTCCCAGCAGTTAGTCAAGGCAGGAATTAGTCATTTGTTCAGGGCGCTGGGAATAACTCACCGACTTTTCTAGAAAGACAGTGTGGGATCCATATTGTCCACCAAAAACCAGTGCCAACAGGTGGGACGCCCAGTTTAATGTCCATCTGAATGACGGCACATCTCTGATGCCTCACCACGCCTGTGAAACACCAGGTTGACAGTTTATAGATGGGTCGGGATTCAAACCCAGGCTAGTCGGCTCAGCGATGAGTGCACGTACAACTCGGGTATCCTGACGACTCTCTCCCCATTACCTCGTATCACTGCATTTTAATAAAATTCATTAAATACCACCTTACTGATCCATGGTTTACTGAATGAAATAACCTGAACAGATAATACTTTTTAATAGGCATTCGCAGAGTTATCTCAGCCTGGTGTTGGCGCAGTGGTTAGGGCAGCGGCTTGGGATCCAAAAGGTCCCGAGTTCAAGCCCCGTTGGGCCACTGAATTAATACACCAGGGGGTTGACTCAGCCTGTCATCCTTCTGAGGTCGGCGAAATGAGTACCAGTATACTGGGCCGGTGTATACCCCGGTTAAAATAGGTGTACCATATCCCTGTGTCGTAAGAGGCGACCAGGGTTGCATCAGGAAGGGCATCCGGCGTAAAACATGTGCCAAATCACTATGCAGATCATATGGATGATCCGCTGTGGCGACCCCTTACGGGAGCAGCCGAAAGAGGAAGAAGAAGAAGAAGATTCGCAGAGTTATCTCTGCAGTATCAAATAAAAATAAGGGCAATACCCCTGGGCGTTCACCTGGTGGAATAATGATACTGAGGAGGAAGTCAACGTGGTATGAAATCAGCAAAATGTACCAATGAACCAATGTCAAAGCAAATACCTTTTGGGGGGGGGGGAGGTTGCCACCCTCCCCCCCCCATAAACTCCCTTACACTGCAATTGATAAAAAATTGGGTGAACAAACTTTGGTACAACAAATGTGAAAATGTGTGTCAAGTTTCATCAGAATTGCATGTGTACTTTCTGAGAAGAAAGCAAATACCTATTTGGGGGGGGGGGGGGAGGCAACCGCCATAGACCCCCTTAAGGCCTGATTTATTTTTAATGCTAAGAACAAACTTTGGTACATACATGGTGATGAAGGTTGTGGAAAAGTTTCATCAAAATAGTCATGTGTAGTTTCAGAGAAGTTGCGAGTGTTTGTGGACGGACGGATGACAAGCTATCCCATAGGCTCCCAGAATTACTTTCCAGGTGAGCCAATAAAAAACACTCTTCTTCTCAAAAATTAATTCCATCTTATTGAGTTTTTTTTCTGGGATTCAAGGTTCCCAGAAAGCTTCCACATGCTGAATGTGCTGGTGTGCTCGGTCGTCATCATCATAACATCAATCTCTATTATAATACCAAGCTTGCACACTAAAATCTCGGCTCGCCATCACACGATCCCTATGAAATTGCTGTGGCATTTAGCAGACATGCCGACAATGTTTGGGAAGTATTGGCGTTCCATAGTACCACTTGCATTTTGCACAATGCGTATTTTTGTCATTCCCTGTGTACGGTCTGTCGTCTGCTACCAGCTATGTTGTACTGCTATCCCGTGCATGTGCACGGGTATCGCTAGTATAAGTAGTTACTTTAATCACACAGTCATGAGTTTCCCTCCTCGTTCCACAACACCTGACTCACAAAGATGAATAAAAAGGAAAATTAGTCTCAAATGTTCAATTTCCAAAAATCATGTCGGACAAGAAGGTGAGTGCATTCAACATACAATATCACCTTCCTGGCTGAAATTTCACCTTCCTCCACCTTCCTTGGTCAAGAAAGTTTGATTGCTGGGATTATTTTTATACACAGAGTCGGGGCTTGAGGAAGAGAGAGAACACAGAATGGATCAGGACGCAACAGAAGAAAAGGAACAGCAGAAAGAGAAGAGGGGAATGCGAACAGCACGGTCCGAGGGAGAAAATAGATGGAGACTGACAAATAAGGGATACGGGTGATGATGAGGTGTAGGGGAGAACACAAGGGGTGGACAAGATGGATACAGAAGCAAATTTTTTGGGGGAAGGGGGGAGTGTGGTTTAACAGGTGGAGAAAAGATGAGGGTTTTGGATGGGGGATGAACTGAGATGGTGGTGAGCATCTTCAAGACCTGGAGGGTAGGATGAGGTTGAAGAGAATGTGGAAGTTGGTTCCACAGGCAGGAAAACAAGGGTACAAATGATGGAGGTGTGCGTTATTTCTGGATTTTAGGAATTTTACTAGAAAGGAGTTGCTGGCGGATCATGTGCATCTTGAAAATACCTGGGGTGGGGGGGGGGACAAAGCATTGAAGGAGCAGAGGGTGCAAGACCTGAAAAGAAGGCTGAAGAAGACGGAAAGATCATCGACCTATCAGCAAAGGCGAAGTGATGGGCCCATTGACTCAGCTTCATTGCAGGAGATTCTAATGATCTTGAAAGCCTTCGTTTCCATGGTATCAAGACGAGAAAAGTGTGTGGGCAGGGGCAACAGCACAGAGGGGAAAGCAGTCCTCCATCAAGCTGCGGATGAAAGTCTTGTCGGTGGATCGGAGCACAGGTGTGCCAAGGAAGGATTTTGCACGGAGGATGCCCAGTCGGCAACTTCCTTTGGCGCCCAACTTTCTTCTTGCGTATGGCAGCTTGGCCACAAGATAGCTATGATTTCATTGGGACGCGACTATGCCGCTGATGCTGTGCCCCTACACCAGCACACTGGCACGCATTTCACCGATCTCGGAAGACTGGCTGAGTCAACCACACCTTGTGTTAATTCAGTGGCAAACAGGGCTCAAACTCAGGACCCTAAGATCCCAAGCCAACCACCCTAACCATAAATCAACACCAGGCTTGAGGCCAACTTTGAAATGTGGTTTTCCCAAGAGAGATCACAGCTGATAGTGAGACACAAGTGTTTGAGTGACAGAACTTCTTTGAGAGGGTTGTTGAGAAAGTAGACAGGAGTGTATTCAGTACAGTCCCTTGGGGGAGGGGGGGGGCGGAAGGAGAGAGAGAGAGAGAGAGAGAGAGAGAGAGAGAGAGAGAGAGAGAGAGAGAGAGAGAGAGAGAGAGAGAGAGAGAGAGAGAGAGAGAGAGAGAGAGAGAGAGAGAGAGAGAGAGTCATTACTGTTGGGAGGATGGTACGACACACAGACAATCATGAGGTAGGAGAGGAGGCGAAGTCGTAGCCAGCAGTACTCCTGGGGGTTGGGAGGTGTAAGAGCGGCCGATGGAGATTGAGAAATGGAGTTCTTGCTGTACATTGTGACTCCACTGCCAGGACGGGGTTATCACTGGAGGGGACAAGAGCCAGGGAGTGACACTCAGGAGTCAGGGATGTCCTGTGGGGGGAATGATTCTGTTAAATAGATAATGTCTGGTTTATCGGCAGTGGCCTGGATTGAGAGGTTTGTCAGGTTGGAGTGGAGGCCTCAGATGTTTGAGGTCCACACATTTATGGATATGGGAGGAGGAGATGATAGGGTGTGGGAATGTGGAAAGGAGGAAGGAGAGGGTAAGGAGTTGAGGAAGCCAGGGGTGTGGGGGTGTGGAGGCAATGAAGCCAAGAGGGGAGCCATGGAGGATATCGAGAGGTGTCGGGGTGGGGGAGAAACCATGAGGAGGAGGAGTGGGGGGGGGAAATCAGAGAGAGGCAGGATGAGGGGTAAGCTGAGAGGGGGTGGGATGAGTAGGAAGCTGAGAATGAGCGGGATGAGGGGGAAGCTGAGAGGGGGTGGGATGAGGGGAAAGCAGATTTGGGGGAGGGGGAGTCAGGTCAGGTATGGGAGCATGTGCTAGAACAGCGTGTCGCTGCGTCCACTTTCCGCCGGTACTCCAGGGGCCTCCGTCTGGCTTTCCCCCAGGCAGATGCCAGGCCCATCCCTCTCTCCTTGAGATGCTGGTCAATCTGCTGCAACCACGAGGCACATGGTCGGCCCATCGGAATCCTAAACTAACGAGACTCCCTCGCAGAGAGAATCTGGTGAGCAAGATCAGCGTCAGGAAAACGAGCCACATGTCCATACAGCCACAACTGACGCTCACGGACCATGCAGGTAATAAATCTCATCCGAGTCTCTCTCAGCAACCACTCGTTGGACAAAAATCTGACTGGTGATAGCCAAGGATTCTCCGAAGAGACCTGGTACCAAAGGAATTAAGTCTCCCTCTCAGATCTTTGGTCAGAGTCCAAGTCTCGCATCCATAGAGCAAGACTGGAAGCACCAAGGACATGAAGACTCGGACTTTCGTCCTCCCGCACAGGTACTGGCAGCGCCACACCCCATGATCCAGTGAATCCATGACTCCACAGGCCCGACCCAGACGTCTATTGAACTCTGACTCACAGCCAGCAGAGACATGAATATCACTGCCAAGGTAAGTGAATCTCTCCACAACCTCAACATCCTCACCACAAACAGACACAGACAGGACAGCAGCATCCAAGATGTCACTGAAAGCCTGGATCTTAGTTTTGACCAAAGAAACCCATAATCCCAGCGGCTCAGACTCCTCATTCAGCACCTCGAGGGCCCCCAAGAGGATATCTAAAGTCTCGCAAAGATGACTGCATCATCTGCGAAATCAAAGTCCGAGATCTTGACATTCCCAAACAATGTACCGCAGCTTGATCTTTCTGACATCCTCCCTAAAATCCAGTCCATGCAAGTGCTGAAAAGTGTGGGGGCCAGTACACCACCCTGACGAACTCCAGTAACAACTGGAAATAAGTCAGAGATGGTACCACCACACTTCACAGAACTCTCAGTACCAGAGTAGAGTTCAGACATCTGATCGATCAGTTTTAGTGGCACCCCACGAAGAGCAAGAATCCTCCAGAGGGCATCCCGATTCACTGAATCGAACGCTTAACAGAGATCAACATAGGCTGCAAGCAGCCCCTGCCGAAACTCTCGTCTGCGTTCGGTGAGGACACGAAGAGCAAGGATACGGTCAATCGTTGACCTCTTTGGTGTAAAGCCTGACTGCTCTGGACGCTGGTGCTCAAGCAGATGGTGGCGAACCCTATCAATAATTATCCGAGCAAAGACCTTGCCCGGTACTGAGAGCAGCATCACCCCTCGGTGGTTGTTGCAGTCTTGGCGATCACCCTTCCCTTTCCAGAGAGGGACAACAAGGCCCCTCTTCCAATCAGTTGGGATGATGCCTGTGTTCCAGGCAGAGCACAAAACTGCATGCAACGACACAAGTGCAGCATTTCCACCAGCCTTAAGAAGTTCGGCATGGATGCCACAGATCCCTGGAGCTTTGCCCTGTTTCAACCGGTTCACCACAGCCCGTGTTTCCACAAGCGAAGGTGGACCACAGT
>NC_140965.1:87771489-87786489 GCF_056783735.1 Eptatretus burgeri
CAAAAGCGATAATTGAGAACAAGGAAGCAACGCTCACATATGACTTGATGAGCCCATCGAGCGTGAACACAGAAAACAATTGCCTGGTGCTGACTTAGTGGTTAGGGTGGCTGGCTTGGGATCTTTGGATCCCGAGTTTGAAACCAGTTGGCCGCTGAATTAACACCAGGTGGGGTTGACTCAGCCTGTCATCCTTCTGAGGTTGGCGAAATTAATATCAGTGTACTTGTATAGGGGCAGGATCAGTGGCATTGTCGTGCCCCAACAAAATGATAGCTACCTGGCAGCCAAAGCTGCCACACACAAGAAGCAGAAGATAGAACACAATGCATTATGACCGGATATCATACTTAGGTACAAAAACAAAAGATTGATTTACCAATTGAGGTTTCAGTTCCCTGCAATTTTCGCAAAAATAATGCAGAAATCAATAAAATGACGAAATACCAAGGTCTTAAAAATGAAATAAAAAGATCATGGAAGCTGAAGAGAGCCCAAATTGTACTGGTGATAATTGGAGCAACAGGAAATAAAGAACAACCTTCTGGAGATCTGAAAAACCATTTCTGGGAACATTACTACAAAAACTACATTTCGAAGTTGTCCAGGGCTCAGTGGTCGACAATCTTGAAAAGACTACTTGGAACAAAAGTTTACAAACTGCAAGGGCACTTTGTGGAGCGCATCCTTCCACCACGTAATTCCTGATCCATGAGAATATATATGGCACAATACATTTTTGAGATATCATGCTATATATCGTTTTTGGCCCTGTCTCTCAATGGTGAAGAATCTTCACCAACATTGAATCACTTCTTCCTTGTCACACACCAGTGTCTACCAAGTTTAGTCCAAATGTGTCCACAACCTTTTGAGATATCGTGCTATATACTGTTATGTTTGTGGGGTAGAATGAGGGACTTCATAGGAAAGATAGGATTTATAGAGTTGCGTGGTCCATGAACTGTGGACGTGTAGGAGACATCTCGATGTAACTTAATGAGGGAAACTGTGCGTTAAGTGTTACAAGTCACCACACGGGGGGTGGTGCTGTGTTAAATTCGGTAGGGTTTTAGGATAATTTCTCCCAGTATGTGATTGCCCCCTGTGACCTTTTCCGATGTTTTTGCATTTCAAGAAAGGAGATAAAAAGGGATCACGTCCTTAAACCAACAACAACCAAGCTGCATGTCAAAGCAGGCAATAAACCCTGCCTCCAGGGGGACATCAAGCAAACCATGACCACGGAGTGGCTGATTTATGGGCGTGACATCAGAGAGTGGAGGGGAGCTCGGTTCGGAGCGGGACACAAAGGAGGATGGGACAGAAGGGAGCACGGTGAAGAAGACTGCATGATTCTTGCGTTCGTGCTGAGGCAAATTGGCTTGCGTGATGGAGCAGACGCTGGCCATTGACTGTTGGCTGGGTTGTGTGAGACCAGCCTTGAAGCCTCGTGGTGCACCATCGGGGGAAGACACAGCGTCATTCTGCAGAGAGAAGCAACGTCGGCAAGTGCGATCGACGTAAGAAGTTCCACGGCGGTTTCTGAGCCCTGGTGTTGAGCATCGCCACCCGGATTGCCTACTGTACGTTTCCCACCCAGAGAGCGGTTGGACGCCATTTTGGGCGCATTTTCCCGTGCAGTGACGAAGCAGTTTGGTGACCTTCAAGCTTCAGAAACTCATCTTGGGGCACTCAGCTAAGTGCCAGGATAAAGGAGGGATTTTTATTATATTTATTCTGTCCCCTTGTCTGTATTCAAGTTTGTGTGGAGGCGCCTCAAAATTAGGTTTCGTTTCCTCACATTCAATTTTTTATTATTCCCTCCATGAAATTATTACCTCCACCACCAAAGGTGAAGGAGGTTATGTTTTCACACCTTTCTGTCTGTCTGTCTGTTTGTGTGCAGGAGATCTCAAAAAGTTGTTGATGGATCCGGATGAAATTTTCTGGACAGGTTCGGTGTGTGACCAGAACAAATTGATTCGATTTTGGTGAAGATCCGGATCCGCCAACTGGAATTTTTAAATGATTCTTCACCATTGAGAGATAGGGCTCAAAAACGAAATATAGCACGACATCTCAAAAATGAGTTGGGCCAGATATGTTCTCGTGGATCAGGAATTACGTGGCGGAGGTACGCGCTCTACCGAGTGCCCTTCTAGTTACCATTGCAAATATTTGATTGATTTTCATTAAACCCCCTATGTATTTTGTTGCTTGTGTTGTCGATTTGTCGTGGGTTCGAGAAGAAACCCCTGTGCCTCCGCCTTTGCCGTCCTCCTGTCCCACGCACACCATAATCTCCGAGAATCTCAGATGTAAGCCTCCAAGGGAAATCGTTTGGCCATCCATCCAGGTAGGGGCAAACCCCCCTGGACATGACAATATCCTTTTGTCCCCATCTCTCAATGGTGAAGAATCACTTAAAAAATTCTAGTCATCGAATCCGGATCCGGATCTTCACTAAAATCTAATCAGTTCGTCCTTGTCACACACCAAACCTGTCCACAAAATTTCACCCAGAACCATCCCCAACTTTTTGAGATATCCTGTACACAGACAAACAGACAGAAAGGGGTGAAAACGTAACCTCCTTCACCTTCGGTAGTGGAGGAAACAAGAAAACTTCACAGATTGGTTCATGAATTGTGATCTCTTACCAATATGGAGGTGGATACTTTGAGCTCTCGGAGTACTCCATTCCACTTTCTGAAACCCGCATGTGGAAAAACTAATGACTGACACGCACGCACGCACACACCAATCGACCTTGATGGACGTAACTTTCAGTCGCATTCTGTAACCAGCGGGGCACTTTTACGGAGAGAATCTCCCTCTCCAAGGGATGTAAACAAACGGGGCTTGTATGTGCTCCATCCTCCAAATGCTGAGCATCAAGTGAGAAAGCAGCACATACTATTTTTTATAGTCTTTTGGGTGACTTGGCTGGGGTCCAATTCGAAAGGCGGACGTCCCAGACTATGAGCGGTTGCTACAAAAACAACAGAGTGCTGTATTTCAGACTCCTCCAAATTCTTCCTTTAAAACTTCCAAGGTTTGAGTTCTGTTGTGGAACACTTGCTTCCATATGGCTCCACAAAAAAAAACATGTCCAGTGGAGACAAATCAGGTGATCTTGGGGGCTTTTGAATGACTCCTCCTCGGAGGGATATGAGACGTCCAGGAAAACATGCGTTCAGACTTCCATGACTTCACAGTTTGGGGAGCAGAGCACCATCTTGCTGAAATCAGTATGTTCCAATGTTGCCATTTCTTATTCAAAAAAAAAAAATTAAAAAGTTATAAGCATTAAAAAAAAAACTGCATAACATTTTCTGGGACTGCCTTACAATACAACAGGATCCAAATGACTGTCTGAACGAACAACAATGTACAATTACATGGATTACACTTATAAACGTTTGGGGATATGCTGGTAAATCATCACAGTACATGACATGACCCGGGGTAATGACGTCCTCCAAAGATTGTTGTGACCTGTCATTAGCACTCAGCATTGCCATGGAGATATCAAACATGGATAAAGGCAACGGGGATGGCAGGATGGCCTCGTGGAATGCACACTCACCTCTGAGCTCTTTAGCCTGGGATTGAATCTTGACCCAGCTATAAACTGCTACCCTAGCGTTTCACAGGCAGGGCGAGTCATTAATACTTGTGCCATCTCTTGGCTCAATGTTTAGCTGGGTGTCCCGTCTGCCTGCATGGGTTGGCGGACGTTAAATATCCCCCTGTGTCCTTCGCGAAGAGTAGGCGAGTTATCACCGGCATCCTGGCCATATTCTAAATTCCTGCTCTAACCTGCAGGAGGCACTTCATCAGCGACACAACCCCACTCCAGCAAAGTATACTCCCTCTACTCATGTGCTGCACACAAAATTAAAGAAGGAGAAAAAGGAAACTTGTGGAAGATTGTTTTGAAAAATAACAAGTTTATGGGGCTGACATACACTTTTGTTTTTTTCCTTACAAACAATGTACTTCTATTGAGTGATTATGTATTGATCTTCTCTTTTTCTCATGTGGATTTTCCCGATTGCACATTCGCAGAGATCAGCGAGATAAAATTTAATTTTTTTACTCGATCTGCCTGTCTGGCAATGAAAAAATAATTGAAAATCATTCGAAACAGGAAACCTACTGTTTTTAAGGACGTCATAAAGGACACAAACAACAGGTACGAAGATCTAATGTAATGTGTAAAAATAAGGTGGTGGATGAAAATCATTCCAAACAGGAAACTTACTGTTTTAAGGACGTCATAAAGGATACAAACAACAGGTACAAAGATCTAATGTAACGTGTTAAATAAGGTGGTGGATGAAAATCATTCCAAACAGGAAACCTACTGTTTTTAAGGACGTCACAAAGGACACAAACAACAGGTACGAAGATATAATGTAACGTGTAAAAATAAGGTGGTGGATGAAAATCATTCCAAACAGGAAACTTACTGTTTTCAAGGACGTCATAAAGGACACAAACAACAGGTATGAAGATCTAATGTAACGTGTTAAATAAGGTGGTGGATGAAAATCATTCCAAACAGGAAACCTACTGTTTTTAAGGACGTCACAAAGGACACAAACAACAGGTACGAAGATATAATGTAACGTGTAAAAATAAGGTGGTGGATGAAAATCATTCCAAACAGGAAACTTACTGTTTTCAAGGACGTCATAAAGGACACAAACAACAGGTATGAAGATCTAATGTAACGTGTTAAATAAGGTGGTGGATGAAAATCATTCCAAACAGGAAATGTACTGTTTTTAAGGACGTCACAAAGGACACAAACAACAGGTTCGAAGATCTAATGTAACGTGTAAAAATAAGGTAGTGGATGAAAATCATTCCAAACAGGAAACTTACTGTTTTTAAGGACGTCATAAAGGACACAAACAACAGGTATGGAGATCTAATCTTCCAATGTAACGTGTTAAATAAGGTGGCGGAAAAAGACGCTGCAGAAAAGGCGGTAAACTTGTGGAATGAATTTTCTTTTTTTACAACCTTTAATATCTTTATTTTATTTCAATTGAATTACAAACAGGACTTGAAAACTGTAGAACACAAATCGCCATTTTAGCACTTTCAAGACCCCTCCGTTTAGCAGTACTTGGACAAAATATTACAGAATTTTACATCATCACGATTCATGACCAATCAAATTTGCTGCTCGCAGACCCCGCCCTTTCGTGCTTGTTTCTCAAGACAGTGTTGGGTAATGTTTTTATTAACTCTCTCGTTAGTCACTGCAATAATAAGGACTAATCCAGCATCTAATATATTGCAAAATTTAACGAAGCTAATCATCATTTTGAATTCAAAACTGTGGCCGTTTTGACTGGACGGAAACAGTTATGTCCTGCACCATTGATAGACAGAGATCAATACCTTTGAGCCTCTTTTTAAATAAATCAGTCCAGGTTTGTTGAAGCGATCAAGTCTTCCCTTAACAAGGACAGCGTTCTCTCTCGTGTCAGGATGAAGATAAATGGATCGGTGTTATGGACATCTCGAGAGGAAAAGGAAACGGTCATCGCCGACTGCAGAGGCATTTCCATTGTGGTTTGAAGCCAGCTCGGCCTACATCGATCGACCTTACACAATAAGATTATGGCACAAACAGGAAGATCTAGCCAGGCAAGAGCTTAACAAAGTAGAATTGTTAAATTCTGTGCCACTTCTTGTTTGTGGTGGGGGGTTGCCAGTGTAGGAGAGGTTGTCTAAGAGTAATGGGTGCATTCAGTGGTATAAGGTCGACGATTCTTCAGACTAAAGTCTCCCTAGTGGTGTAAGATAAGAGCAGGCCATTGTTTGCCGGTAACTGAACAAAATTCCAAAAGCAGGTAGTGCATCAGAAGCACAGCCATGCTCATCGACTGTTGCACACTTGATGCATCTGAAAGGAGGGAGAATGGGAGGAGGGATGGGGTGGGGTGGCGGCCCCAAAACCCCAGTGCTTTGCACCTTACGGCGACAGCTGTATCCTGCTCTGTGAGGCAACAATTTTGCAGTTCAAATGCACCTCCAGGGTTGATGGCATTGCATGACAAATGGATGGTTTTACCGCACGTAATTGTCAATGGCGACAATAATAACGACGACGAAACGCAAGTGTCAGGATTGAGAACAAGGCCAAAGCTATGCCATGAGCGGGTGAGGCCATAACACTCAGACTTGGCACCACAGTCAGTGGCCACTGGTCCCAATGGAAATGAAGCACGTTTAAGTAAAACATTGCCTCCAATGGAGCACATTTACGCAAGTCACCGGCGATTTGGCCTTGTGAGCAATGTATGTCGATCGCATAATGGCATTCCTTATGAATGTGAGAATCCTGGCTGTTTCCTGCTGCATTATCCCACAGAAAAAGGCAAAACCCTCGATTTTAGCTCCGCTGTCTGCATGGGAACAATTTTTGTGTTTAATGACTGCAATTGACAGGTTCCAACTCAGATTTTTATTTTTCAAATCAATCTGAAAAAATGAACTCTTGGCATTATGAGGGAAGCACTTAAACTGGTACTCGAACATTAGTCACTTTAGGGACGCATCACATATGCTTAAGGAGAGAGAGAAATGAACCAGGAAGGGGCTCCAGGAAATGTGGGCTTTGGGGTTGGGAGTGGGCGGGGGGGGGGGGTAGTACAGGAGAATGAGGAAAGGCATTTGGGAGAGGATAGGGGTGAGGGAAGGGAAGCAATGGGAGTGTGTGGAGCATAACTGAGAGGGGGTCAGGTCAGGTCAGGTCAGCTATGGGAGCATGTGCCGGAGCAGCAAGTTGCTGCGTCCACTTTCTACCGGTACTTCAGTGGCCTCCATCTGGCAATCCCCCATGCAGATGCCAGACCCATCCCCATCTCCTTGAGATGCTGATCAACCTTCCGCAACCACGACACACGTGGTCAGCCCATTGGCCTCCTCCACTCATGAGACTCCCTTGCTGAGAGAATATGGTGAGCAGGATTGGTGTTAGGAAAATGAGCCACATGCCCATGCAGCTCAAGGACGTTCTGAAGCTCAAGGACGATGCAGGTAACAAATCTCATTTCGGTCTCTCTGAGCAACCGCTCGTTGAACACAAAACGTGAGCAGCGAGAGCCAATAATTCTCCAGAGACCTGGTACAAAGGAGTTAAGTCTCCATCTCAGATCCCTGGTCAGAGTCTAAGTCTCACATCCATAGAGCAAGACTGGAAGCACCAAGGACCTGAAGACTCGCTCTTTCATCCTCCTGCACAGGCACCTAAAGTGCCACACCCAATGATCGGGTGAAACCATCACTCCCCCGGCCCGACCAAGACATCTATTGACCTCTGTCTCACAGCAAGCAGAAACATGAATATCACTGCCAAGGTAAGTGAATCTCTCTGTGATCTCAACATCCTCACCACAAACAAGTACAGACAAGATAGCAGCATCCAAGACATCATTGAAAGCCTGGATCTTAGTTTTGACACAGGAAACTCATCATTCCAGGAGCTCCGACTCCTCATTCAGCACCTCAATGGTCCTCAAAAGGATATATTGAGTCTTTGCAAAGATGACTGCATCATTTACGAAATTAAGATCAGAGATCTTGAAATTCCCAAATGATGCACTGCAGCTTTATTTCTCCGACATCCTCCACAGGATCCAATCCACACAAGCGCTGAAAAATGTGGGGGCCAGTACACACACCTGATGAACTCCAGTAACAACTGGAAATGAGTCGGAGATGGTACCACCACATCTCACAGCACTCTCAGTACCAGAGTAGAGTTCAGACATCAGATCGATCAGTTTTGGTGGCACCCCACGAAGACCAAGAATCCTCCAGAGGACATCCCGTTTCACTGAATCAAACACTTTACAGAGATCAACATAAGCTGCAAGCAGCCCCTGCCGAAACTCTCGTCTGCGTTCAGTTAAGTCCAAAAGAGCAAGGATACGGTCAATCGTTGACCTCTTTGGTGTAAAGCCTGACTGCTCTGGGTGCTCTGTGGTGCTCAAGCAGATGGTGGAGAACACTATCAATAATTATCCGAGCAAAGACCTTGCCCGGCACTGAGAGCAGCATCACCACCCATTGGTAGTTGGTGCAGTCCTGGTGATAACCCGTCTCTTTCCAAAGAGGGACAACAAGGCCCTTCTTCCAGTCAGTTGGGATGATGCCTGTGTTCCAGGCAGAGCAAAGAACTGCATGCAATGACATGAGTACAGCATTTCCACCAGCCTTGAGAATTTCAGCATGGATGTTTGAGATCGCACAAGCTTTACCCCATTTCAACTGGTTCACCACAGCCTGTGTTTCCACAAATAAAGGTGGATCACAGTTGATTGGAGAGACAGCAATAGGGATAGTAAAACCCCTGACATGCAACTCAACAGGTGGTGGATCAGCCTGGTACAGCCGCTCAAAGTAACCGGCCCTGCAGGCCTTCACTTTAAACTCCTCTGTCAAGAGCCCACCACCCTCTGCTCTCACTGCAGTACACGGAGGGGCAGGCTTGGTGGAACGCAATGTGTGAATTCCCCTGTAAGCAGGATAAGACCACAAGTGATGCTCTACCCCCTCAAAGATTCCTCGCACATAGGCCTCCTTGTCCACCCTTAGCGCATTTGCAGTTTTACGCCTCAACTCCCTCAACAGCTCAGCTCTGCCATTAAAACTGTCCAGCGACTTTGGTTAATGGTATCCAGAGTCTCTTGAGAGATGAAATTCTTCTTTGCCCCACAATGACTTCCAAGACATCCAATGGCAAAATCAAATATGGAGGTCTTGAAGGCACTCCACAACTTCAGGATTCCTCAAAGCACTTAGACCCCCCAAATCCGCACCCAATTGGTACACAAACTTCTCAGCTCCCTCTCTTCCTTGAGCTTGCCAACATCCAGTCTCGGCTGGAATGGTAGCATTCTCCCAGATTTAAGCAGCAACTTCAGAGTTGCTACTACAAGCCTGTGGTCGGTATTGAGGAAATGAGCACTCCGGTGGACCTGCAGTTCTGAATCATTCTCCAGTGACCATCAACAAGCACATGGTCAATCTCCTTTGCCACAACACCTGCACTGGAATACCAAGTCTACCGATGAGCTTGTGGGCATAGAAAGCATGAACTAGCCACCTTAATTGCATGACTTCTTGCAAAGTCACGGAACTTGGTGCTATTCTGATTCACAGTTCCATACCCATGGGGACTAACACATGTCTCATAACCATCCCTATCAGGTCCACTTGATGCAATGAAACCCCCTAAGATGAGAAGGGCATCTCGCCTGGGGCACTGATCCACCACAGACTCGAGTATGGCATATAATGTGTCCTTCACGGTGAGATCACTTGCCTCAGTCGGAGCATACACAGAGACCAGGGAAATGAGACCAAAGGAGTGATGAATCCTTCATCTCATAATCAGCTCATTCACCGGTGTTACCTCATTATCATGAGAGTCACCTTCTTGGACATGGCTATAGCAACTCCTTGGGCATGGTAGCCATCAGAGCGACCAGACCAATAGTATGTGTGACCACCTGCCATGATCTTGCCACTATCCGGTCTACAAACCGAAGAGAGTGCTGCAATTCAAACGGTTGAGCTCAGATAATAACAGAGACAGGTGATCATCTTTTCTTAAGGATAGAACAGTCCAGGCACCCACCCGAAGGGACCACCTCAGGTTAACCCAAGGAGACCGCCCCCTGGTGGACGACACTTCAGCACTACCATGACACGCACCACCACAATCCAATCCGGGAAGATTACCCCGTGCTTTCCCTCTCATCACCAATGAGTGGGGATCGTGAAGGCTTTGCCCCAATCAGCTCATTCAGTGAGTTGCCCTGCGAAGGGCGGCTGCGCAGGAGGTACTCCCACGGAGTGCGTTTTCTGTTTTCTTTGAGCTTTTCGTATGTTTTGCGGAGTGAAGGGTTTTACGGTGGCCGAAGTGCAAATCTTGCCACCAATCTCCTCAAAAAAGTAACCCAACAACTGGAGGACGTCTGCAGACACAGTTGGGCACGAGATATGGATGGCCGTTGGCTCACAAGGAGCTCCTCCACCCTTTGACAGATTTTGTTTTTAATCCTGCTCAGTGTCCATATCTTACACCCTCCTCACCAGAAAACCTGATGGGGGAGACGTTTTAGTCACCGACAACCCAACCATGAAAGGGGGTGGAGTTCGTAAAACCTTCCATCTTTTTACCTTTGCCACCAAAGGTGGATGGAGGTTATGTTTTCACCCTGTTTGTCTCTGAGCAATATATATATATATATATATATATATATATATATATATATATATATATATATATATATATATATATATATATCAAAAAGTTGTGGACATATTCAGATGAAACTTGGTGGACAGGTTGGGTGAGTATAGTAACAATGATGAATCGATTGGATTTTGGTGAAGATCCAAATCCAGATCCAGATATGAGAAAAGCAATTCTTCATCAATGAGAGATGGGGCCAAACAACATATAGAATGATGCTTCAAAAAGTTGTGGATGAGTTATGACATAACTTGGAAGATGAGTTGGGTAGGTGACAAGAACAAGCTGATTTGATTTTGGTTCAGGTCCAGATCCAGATCTTGTCTATCAGTGGGATACAAAACATAGACGGTTGAGCCTGCCAGAGGTATGAGCTCAAATGAGTGCAGTTCTAGTTGCTTATGTAAGAGAGGGCACCTTCCTTCTTGTAAAGAAAATATAATATAATCTGGAGACAACAACGACTACTTCAAATGACAAAATTATTTCCACCTTTTTGAGGGATCGGTTGAGGAACGTTTTTGTTCCAAGTCTTTCATGAGCCGGCTCCTCTAGTCCGACGTTTGACCGAAGGCAAATTTGGCAAGAATTTTTCAATTTGTTCGCGGTGCCAGTGAGAACTCCACACTATGCAAAAAATAGTTTGAGATAATTAACGTCCACTAACTAAGGCTGGCAGAATGAACACCTGGCTTAAAGTCCATTTGAGGGATGGCGCGCATTGTGAGACAATTCCCTGCCTCCGAAGCATCAATCGGTCAGTGTATAATTGCATCGAGGAATTGAACGCAGCCAAACAACACCAAACAGCAGCCGACAGGTAAGTGCGTTACCTTTGCACTATCCTGTCACACTAAAAGCAAGACATAGAGGTCTTTACAAAATGTCCGTTCGAGTTACAACGAAGAAAGGATTCAAGAAGCTTCTTAAACCATCATTCATGTGCAAACATTTGAATAAAGACCCAAGCTTTATCGGTATGGGTATCTAAACACGCTCGCACTACTGAAACCCACACAAATGGACATGTTGATTTGTGGAAGTTGAATCGACATCAGTCTCCGTTTGGCTGTTTCAGACTTCACATCCACATAAAATTGTTAAGAGGAAAAGAAATGATCACACAAGTGATACCCATAAATGTCAGTTCTGTCACCACTGAACAAGGTACACACCGACGAGCACGCGAACCAGCACAGTTGAAGCCAAGGAACCGCCATCTAATCAACACTCCAGACATGTGCTCACTGAAAACTGAACCGGAGTCCACAGATTGGTAATGGCTCTGTCGCCCGAGGAAACGCTGGCACGAAAAATGAATGGCAGGCCATCAAACAAAGGAGTCACTTTCTTCAAGCTTCACTGACCATCAGCCTTTGGAGGCAATGAGCACAAAGCAGCCAGCTGAGGAACGGCACGCGCCACAGCTCAACCACCTGAACAGCACTCTTTGGCTTACATATTTGCCTTTGACGGTTGGTTGTTTTCTGAATTTGGTGAAGGGTGACATGAGGTCTGGGAATCCATAAGCTTGTTTAACTTTGGAATTTCACACGGTGACGAATAAGATCATTTTCTTTTGCCACTGTGTTATCTGTGAGGCGGATATTATAAAACCCCAGCTTGGTGACCATCCGGAGGGCAATTTTTCTGCTTCCACTCCTAGACCTCTCTTTTACATCTATATCTTGTACACACATTGGTGTGACCAAGCAGGATCAGTCTGAAAGTTAAAGGAAGTTGTTGAGTATGGACAAATCTTACAAACACACACACACACATACCACCGACCGAAAACCAAATTTTCATCACCAGTGACTGGAGTATCTCTGCAATGTTGAAACTCACACACATGAGAAGCACTTTTAGCGCAGTACAAATGGTAATCTTTGGTTCATAAATGGCGTTCACTGTGGTCGGTTACCAGCCAACCACACAGAGTTGGCCATCTTGATCGGTCATGGTGAGGGATCAAAGACCACAACACCAGGGGGAGGAGGGAACATCCCAAATGGGGGAGATGGGGTAAGTATAAATGAGAATGGGTGGAGAACCAAAAAAAAAGAAATGGAAGCGGGAAGAGAGGAAGGAAAAGAAGGAATGAGCACATGTACACATGCACATAGACACATCGGCAGGTGCAGGATCATGTTACCTGCAATTTGAATGCTACTAAAACCCCTCCCGAAGACAAAACCATAAACACGTGTAAATATTGATATCTACTTTTACACTTAAATAGCATTTGTTAGACATCTTTACAATATGTATGCAAATTTTGCACACGGCCTAATGCATTATGCATTGCTACACGTAAGAAAGCGGCAACCACAATGTTACAGCGGAATATCCATACTACGCTTGCGCAAATGTGTCCAGAATTTGAAAGTAAGGATTTCGTGCTTGAGGCCATAGATATTGATGCAAACAACAAACAAGCTGCAAGATCACGAGGAATTTATTTCCTCTCAAGTGCAACGAATCATTTGATCTTGAACTAATTCTTAAGGTCGAAGTTGCACGCGCCTGGAACCGAGTAATTTTTTTTTTTTTTTTTTTGCTGCGATGGAATGGTAATTCGAGGTGAAGGCGTTCAACAGGTATCACGAGGAAATAATCATTTTCAAATGAAATTCATCGGAATGTGCCTCATTCAACGCGATACGTTTAATTGCGTTTGCTTAACAATGGAAAGCAAGTGAGAGCATGTATGTGGGGCATTCGAAAGATCCTCTGGATGAGATACTCACAATATTCCACGACACGATGAGCAGTTTTGTTTCTCTCTTATTGTACAAGCATTTATAAATAAAAAATAAAATCGAAGGGTGCATTTCAACGTTGTGGCGTTGCCAGATATACCTCCGCCCACAACACCACGCCATTATACATACTGTTCTTGTACCAAGTTTGATTGAAATCCCTGAACCCAGATTCAAAATATTAAATAAATCTGGCTGCCAGATCATGCGTCTGATCAGGTTAAATATAAAACACAAATTCCCCATGACTCTTAGATCATAATTGTGAAGTTTCACGTAGATTGATGAAGCGGTTCAAGAGAAATCAATTTTTTTTAAGATTTCTGTTCTATCCTATATGGCTGCCAGACCACATGACCTATTAATTATTCATGAACACCCAAAATATCCCCCAAAGTTTGGGGAACATTTGTGTGAAGTTTCCACTCGATCTGTTTGGCTGTTCTGGAGGTGATGATTTTTAAAGGTTTTAGGGTAAATCCAATGCGGCTTCCAAACCATGTGACCCATGATGTCATAAGTGGAGAACTTTTTGTTCCTTATGGATAGGCAATCATTCCTGAAAAGTTTTCCCTCAAACTGTTAAGCCGTTTCAGCGAAGAATATTTTTGAAGGTTTTTATGTTGAAAACAATATGGCTGCCAAACCACGCTGTGATGTTAGATAACCTCTCTTTTCAACCTCTCAACATCAAGACGAGATAACCTCTCTCTTTTCAAGTATTTCTTTGAACCATCAGAGCTACTCACAAGCTATAAGGCCTTGTCAGTGGCTCAAAGGTGTACTGCTCACCCATATGGACTGGTACCCTGGCATCACATCAGTCTTTCCTGGAATCTGTGCAATCTGAAGCTCACAATTATTGGAATCTCACACGATGAGGTCAAACAAGGTCTGTTGTTTTCACATAACAAGGTGTGGTCTCTGTTTGTTATTTTTTTTAACCTCCTATTCTCCGGTATCGCTCCCTCTGCTCTCTCAGCCCTCCAACCCTTCCCAACTTCAGGATGCGTGCATTCTTACAGTAACCCCATTCTGGTTAGATATTTATCGGTGTGCCATCCTGATGAGGGTAAAATAAGCCCAAAATCCAGATAGGCAGCTCAATTTGATGTTTAACTGACATTGTTGATGTAAGCTTTGTCTGTTTGACAGAGTCACCGGGCCGAGGCCTCTGGGTTGGAGGTGACGCTTTGGTGTAGGACTATGTTCAATGGAGATCAGGGGAGTGCTCGTCACACTCCACATGTTTCGATATATATTAGCATGGATCACTCACTACACTTGACTCACCATGATCACTCACATGCAGCTACAGTGGGACAAACACCACCACATTATAAAAAACAGCTCACCACCACGTTATTAAAAACACCTCACCTCCATGTAATTCAAAACAACTCCTGCTGTGCAATTCAAAACACCTCACCACACGTCGCTGCAGAGACAGGCTTGTTTTAACTGAGGATAAGTGCACGAGTTGCCATGTTGTCATGATTTACACCAAGCAAAATTCAAACATTTATTTTGCAATTTTTTTTTGTAACGTGGTATTACATGCTTATAAGCAATTGAAATTAAAGAATTAAGTTGAAAAAATTCAAACAAAACCCTGAGGACATACACACAGGAGAGGTAAGTGCAAACTGAAAGTTTGGTACGATTTCACAAAACTTTGAGCCAGTTGTTCAGTGACAACACTCACACACACACACACACACACACACACACACACACACACACACACACACACACACACACACACACACACACACACACACACACACACACACACACACACACATATATATATATATATATATATTATATTTCAGAATTCAGTCTGTTGAATGCATCCACACATCCAGGTCCTCAGACAGTTATTTCCTCAAATGCATGTTCAGATTAGCCCCATCCCCATGTCTAATGGGATCTTCGATGTGATGT
>NC_140965.1:87788989-87796489 GCF_056783735.1 Eptatretus burgeri
GATCGAGGTGCTGCAAGCGCTCTACGTGAAGCCCAAGAACGAGGTATACATACGACATCTTCTCAACACACGCAAGCAAGCAGCCGGGGAGACAATCGATCAGTTCCTGCAAGCTCTGAATCAGCTGGGAAAAGACGGCAGCTTCCGGGCGGTAAGCGCCGAGGAACACCGAAAGGAAGCCACACGGGAGGCATTCATCCAAGGACTCAGATCAGCCCACATACGGCAACGCTTACTAGAGAAAGCGCAACCCACTCTTGACAAGGTAGTCGATCAGGCTCGAGCGATGGATACGGCTCAGCAGCAATCTGAGTCATTTGGGACACCGATGCTGCTCATGAACGCTGCTACGATGGGAACCCAAGGAACCCCACTGGCACAGACACAGCCAGACATAGGGGATGGAGAAACACCCGAGGAGCCGGATACCCAGACCTCGTCAAACTCCTCAGCAACTGCTCCGGTTGGTAAATGCTTCTTTTGTGGGTACAAAAGGCATCCTCGTCAAAAATGTCCCGCCAGAGATGCCACATGCATGAATTGCGACAAGAAAGGGCATTATGCCAGGGTATGTAAATCTACTCTAAGGAGAAATAAACCCACTTCTGCGGCTCTCTACTCGCAAAATAAATTGACTGCAGCCTCCCCGGGGAATCTATCCAAGGCTATCATCAACGTACGAATTAACGGGCATATGGCTGAGGCACTGATTGATACCGGTAGCTCTGAAAGTTTCGTCAACAGCTCGCTAGTGAAGGGCAGGAAATGGGTAATCCACCCGACTGACAATACAGTATGCATGGCCGCCACCTCACTACAATCCCGCGTACGAGGGTACTGCAATGTTGAATTGGACGTAAAAGGGTACACGCATCGGGATGTAAGGGTACTGGTGCTTCGTGATTTGTGCGCAGACGTAATTCTGGGTCATAATGTCCTCAAGCAGCACACGAGCGTCGAAATACCCTTTGGAGGAAGCAAGCCTCGTCTAATTTTAAATGCGTTGACCACCGCGGAGGTGACGTCCCCCCAGCTGTTCGCTAACTTGTCGCCGGTCTGCAAACCGATAGCGATCAAATCGCGGCGATATACCACTGCTGACATGAATTTCATCACTTCGGAAACCAAGCGATTACTGGAGGAGGGAATTATAGAACCGAGCGATTCGCCATGGCGCGCACAGGTGTTAGTAACCAGCAGTCAGAACCATAAGAAACGAATGGTTGTCGATTATTCCCAAACGGTCAATCGCTTCACCCAACTCGACGCCTACCCCCTGCCGCGCATAGATGAGATGGTCGAACGCGTGGCCAATTATAAGGTATTCAGTACCATCGACTTGCGAAGCGTCTATCATCAAATTCCCATCCGAGAGGAAGACAAACCTTACACTGCATTCCAGGCAGGGAGGGGCCTCTACCAATTCAGGAGAATACCTTTCGGTGTCACGAATGGGGTAGCTTGCTTCCAACGGGTTATGGACGACATCATCTCAGATGAAAACCTCAAAGACACTTTTGTTTACGTGGATAATGTCACAGTGTGCGGTAGGGATCAGAGGGAACATGATAGGAATCTGGACAGATTCTTGAGCATTGCTAGAAAATATAATCTGACTCTCAATTATGAGAAATGCGTATTCTCGGCAAGGTCAATTGACCTTCTCGGCTACACAATAGCCGACGGCACAATTAAGCCTGATCCTGAGCGATTGCGCCCGCTCCGTGAGCTTCCACCACCTCAGGACTTGCAGACAATGCGCCGGGTGATCGGGATGTTCGCTTACTATGCGAGATGGATTTCGCAATACTCCGAGAAAATACATCCCCTAGTGCATTGCAAAAACTTTCCACCAGATGCCGCTGTTGTAAGAGCTTTCCACAACCTCAAGGATGATATCAGTAAGTCCGTGGTTTTATCGATCGACAGCTCGGTGCCCTTCGTGGTGGAAACCGACGCTTCAAATCACGCCATAGCTGCTACGCTTAATCAGTCTGGGCGGCCGGTCGCGTTCTTCTCGAGAACTCTCTCTAGAAGCGAACAGAGACACTCAGCGATAGAGAAGGAAGCGTACGCCATCGTCGAAGCGCTGCGGAAATGGAGACATTATTTACTGGGAAACCACTTCACGCTCGTTACGGACCAACGATCCGTGGCATTCATGTTTGATGGGAAAAATAACGGGAAAATTAAGAATGAAAAAATTATGAGATGGTGGATAGACCTAGCTTGCTACAGTTACGACATTGTTTACCGGCCCGGGAAAGAAAACCCTGCTGCAGATACCTTCTCCCGGGTCTACAGTTCGGCAACAATCAGTCAGGCTTTGCAAGACCTCCATGTGTCTCTGTGCCACCCAGGGGTAACCAGGATGGCACATTTCGTACGCAGACAAAATCTTCCCTATTCTGTTGAAGATATTAAACAAATGAATGCTTCATGCCCTGTTTGTGCTGAACTAAAACCCAGATTCTATGGCGCGGCATCTGGCAGACTGATCAAGGCCACTTCCCCCTTCGAGAGACTAAACATCGACTTCAAAGGGCCCCTGCCGACCGAAACAGACAACAGATACATATTCACCGTTGTTGATGAATATTCAAGGTTCCCTTTCGCGTTTCCGTGCTCGGATATGACCTCGGGCACTGTCGTGAAATGTCTCTCTGACCTCTTCGCTATGTTTGGGAGACCTTCGTACATACATTCAGACAGAGGGCCGTGTTTCATGTCGGCCGGGCTAAAACAATTCCTATTAGAGCACGGCATAGCAACTAGTCGAACGACGGGATACAACCCACAGGGAAACGGGCAGGTGGAACGGTATAATGGAGTTATTTGGAAAGCCGTAACTCTGGCGCTGAAATCGAGAGGACTGGGCCCCGAGCGGTGGGAGGTTACCCTTCTCGACGCTCTGAATTCCATACGCTCTTTGCTCTGCACGTCCACAAATGCCACTCCTCACGAACGAATGTTTACTCACCAACGACGTTATGTTGACGGTCAAACGGTGCCCAACTGGCTGACCCATCCCGGAACAGTGTTCATGAAACGCCCGGTACGACAAAGCAAGTATGAACCGCTGGTGGAGGGGGTCGAACTCATTGACACTAATCCAGAGTATGCTCATGTCAGGCTCCCGGATGGCAGGGAGACCACTGTGTCGGTTCGCCATCTGGCTCCCTCAGGTACTCCTCCCGCCGGTACACCACCTTCTGGCACTCCTCCTTCTGACATTTCCCCCCCAGGAACTCCGCCGGGCGACGGGGCTGCCGCGTTCCACCCGAGAGCGATCGAGGAGTCATCCCCGGCACAAGTCGAGGCTCACCAAGAGGATCGGGAGTCTCCCTCAAGTGAAACTGCCGTTTACTCCCGGAGAGGTCGACGAATAAGGCCCCCTCGACGACTCAATCTGTAAAGGGGATTATCGGCATTCTCGTTGCTCATGCTCCTATATGCCCATTATATCATATATCGATGCTCATTTCCATGCTCCTACAACTCAAAATAATCACTGCTTGGCATGTATGCTTCTGTAGATCTATTAGTCCGCGTTGCTTGAAATGTATACTCCTATAGTGCTAAAGCAATCATGGTGTGTAAGATGGGCCCCTAGTTACATTTTAAAGGTGGGGAGAATGTGGTGAATTGACGTGAATTGAGGGACATGACGCGGGATCACATGTTGTGCGTCTCGCGTATAAGGGGAGGTCTCTGCGGCACGAGTGGTTGTCCCCGGGGCATTGCCATTTACATCGGCTGTTCACTTGATGCTCGTTAACTGAAGGTGCTCATTGACTGGTGAGAATGGAGATTATATCGAACTCCGTGCTTACGCGGATTGTCTGCAATGATTAACTGCACATGTATACGTTACTGCTTATGTACTCTTAACTGAACCTGTATTCCCCGGTGTGCCCGTAGAAGCGGCTCCAATCAAATGGAATAAAGCCTAAACCCTGAAGGTTCATCTCTCACTCTCATTTCAATACATATATACATATATATATATATATATATATATATATATATATATATATATATATATATATATATATATACATATATATATATATATATACATATATATATATATATATATATATATATATATATATATATATACATATATATATATATATATATATATATATATATACACATATATATATATATATATATATATATATATATATATACATATATATATACATATATATATATATATATATATATATATACATATATATATACATATATATATATATATATATATATATACATATATATATACATATATATATATATATATATATATATATATATATATATATATATACATATATACATATACATATATAGATATATATTGTTGTGGTTGACGAAATTCGCAAACCACCATTCAGGTCCCTTAGGTGAGATATCTCTGTAAGTATATGTGTAGTTAGGCCCAAACCCGTTGTTTAGAGGGAATAAATGTCATTCATTCGGGCTGCGACCCTTTTAGATAGCCGTTTTTCTTTTACTATCTTTATTTTGGACCAGCCGCCATTACTACCACCACAACCACCACCAACCACGTCTCAACAGCCATCACACAACAACCACCAACCGCAATGCCGCTTCACAACAACAGCCACGACCCTTGCCTTCATATCTCGCTCTCGCAACCATCGCATCACCGCCATTCCCGCGCCGCTTGTGGGCACCGATCCTGGACTCGTACAGGGCGCGCACCGAGCAGCGGGTGCAAAAACACCAGCCTTTCCGAGAAATCGGATCAAGAATCATTCACGCCCACTTTTCCTCTGTCCAATGGGGAGCGTGGCTCCGCCCCCGAGTGATTCCTGATCCAAAAATCTGCATTGTTACATTTGCTTTTTGTGCAGAATTGTTGTTTCTTCTACTTTTACATTTGCTTTTGGTGTATAATTGTATATGTGTGCTTTCCGTTTGCCGCGGAATAAATGTGCTTTATGTTGAACTGTTTTTCCCGTTTCGCTTCGTCTTTTCTTTTATTGAATCTCCATTTTACTTCACGTAAAGGGTTGGTCGTGGGCGAAAAACGCCCAATAATTAATCGAACCGTCGAGGTTGACGATAACGCTCGGTTATCCCGATAGTACGGAACGGGTCGCTTAAAGTGGCCCGTGTCCGAAGTCGACCTGCGGCGAGGTGCGATCGCCCGGTCTACCCTCCGTGTGGGTACTTAGGTAGGTCGAATTTGGCGAGCAACCCTATCCCACGCGGGGGGCCGATTGGCACGTTCGTGGTGAGGCCGAAAGGCCCACCCGTGACTCGTTCCCGGCGTTAGTCCGAGAGGGTCACGACGGGATTGTCCGTCCGGTGGGCAACGTGCCGCGATTCGACTTACGTGGCCGCTCGCACGCTGGTGGGCGCGAATCAGCAACACTGGTGTCAGGAGTGGGATACAAACTCATCCCCCTCCTCGCGACACTGGTGTCGGAGAATGGGACAACGGGCTCTCCTGTCTCCAGCTAAATTCACGGGAATCGGTCCAGGGGTGAGAGGAGCGACCCCCGATTCCCTCCAAATTACAAGCGATTCAAATTAACCCTTTACGAGAAATAAGATGGCGTCTCAATGCGAGTGGGAGCCGGGGGTATTAGGTATGTGTCGTCATGTAGGATCCATGGCCCAGGTCGGTTCTTTTTATAATTATAACCCCACCACTAACTGTGGTCAGTGGGAGCGGCTTGAGCACGAACTTTGCCGGCAAACGGAGTCGCACAATGGCAGCGCGATCGCACCTCAGCGCAGCACGGAGCGGGCTGATATTAATGGCACAGCACGAGGCGTAAGCTCCCAGTCACCAGTTCAAGCCATGTGGTCACGGCATGTGCCATGGCAGGCGTGGCAGGATGACTATGCGAGCATTGGCAGGCTTCAGGCACAATTGGGGGATGTCTTGGAAAAGGTGAAGCGTTATGATATGAAGAATATATCGAGGAGGTGCAACGTGGAGTGGACGAGTCACAACGGCACGCAGACGTGCTTCAGAAAAATTACGTGTACGGGGGGACACAGCGATTGGACGATTTACTGGAACGAATTCGGTGGCAAAAACATGACTTGGCCAATAGAGTCGACAAATTACGTGGGAAAAAGAATTTGGTAGTGTTTTATACCCGTCAGTTGGAATATGCAAAGAGCAAACTGAACAAAAGAATAGAGGAACAGCAGATTGGTATCTCCCAGGAAAGGAAACAATGGGAGGAAGAATGGAAAACCGAGCTTGAAAAGAAACAAAAGGAGCACGACTTGGAAGTAAAACAATTAATGGAAAAATTATTGGAGGAAGCAAGGCGGTTCAAAGAACTAGAGGGGAGAGTGAGGAAAATACAGCTGGAAGAGAAAAAAATGTGAACACGATGGGGAGTTGGAACAATTGAAGGAAGAGATAAGAACAGGCAATCAGGAAAGAGAAAGCCTAGAATGGAAGATAAAAAGAGGAGAGAGACAGCTCGAGGAAAGAGCGGAGGAATTGCTGGAAAAGTCAGAACAGTTCGAAGAACTGCAGGGAGAATTGAGGGAGGAAGGAGAAAGGAAAACAAAGCTCGAAAAGGAAAAACGCGAACAAGATGGAGAATTGGAACTACTGAAGCGAGAGGTAAGGGCAAGCCAGTTTAAAAGAGAAATCCTGGAAGGGGAGATAAGAATGGGAAAGGAATGGCAGAAAAAACTAAATGAATACAGTAAAAAAAGGGACGAATTGAGGAGGGAAGCGGTGGAAAGAAGAGATGAAATGAGTGAAGAAGCATGCAAATTGAGAAAGGAATTGGAAACAAAAACTTCTGTGATACTGAAACACGAAAGCAAAGAAAGAGGATTACAAGACGAACTGAGGATGTTAAAAGAGGAAAGGAAGACAACAGAGAATGAAACGTTAAGGAACCACACTGAGCAGATTGAACAATTGGAAGCCAAAGCAAAGTCGGAGTGTGCGGAGATGAGAAAGGAATTAGAAAAGAAAGCTTCTGAGTTACAGAAACACCAAAACAAAGAGAGGGAATTACAAAACGAGTTGAGGATGGTGAGAGAAGAAAGAACGACAACAGAGAATGAAACGTTAAGGAACCACACTGTACAGATCGAACAGCTGGAAGCGAAGGCCAGATTAAAGAATGAGGAACAAGAAAGAGTACTGAAAGAACAAGGAATGAGACAGGAGAAGGAAATCAGCCAACTGAAGGAAACCACGAGATTGCAGAATGAGATGCAAAAAGAGTAATGATGGAAGAACGAATCAGACAGGAGAAGGAAGTCAGCCAACTGAAAGAAATAACGAGATTGCAGAATGAGGAACAAGGAAGACGGTGGAATAGGAAATACAAAGAACAAGGAATGAGACAGGAGAAAGAAATCCGTCAATTGAAGGAAACTATGAGATTGCAGAACGAGGAACAAGAGAGACAGTGGAATAAAAAACTGAAAGAGTATGAATTTGAAACTGAACGACAAAAGGAAAAAAATAGGTTGGAA
>NC_140965.1:87801489-87811489 GCF_056783735.1 Eptatretus burgeri
TTTTGGACAAGCTCTCAAGGTGTATAAAATACTTTCATGGCTCAGCGTCTCAGACAGCCTCTGACAGTCAAGTCTTGCACTGGCATTCTCGTGGCAGGGTTGTTTTCACTTACAGGTGTAGAGATAAAAGGTGAATCACTCTCACCTTAGAACCTCTTGTTTGGGGAAAATGGGACTCATTAGCCTTGGTCGGCAACTCATCTAGGAGATGAAAACTGCGAACACAAATCTGCCATTGTTAGGAAAAATAACAGAGCAGGAAAAGCAAGAGATCTTTTAAAAAGCTCAGAAAGATAGCAGGAAAGCTTAGGTCTTGAATTGGGGTCATTAAGAGTGGAATAGGAAAAGATCTGAGCGAAGAAGTACAAGTAAAAGAAAAATGGAAGGACTATACCAAACTCAATACAAAGAAGGTAGCAATATGACTAACAGCAACTTTCAAAGAAAGAAAAAAATGAGCAGGAACCAATAATAATAGAATGTGAGTTAAGTGGAGTCTTGAAAGAGCTGGCAGGTGGAAAAGCACCAGATGAGACAAAATTCTGTTAGAACTCTTTAAGCTATTTAGGAAGGAGGGAATGAAAAATTTTAACAGCTCTTTGCACACTGATCTGGAACAAGACTGCATGGCCTAAAATGTGGAAGGAGTCAGTCTACATACTATTGCCAAAAAAGGGGATGCAAGGGAATGTTCAAATAACCAAACCATTGGCTTGATTTAACATGCCAGCAAGATATGACTAAAGATCATTCAACACAGAATATCAGACTTCATTAAGTGAGAAAGGCCCATTGAGCAAGCAGGTTTCAGAAGAGGTACGAGAGATCAATTCAAAAATCTGAGGTGGATCAGGAAAAAGCAAGAGAATACCAAAGGAAGGCGTATCTCTGTTTTATCTGTGACAGCAAAGCTTTTGATTGTGTTGATCATGAATTGATGTGGATTATTCTGACACAAATTGGGATGTCGGAGCATCAGACATGCCTCATAAGAATCCATTACACTAAACGTGAAGCTACAGTAAGAACAGCGTATGGAGAGTGACAGAGACAGAAACAGAGACAGAGACAGAGATGGTTTGGAATTGGAATTGGAAAAGGGGTCAGACAGGGGTATATTATCTCCCCCAACTTGTTCAATCCATATAGTGAGTACATCATGAGGAAATCAAGCTTGGGTGACATACAGTAGAGGCTGGAGTCAGGATTGCAGGAAGATGTATTAACAATCTCAGGTATGCTGACAATACTACTCTGTTGGCTGAAAGTAAAGAGGATTTGATGAAACTGCGGTAGACAGTGAAGAAGGAAAGTGAAAAAGCTTGTCTTTATTTAAATCTAAAAAAATACTAAAATGGTGAGAGCTGAGAAGATGGACGTGTATAAATTGAGAGTATTACATGGAACTCGTGGAAAGTTTCATCTTCTTGGGTTCTGAGATTGAAGTGAGAAGAGAATGTAGAGGAGAAATTCATAGATGGTGTAACGAATTCGCGCCCACCGGTGTGCGAACGACCGCTTTTCACTAATAGTATCCGCTCGCCCACCGGACGGACAATTCAGTCGTGACCTTCTGGAACAACGCCGGAACCCTGTCACGGGTGGGTCTTCAAACCCACCACGGCCTAGCCAATTTTCTACCCGCGCAAAATAGGGTCAATCGCCGAATATCGATACACCTAAGTACCTGCGCGGATAGCCTACCGAGAGACCGTACCTCGGCGCAGGTCGGCTTGGACACGAACCGCTCAAGTGGTCCGTTCCGTTCTGCAGTGACAACCGAGCAGGTATTATCGCCCGACCTCGCCGGATCCGATTCTATTTAACGGGTATTTAAATCCCAACTAATATTCCGAGATGCAATATAGCGTTCCAATCGGGGACTAAGACACGACGAACGGGTAACATTCACACAATCACATTGATTACTTTCACACATGCACATATACAGCCATGCAATCAATGCAGGTATTCAAGAACACGTATATAGGCAAACAATCATGCACGGGACGGGAACAAAGAGACAAGCAAGGTGAAAGCACTACGACCGTCTATCAGAAATTATCTAGTCACTTAACAGTTTTTACTTACAGAACACGGCACCACCAACATTCATTCAAAAGAAAGGAAAAGGCCACCCTCAAAGACGAGGGCACCAGACAGGGTCCGTAGACCTTTATGGCGTGGAGCCTGGTTGACCGAACGGAACCCACGAGACTGTTGCAGGTTACCTGCACCCTCATGGTGCGATGTTGGGCGAGCTCTCTCCGGCGCTCTCTTCCCGGGTGAGCAGGCTGCACGGCAGAGCTGCAAAGCGGTGCCTCTCGTCCGCGTCCCTCGTGCCACGCCCGGACACCCCACCGACTGCGAGCTCTGATGACTCGACCCAAACCACCGAACCCAAGACTCTCCGAAGACCAAGACGAAACCACCACGAAGAAGACACCAACAACCCGAATATGACAAAAAGCCCCCCTACTGGTGTCGTGCGCACCCTTATATCCCCCAGTTCCAACACCTCCCTCCTCCCTGTTTATTGCTCTGCCCCTCCTTCCAGCTCCTGCATGAAGCTTCCAGAAAAGGGGCGTGCCCTCTCGCCCCCCTCCCCGCGCGCCTCGCGGGGGGCGAGAGAATCATTATTGGCACAGGTCCAGGGAGAGTCATTCCCCCAAAATGAGGCCCCTCCTTCACATGACCTTTGACCTTTGACCCGCATCGCCCTTCCTCCACACAAAAGCGTGGGGAAAACAGGCGGGAATAACAAGGCGGGAGAATCAGGTGGGAAAATCCGCGCACCATCGGAACTCCTCTGGTTTCCTTCGCTTCGTAGAGACGGTTTACATGAGCGGAGAGGGTTGTGATGTGGTTTGTGGAGAAGGGGATCGACAGTTGGCGTAGCGGGGAAGGTGGTTAGGTGGTTGGCATAATTGTTGTTGTGTGGGAGCGATGTTGGTGGCGGCGGTGGAGGCCGCCGCGACGCGGTGGTCGAGAGCGACGTTGGTGGTGGTGATTTTGTTGCGATTGGTGGTGGAAGCGATCGTAGTTGTGGTGATGGTGGCGTGGTTGGCGTTGTGGCTATTGTAATGGTGGTTGAGATGTGCTTGGGCCAAAATAACGATAGGAAAAGAAAAACACTATCTCAAATGATCACAGCCCTGTGCACATGGATAAAATACCCATGAAACAACGGTGAGGAAATCTAACTGAACACAGACTTATCGATCTAACTGAACTAAGGACCTTTATGGTGTTCTGCGAATTTCCACAGCCGTAACACTGGTTAGCATTGGTGAGAACAGCAATATCAGGATTTATTAAGATCAGGAAAGCCAAAGATGTGAAAATACAAAGCAGGAGGAGGCTGGAAAATGCTCTGGTATTCCTCGTTTCAATGTATGGATGTGAATGATGGACAGTGAAAAAGAAAGAAAGGAAGAGGATTGACAGTTTTTAAATATAATGTTGGACACGAATGTTAAAAAAAATCCATGAACTGCAAGAAGAACAAACAAATCTGTACTTAAATAAATTAGACCACCATGTATATTTGAAATCACTGATGCTAAATCACAAGCTGTCATACTTTGAACACATCATGCATGCAGGAAACGAAAATCTGGAGAACTCAACCATGCTGGGTATGCTTGAGGGAAGAAGAGGAAGAGGTGGACTTTGCATGAGCTAGATTGATGGGGAAAAGTCTGCAACCATGCTGTCTCCACCAGAGTTTGAGAAATCAGTACAGGATGGAGATGGTTGGAGAAATGTGATCATTCATGTCACCACAAGTTTGACTTGACAGACCGAAATTGTGTAACACATGTATATATATATATATATATATATATATATATATATATATATATATATATATATATATATATATATATATATATATATATATATATATATATATATATATACACATATATACACATATATACACATATATACACATATACATATATATATATATATATATATATATATATATATATATATATATATATATATATACATACATACATACATACGAGCCACATACAAAAACACAAACTAGCCAAATAACCATTACATAATCCTAGCCACATGGGTTTAGTTGATTAGGTGAGAGCTGATTAGCTATTCCTTCCATTCATATGTGAGAGATGTGGGTGGGTCTTTTGATATATATATATATATATATATATATATATATATATATATATATATATATATATATATATATATGTATTTTGTGTTTCACCTTGGCATGTCTTGCAATCGCATCCCATTTGTACAACCTTTAGACTTCTCAAATATCAATGAAAACACGAAGTAAAACTACAACTTCCTGTACAACGACTTCAGCAAAAAAATAACTACTACTACTACTACTACTACTACTACTACTACTACTACTACTACTACTACTACTACTACTACTACTACTACTACTACTACTACTACTACTACTACTACTACTACTACTATTACTACTACTTCGAGGGCCATAATTATTCCCACCTTGTTGGGGCAGAAAGGAAAGATTTTCTCCCTCATCTTTCATGACCAGATGGCCAGGTCTGACATTCCACTGAAGGTGGAAGAAATTTAGGGTTGGTCCAGCATTTTGAAAACGCACCTAATCTTGTCGAAAGGCATCATGGGATCACTTAATATCCACCAACTAATATGATCAGAGAAGACATGTGACTTGACGGCCATCGGAGGTTCGGTACATTGTGTTGAAACAACTGGCCTGCGAAGCACCAATCCAACAGTTTATAGTCAGGTCTGAAATCGAACCTTGAGGAGACAGCTCAAGGCGAGTGTGCTCCCTCGGCACCACCTGTCAGACTCTAATTGTATCACTCCCAAGCTCGGAATTAATCCTGACTTAAGATGTAAGTAAAACATTTTTTGGACTTTCAGTCTTGAGTTTTCACACAAGACCCAGGATTGTAAGAGCGACTACCCGAATGAGTCATATATTTCAATTAGTCAAAATAAAAACTCAATTTGGGGGGATAAGGCTGCTATAACACTGATTTATTAGCCGGGAAGTATAATAGCCAACACTTAAACGGAGTATCATAAATTTAGCTTTTCTCGTAAAAACAAAACAAGTTCCATCCGCATATCGTTTTGGCGAATTACTAACTCGATCTAATTCTCAGGGGCAAAACCCTTCTTAAATTTGCCATCACCAATCATAATCTTGAAGAGTAACATCGTTTGACGATGAAATTCGTTTGGCGGTACCGGCAGCGGGATCCATGATTGCTGTCGTGCTTAAATCGGTATCGAGTGTTGAGGAAATCATTTTTTTTTAAGTGCAGTCGAGAAACATTCTTTTTTTCCTTGTAAAATCTGATAGCATTTCATAAAGACTTTATCCTTCTCTCGAGGGGGTCCTCGTACAGGTAGGAAACAGCACGAATCTTCACACAAAAAAAGGACAAATGGACATTAAGGGTGATCACGACAAACGTATCGAGAAAGCTTCTGCCTCTAAATGTCGACTTGTCATCTTCCGTCAGCTTTCCCGTATTGTTTTCGCCTGTTTCATTAAACTATCATGGGCCTGTAAGAAAGTATGGGATAACCATGCCCTTTCACTTCACCTGCTGGGAAAATCTCCTGACTACAGATGTCAAACAGAACCTCAAGGGGATCTCATTAAAGATCCAAACATCATGGTGCCTTTAACTTTGAAATAGTGCTGTTGTTAATCATTCCGCTTTAATGGCAATTAGTCTTAAAACTTATACTGAGCGAAAAACAAAACGGTTCCCAAAAGTGAGGAGAAGGGAGAGCATGAGCACAGCAGGTTTTGGGGAGAGAAATAAGTATATTTGGCGGAGGTTAATAAACAATATTGCAAGCTGAGGCTGTTTCCGGCCGACCAGCCAATAGCTCGGTTTTTGGCCCAATCAGGCTTATGTTAATGGCCTGCCGAATGTTGTTGCTGGCTGACTGCTTTGCTGTGAGCCTGATAAATGATACTGCGATTGACCTGCTGCGTTACTGCAAGCCAATGCTGCCTGTTGCTCCTTGGGCCTGATGAACAATGCTGCGATCGGCCTACCAACTGTTGCTGCCTACCACCCTGACAGTTATTCTGTTATGGGCACGACCACCTATCTTGCTGTCGCCTGTCTGATTGTGTGGTTTGATCTGCTACCTCATCTGTACATGCCACCATAGGTGTCACCAGTGATTGCACCTGAATAACAATGATTTCCCTTCTGAATATAATAACTTGCACTGAGCTTTACATGATGTTCCATGCAAACATAGTGTTCCTAGGATCCCACAATTTAATGCAAGATGCCAGTGGATAGGGACTTTGGTAACCTGAATTGAAGAGCACGGGTGATCAAAATGAAGAGGGGGGGGGGGAGGGTGAAAGTGAAAATATACAGAAAGAGTTGATTAGGAATGTCAGTTGAGAAGGTTGTTTGATAATGTCTGTCTGTCTGTCTCTCTCAACTTCCTTTCTCCATCCCCCCCCCCCCTCTTCTGCTGTTGCTTTTGTTCTGTTGTGTCCTGATTAATGGTCTGTTCTAGCTCTTCCATGCACCTTGGTTTTGAATTTAAAAAAACCCTATGGAGTATTGTAAGTTGGGCGCATAAAAGAAGGAACAGATAGTAAAAGATCAGAATGTAGCTGGATAATAAATGAAAGACTACAAACCTTCTATAATAACAGAGCAACAAAGTCTGCTTCTTGGTCATCCTGTGAAAAAACACGGAATTTCTCAAGAATGTGGACCCGTATGCTTAAAAGAAACAAAGTGAGGTCATCTAACCTAACTGGAATAATACAAGAAATCAACAAAACATTGATTGGTGTATGCCAAGTACCATGGGAAACAAGAAGATGATGTTTCGGGTGATAACGCTTCGTCAGAGTCAAACAACACCAGACACTAGCCTTAACAAGAGAGACTAGTTCTTCATGATTAACTGGAATAAACTTCACATTCCCAGAGATTCACATCATTTGATTTCTCCAAGTGAGAGCACTGGAATATTGTCAAAAAGAGGAGAACAGCAAGTTACAGTTATTGAACTGGAAGGGCCCTCGGTAGAGCGCATATGTCGATCACGTAATGCCTGATCCACGAGAACATATCGGGCCCAATATATTTTTTAAATATCATGCTAGACAGCACCATATCGTTTTTGGCCCTATCTCTCAATGGTGAAGAATCACTTTAAAAATCAAACAATTCTCGTATCCAGATCTGGATTTAGATCTTCGTCCAAATCCGTACACAACCTTTTTGAGATATCGTGCACATAAACAGACAGACAAACAGTGGTGAAAACATAACTTCCTTCCACCTTCGGTGGTGGAGGTAAACAAATCACAATAAAGTTGTATGGAAGATTTTGAGTGGGTGAAAAGAGAAACTTCATTGAGAAACACGAGCCTCCAGATGGAAGGTCGAAGAAAGATCGCCTCAAGATTTTTTCTTATTTAAGTACCATATTCTCACACGATTTTAGAGCACAAACAGTTGGTTTATTACGTGTTGTTATGACTTGTAAGACAAGCAGAGGGAGGAACACACCCAGACAACATGCCGTGCCATGTGTTAAGGGGAATCTGTTAGTGTGGTCTTCGCAGAAAAGTTAGCTACACTGCCAACTGAAACACTTTTTTAAAATATTAATACAACCTCTTCGCTTTTTCACCTGTTTCTCCTGATAATCATTTCCATGCATGTGGAAAATCTCTGAAATCTCTTGCCGATATACAATGTACATTGTACATTGATTGTAGACTCACCTTGCACCATTTTAGTTTCGGGCTGGAAGGATGGCTAACACGTATGCGCACTCACCTTTGAGCCGTCAGGCCTGGGTTAAAATTTTGACCTGGGTTAAAATGGTAATTAAATAAGAAAAAATCTGTAACATGTCGTCTTGGTGTTCTGCATGCAGGGCAAGGCATCAACGTGTGCGCCATCCATCGAAAGGACGTTCATCTGGAGGACCCGTCTGTTAGCATTGGTCTTTGGTGGCTGTTAAATATCCAATGGGGAATTTTGTGAAGAAGTGGTGAGTTATCACTGACACCATGAACAAGTCACAAATTTCTGCCGTAATAATAGGGTGGGTGTTGGAGAGAGGCAGCCATGGTCTCCAGCAAAGATGCAAGCCAGGAGCCACATAAATGACTCTACCTTGATAATTTTAATTTGTCAAAAGGCAAAAAAACAAGGTTTGGCCATATGTTGCTTATTGCATAACTTACCTGTCTTTTAATTAAAAAAAACAAAACTTTAATGCTACTTTTACTTTGGACTGGCTTCAAAACTCATAAGCTGTACTATAATCGTGTGTGTGCTTTTGGGCCTGTGTATGTGTTTTTGCTGTAGTTTTGTGTTTCACTCTTAATTTCTTTCTTTCCTTTTATATTTCTCTTTATTTTTGCATGTGTCTATGGAGGGGTGAACTCTTGCAAAAAATTTTTGGAAGACTTACTTGTCTGCACTTGGATGGGTTTGAGCATAGAATAGGAGCAGCTGAAATCCAAACCCAATCCACGTTCCTCCTGACGACTCGATCTTTACCGATTCGGGTTCCTCTTAATTACTCCAATGCTATATTTGGTCTTTCATTTGATGATCAAAACAATCCGAAGACATAGCAAGGATGAAAAGGTATGTACAATAAATATTACCAAAATACCACCCAGGTATTGTATAAGCTAATAAACAAAATAGTAGGCTACAGTCAGGTGTTGGATAGTTTACACCATGAGTAATGATCATCAGGCACCAATCAAAAAGTGCAAGTCAGTGGAAAAGCCGATGAAAAGCACAGAAAGCCCTAGAAAACAGTCTCTGTTCAGCTCAAGAGATATCCGTCCAAAAGCTGCGTTTTCTCTTATTGACAGCATTTCAACAATCAGCAAAAGTCGAGAGGCAAAATGGCCTATCAAGGAAGTAACAGGATAAAAACAGAATATTCTAACTGATGACATCATCAGGTGAACACCGATTTTCATTAGTGCATCGATTCTTCAAGCTCCGAAAATCAAAGTCAAACGGAAACCGACACGGCGAGACAAGCCCTCAACAATTGTACGATTAGTGAAATACACACCAAGCAATCTCAACGATTCGGGTCAAAACCATACGTTCGCCGTAATCATGTTTGGTTGGAAATAAACAACGACTACTGCTGCAAACGTCACTTTGAACTGTCAATTCCCTAAAGGTTCCTTTCACCAGATATATAAAATGCCCTTTCTCCCAATGGTCACAGTAATGAAGATCGATAAAACAGAACTTGGGGCGAGACTTTTTGGTGGGTGGATAGGGGGAGTGTCTAGTTTTACAGGGAAATCGGTGGAGAGAACGAAGTGAAGGCCTTCTCTGTACACCAGGGGTCGACAGCAGGTGAAGGATTCTAATAACTTAAGAATTCAGGCTCGTGATAATATTTTAAACAAACGAGCCAAATTCAACATCGCAAAAACAGACTTTGCGTACAGTTGATTTATCATTGCCTTTCACATGGATTATTTGGCCGTCTCGATGCCAATTGAGCTGACGGATCAGGAAAAAAAACAAGAAAAAGATGTGTGGTCTTTGTAGCAATCTTTGCGAACCCTTCCTTCCCCACACGTATGATAACCTCCCCTACTTTGGACAATGGTCTTCAAAATAGATCTCACCAACTCACTCAAGCTCCCAAACCACCTCAGTGGAAAAATGCAAGTCCATGTTAGCAACACGATAACGAGAAAACATTTCCAAATGCAAACACCGTTGCTAATAAATTTTAAAAAGCACTATCGCATGCAAAGGTATCCTACAAATGGCAGCTGCTTTGCTGTTAAGGAGGTTGGGTTGGGTGGGGGAGGGATATTGTAGAAGGTATGAAGGCACAAATGGTGGGGATTTACGTCTGTCCTTCTTCATGGTGGGTGAAAGGAGCAGTAACTTGAGTTTCATATCTCCCAGGAGACTTTCAATGGACAGCATGATGCTGTGCTCAG
>NC_140965.1:87821489-87826489 GCF_056783735.1 Eptatretus burgeri
GTGTGCCATCATGTGTAGTTTTCCCCTAGTACATTTTACCTACGGATCCCTGAGTGCGACATTCATGGTATTCGTGTCCCCAAAATAAATAACCTAAGGGCTGCGTAACTATCTAAACAAACTCACTCACACGGACGACTTAAATAAAATTGCCGGCGCTAAGACATACATGCCGGGGGCGCACTCATATGTACAGTACATCTTAACCTTAACTTACAAATTTTACACTAAACCATGGCCCAGGATCATTGAACTCTGCAAAAAGAAAGCAGTTAGCAGGGAGCCAGGCTGCCCACATGCAGTCTCTGGCTCAAAACAATGCAGGTGACAGGGAACGTGGCTGGCTGCTCACACGCAGTCCAAGGCCTTCCCTTTTGAACTGAACGCAGTGAACCACAACGGTGCATGGGCTGCACAAACGTAGTCTCCGTGCCAGCTCAAGTGGCACACGCAATGAGCACAACGAATGGATGGATGAACACAAACACGGTGCACGGGCCGCCACTGCAGGCCCGTGTTGTAGCTGCCAACAGGGCAGTTCTTGCAGCTTGCAAACTGTTGCCTTGCGGATCCTGGCGCACATGGAAATGAACAGGGGGGGCAAAGCAAAAATTGAACGGGGCTGGTGAACGTGGGCAGTGGGCATGGCATGGCAAAGGTAGCAGGCAAACACAGCCCGCCGAAGAAGGCCGCTGCAGGCAAACACAGCCGGCAGATGAACTGGCCGGCACAGGCCTTGACGCAAAACACGGCCGCCGATGGCACAGGCCTTGCAGCACAGCAGCTGCAGATGATCCGGCCGGCACAGGCCTTGCAGCAAAACAACAGCTGCCGATGAAGTTGGCCGGCCTCCGCCTTGAAGCAAAGCACGGCCAGCCGATGAAGTTGGCCAGCTTTTGCCGTTCAGTGGAGGTTGGTGGAGGGAGTGCGGTGGTGCTGGCCACTTGGAAGGCGGGCTCGGACCTACCTACCTGTCTCCCTCCCACCTATCGCCTTTGCCTGTCACTGTACATACCCACTTCCTTAATTTGTCAAACCCCAATTTAGCCCCAACTTATTTTTTTATTGTTTTTATTTTTACTTCCCCACTATAAATCGTCCCCTAACCCCCCTTTATCGTCCTTGTTCGGCTAACCTATCCTGTCACCTCGCCTACTCCCAACCCCTACGTTCCCTTCCCGGAGGGGAACAAGGGAGAGCTAGCGTCCTGTGCCGAGGCCCAACGAAGCCTCAGAATGGCCTCCCCAGAGTTCGGCGATCTAAACCAAAGTGGGTCCAGCGGCCCACAACGAGAGCGAGGGGATGGATGGTGCGGAGGGGTACATCTCCTAATCTACCCTAACCATTTAACTGTTAAACTACCCCGGGGCTTTCAACAAGCGCCTCTCGCTTAAACTATTGGTTCTAACAACCCAGATTCCCGTCGCCTGTGTTGGTGTCCTTACAATTTCGGGCCTCGCCCCCCAATTTTCTCTCCGTGCCCTCACACGGTCTCCTGGCTGGGACACGTGGCTCCCTTTGGCAGGCACGACCCTCTGCCGAATCTCCCGCTATGGCACCCCCGGGCACTACACTGCCTCCGAGCCTACCAGCTCCCTAACACCGGGGAGTGCCCCCCATGGCACCTCCCCTGAAACGCACACGTGGCAGGCCGGCCTCCCGGGCCCCTTTCCGAGGGTCACCCGTGCCCACAACACTGCCCACGCGGCTAATGGCGCCCCGGGCCCCCGCACCAAGCAGGCGCACCCGTGCCCACTACTCTATCCCGGCCCCCCATGGGCCCATGGCCTACCGCGGCCGACTAGCCTGGTGCCCGGGGTACCCACTCAGCGATACTCACCTTTCGCAGCCACGCTCCCAAGCCCGTCAACAGGGCTCCTGCACCCCTCCAAATGGGTCTCGAGCCTACTTTCCCAACAACAACAAAACGACCTCCATTTTTCAATTTGACTAACCCAACTGACTCAATCTACACTGACCCCGGGGGTCCCTTGGGCGGGAGTCACTCCTCCCCCCAATCACTCATCGCACCATGCATTCCCCATTCGCTCCACTCACACAGACCCGCTGGCCTCACTCACTCAACAAGTACTCACCTCACAACCCACAACTCTTCAACACACACACCGCTGCCATCCTTCTAACTACATCCCCTAACTAACTCGTGCTCCCACGTCGTCCCTTAAACTACAGCACGTTCCTTTTAACACTACGTAGCTAAGCTACGTTCCCGCTACACATCCACAAGTCTGTCCATGTCCTCAAATAAATCATTTTATTTCCCAACCTAAATCTGGCTACAATCCCTCTAACTAATCCATTCCACGGACTCCATGAGGACTTACCCCTGCCCCATGAAGTCGGTCTAACTAAGCTAACCCTTCCCCCTAACTAGTTTCCCATCCTGTGCCCAGGTCAAGGGGGTCTTCCACCCCTTGCCCAGGAATCCTGTGCACCCGAAAGTGAGCCTTGTTTTTTTTTTTTTTTTTCCCATGCGCAGCACCTGCGCGGCAACTCAGAGCTCGCGCACTTTGCACCTGCCCGTGACGTCATGCAGCTGCACGTGTTCCTCGTCCCTCCTTGGACGGGACCATCCGGCAGAGATACCCCTCCTGCCGGATTCCAACCCCACGTGCAGCCATGACGTCACCGTGCGCATAAAAAAAAACAAGCCCCACGTCTCGAGGGGTTCCCCACGCGAACACGTGTGCTTTGCCCGTTGGAGCTCAACACACACGATCGCGTGGAGAACCCGTCCGGTCCAAATCCATTTACCTGCCTAAACTTTGTCCGTCCGCGGGATCGGCAAATCCACCGCTGGCGTTTCCGGACCGGGACTTCACTCTCGCAAGCGAGCACGTGGTGGTCTCGTGCGTTGCACAGCACGAACCGCGTGCTCACTGCTGGGTGAACCCGGCACGGTCCTCGAAACAACTACAGCCGCTACTCGGCTTTCTCTCCTCTGTCGCCGTCGTCGTCTCCATTCCACCCACGCACACCTGCGTGTTACGACGCACACAGTCCACTCCATCACATTCACACGGGGAGACGCGGCTGCGTGCTTCCGCATGCCAACCGACATCTCCCTCTCATACCGCTCTCTCACACACACGGTCTCCCTTGCACACAGCGACCTTGCACACGGCCGTTCACTCACGCGTGCGGGGGCACTCACCCGCGGTGCCTCACTCGCACTCCGTGCCTCATCCACACACGCGGGGGAACTCAACCGCGGTGCCTCATCCACACACCGTGCCTCACTCATACACGCGGGGGCACTCAACCGCGGTCCCTCATCCACACACCGTGCCTCACTCACACACACGGGGGCACACACCCGCGGTGCCTCACTCACAAACACGGCCTCACTCACACACGCGGGGGCACTCACCCGCGGTGCCTCATCCACACTGGCCGTTTCACTCACACCCACGGCCTCTTCCACACACGATGCCTCATCCACACACGGCGTGCTGGGAAGCACGTACTCCGGCACCATCGCCACCACACCACTCACACACGGGGTCGCTTCCACACACGGGGACGCACTCACGCCTTGCACCACACACACAGGGACAACCACACTGGGGATTCGAATCCCCACAAGGGTCTCCGGGGCCTCTATACCCCCAAGCTCGCCGTGCACCCGTCCACAGCACTCCTCCCCTCAACCTCGCAAAGCACGACCGAACTCACCTGGTCGTGACTCGCCTCAAGGGGGCATACTCCCTCCCCTCGTTCCTGGAGGAGGCCATCCAGGTGCTCGCACTGGGTCTCTACCCAGTCCGCCAGCTCACCCCCATTGTCCTCCACTACCTCTGTGTGTGTGTGTGCGTCACTTACCCCGTCTTCCTCGTGTAGTCTTTCCTCTATTTTTTCTATCTCCCGTGTCTCTGCCAACTCTTCACCCTTTACCTCCCTTGTCTCAACTATTATTTCCTTTGTCACGGCCTTCATGCCCGCCTGTAGGCATCGGCCCATGTTCTGCGTCTCACCCCGGAACTTTTTCATCTCTTCCCTCATTTGCTGTGTATTCGCATCCATCGTCGTTTTCACTTCATTAATTTGCTTGTTCATGTCTTTCATTTCGTTTTTCATATTCGCATCCATTTTTTCGATCATTTTCGCATTCATCTTTTCGTTCATTGCCGCCAGCATGGCGCATAGCTGGGCCATGTCGGATGCACTCAGGTGAGCCGTTCCGGCAGGGATCGGGGAAGGGTTTTGGTGGAGAGGGGGGGGAAGGTGTCATACACTGCGGCCGCTGCCGCACCCATTTCGGGCTCTGGGTTCAGTTGGGCGAGTCCGTGTTCCTGCACAATCAACATTTCCTGCTCGGGGATTCCATCCTGGACCATGGATTCTACATTACTACACATATACATTTCTAATACCCCCGGCTCCCGCTCGCCTTGAGACGCCATCTTGCTTCTCGTGAAGGGTTAATTTAACTCGCTCGTCATTTGGAGGGAATTGGGGGTCGCTTCTCTCACCCCTGGACCGATTCCCGTGAATTTAATTGGAGACAGGAGAGCCCGTTGTCCCGTTCTCCGATACCAGTGCCGCGAGGAGGGCGATGAATTTGTATCGCACGACCTGACACCAGTGTTGCGGTCTTCGCGCCCGCCGGCGTGCGACGGCCACAACACTCGAATCGCGGCATGTCGCCCACCGGACGGACAATCCAGTCGTGACCCTCTCGGACTAACGCCGGGAACCAGTCACGGGTGGACCTTTCGGTCCCACCGCGATCGAGCCAATCAGCCCCCGCGTGGGATAGGGTTGCTCGCCAAATTCGAACTACCTAAGTACCCACGCGGAGGGTAGACCGGGCGATCGCACCTCGCCGCAGGTCGACTTCGGACACGGGCCACTTAAGCGACCCGTTCCGTACTATCAGAATAACCGAGCGGTGTTATCGTCGACCTCGACGGTTCGATTAATTATCGGGCGTATTCAGCCCACTACCAACCCTTTACGTGAAGCAAGATGGGGATTCA
>NC_140965.1:87831489-87833989 GCF_056783735.1 Eptatretus burgeri
GGGTAGAGACCCAGTGCGAGCACCTGGATGGCCTCCTCCAGGAACGAGGGGAGGGAGTCTGCCCGCTTGAGGCGAGTCACGACCAGGTGAGTTCGGTCGTGCTTTGCGAGGTTGAGGGGACGAGTGCTGTGAACGGGTGCACGGAAAGCTTGGGGGGTATAGAGGCCCCGGAGACCCTTGTGGGGACACAAATCCCCAGTGTGGTTGTCCCTGTGTGTGTGGTGCAGGGTGTGAGTGCGTCCCCGTGTGTGGAAGCGACCCCGTGTGTGAGTGGTGTGGTGGCGATGGTGCCAGAGTACGTGCTTCCCAGCACGCCGTGCGTGGGTGAGGCACCGTGTGTGAGTGAGGCCGTGTGTGTGAGTGAAACGGCCAGTGTGAGTGAGGCACCGCGGGTTAGTGCCCCCGCGTGTGTGGATGAAACGGCCAGTGTGGATGAGGCACAGCGGTTGAGTGCCCCCGCGTGTGTGAGTAGTATGGTTTGTGTGAGTAGTGAGGCACGCGTGAGTGAACGGCCGTGTGCAAGGTCGCTGTGTGCAAGGGAGACCGTGTGTGTGAGAGAGCGGTATGTGAGGGAGATGTCGGTTGGCATGCGGGAGCACGCAGCCGCATCTCCCGGTGTGAATGTGATGGAGTGGACTGTGTGCGTCGTAACACGCAGGTGTGCGTGGGTTGAATGGCGACGACGACGACGACAGATGAAAGAAAGCCGGGTAGCGGCTGTAGCTATTTCGGGGACCGTGCCGGGTTCACCCAGCAGTGAGCACGAGGTTCGTGCTGTGCAACGCACGAGACCACCACGTGCTCGCTTGCGAGAGTGAAGTCCCGGTCCGGAAACGCCAGCGGTGGATTTGCCGATCCCGCGGACGGACAAAGTTTAGGCAGGTAAATGGATTTGGACCGGACGGGTTCTCCACGCGATCGTGTGTGTTAAGCTCCAACGGGCAAAGCACATGTGTTCGCGTGGGGAACCCCTCGAGACGTGGGGCTTGTTTTTTTTATGCGCACGGTGACGTCATGGCTGCACGTGGGGTTGGAATCCGGCAGGAGGGGTATCTCTGCCGGATGGCACCGTCCAAGGAGGGACGAGGAACACGTGCAGCTGCATGACGTCACGGGCAGGTGCAAAGTGCGCGAGCTCTGAGTTGCCGCGCAGGTGCTGCGCATGGAAAAAAAAAAAAAGAAAAAGCACCCTCACTTTCGGGTGTACAGGATTCCTGGGCAAGGGGTGAAAGACCCCCTTACCCCTGGGCACAGGATGGAAACTAGTTAGAGGGAAGGGTTAGCTTAGTTAGACCGACTTCATGGGGCAGGGGTAAGTCCTCATGGAGTCCGTGGAATGGATTAGTTAGAGTGATTGTAGCCAGATGTAGGTTGGGAAATAAAATAGGATTATTTGGAGACAGTGACAGACTTGAGAATGTGTAGTGGGGACGTAGTTTAGCTACGTAGGTTAAAAGGGAACGTGCTGTAGTTTAAGGGACGACGTGGGAGCACGAGTTAGTTAGGGGATGTAGTTAGAAGGATGGCAGAGTTCAGCGGTGTGTGTGTTGAAGAGTTGAGAGGTGAGTACATGATGAGTGAGTGAGGCCAGCGGGTCTGTGTGAGTGGAGCGAATGGGGAATGCATGGTGCGATGAGTGATTGGGGGGAGGAGTGACTCCCGCCCAAGGGACCCCGGGGTCAGTGTAGAGTGAGTTAGCTGGGTTAGTCAAATTGAAAAATGGAGGTCGTTTTGTTGTTGGTGGGAAAGTAGGCTCGAGACCCATTTGGAGGGGTGCAGGAGCCCTGTTGACGGGCTTGGGAGCGTGGCTGCGAAAGGTGAGTATCGCTGAGTGGGTACCCCGGGCACCAGGCTAGTCGGCCGCGGTAGGCCATGGGCCCATGGGGGGCCGGGATAGAGTAGTGGGCACGGGTGCGCCTGCTTGGTGCGGGGGCCCGGGGCGCCATTAGCCGCGTGGGCAGTGTTGTGGGCACGGGTGACCCTCGGAAAGGGGCCCGGGAGGCCGGCCTGCCACGTGTGCGTTTCAGGGGAGGTGCCATGGGGGGCACTCCCCGGTGTTAGGGAGCTGGTAGGCTCGGAGGCAGTGTAGTGCCCGGGGGTGCCATAGCGGGAGATTTGGCAGAGGGTCGTGCCTGCCAAAGGGAGCCACGTGTCCCAGCCAGGAGACCGTGTGAGGGCACGGAGAGAAAATTGGGGGGCGAGGCCCGAAATTGTGAGGACACCAACACAGGCGACGGGAATCTGGGTTGTTAGAACCAATAGTTTAAGCGAGAGGCGCTTGTTGAAAGCCCCGTGGTAGTTTAACTGTTAAATGGTTAGGGTAGATTAGGAGATGTACCCCTCCGCACCATCCATCCCCTCGCTGTCGTTGTGGGCCGCTGGACCCACTTTGGGTTATAGATCGCCGAACTCTGGGGAGGCCATTCTGAGGCTTGAGTTGGGCCTCGACACAGGACGTTAGCTCTCCCTTATTCCCCTCCGGGAAGGGAACGTAGGGGTT